>NC_136797.1:400000-753398 GCF_951216825.1 Electrona antarctica
CTGGGTGCCTGGCTGGGTGGGTGGGTCGGTTCCTGGCTGGGTGCCTGGCTGGGTGCCTGGCTGGGTGGGTGGGTGGCTGCCTGTCTGGGTGGGTGGGTGCCTGGCTGGGTGGGTGGGTGGCTGCCTGGCTGGGTGGGTGCCTGGCTGGGTGCCTGGCTGGCTGGGTGCCTGGCCGGGTGCCTGGCCGGGTGCCTGGCTGGGTATGAGCACGAAAATAGCATGGTTGTTTTTCACCACCTGTGCGCAACCTAACACTCACACGCACATATTAACTGTATATATGATGATTTCGGGTGTGCCAGTACAGTACAGTGACAGTACAGTAGAGCAGTGTTTCCCAACCTTTTTTGTCCCAGGGCACACTTTTCATAGCCTAAAAATCTCAGGGCACACCTAGATATACGGTATATAGGCCTATCTATAATATACATACATATGTGTATGTATGTGTGTGTGTGTGTATATATATATATATATATATATATATATATATATATATATATGTAGGACTGTATGTGTCTGATGTCTACGTGCATATGCGCTCTGCGCGCTCCAGTCTTTCTGGAGGGAGTGAAATGTAGCGTCGTCTTACGGATGCATCTCTTGACTTTAGCATTAACATTTCAATGGCCGATGGTCGTTGATCGCACGTCTAAGGGCCGATTCATACTCCTATTTTACTGCTGTTTCGGCGCTGTAGTGCCGAAATGATTTCGGCTCGTCAGAAATTTTCAGTAGCACCGAAGAGCCGACTTTAGGACGGTACCCGCCCCCCCGAACCTCAAATGACGTCACATTGTAGGCTCTACAGCGCCGAACCGACTTTTATTCGGCTCTAAAATAGGAGTATGGTTAGACGTGTGACAACAACAACGACGCAACAATAGGAAGCCTGCAGCCCAGTAGCTATAATATTGCTTTCGGGGGAGGGTTAGTGTTACTTTCTGTCAAATCAGACGGCACACCTGGACATATCAAACGGCACACTAAAGTGCCGCGGCACACAGGTTGGGAATCACTGCAGTAGAGGGACCCCCACACGGTAACTCTGTCATTTCTCAACCGTTTCGGACGTGGGGCGGCTCGCCGGAATCGGCCCATCTGGACCTCCCGGGGACCCCCCGGGGCCACATGGAGTTGCACTACTCACTTCACACGGGTGTGATTTTTATTTGTTGTTTTGTTTTTGGAGAGTTTGTTCTACAAGTTTTTATCTGTGAGTGTTTCCATTATGCTGTAATTATTGAACTGTCATTAATTAATTATTGTGCACGACATATTTGTCAGGGTCCAATCAGATCAACGATATTTATATATTTTTTTAAAAGAGTGAACATGTTTGTATCGTCAGCAATATGTTAGCGTGTGTCATTTTTAAAACGGTTGTGATTGTTTTTAGATTAGTGTTGAGTATTGTTTTATGACTTCTAGACTCCTATAGAGCTGGGTCTGTCCCTGGGTCTGTCCGAGTAGAGCTGTGTGTGTCCCTGGGTCTGTCCCTGGGTCTGTCCGAGCACGAAAATAGCGTTATAGCGTTTGTTCACCACCAACACACACACAGGCCAGGGAGGAGGGCTTGTACTGTACTGTACTGTACTGTACAGCATCAGTACAGCATCAGTACAGTACAGTACAGTACTGTACTGTACTGATGCTGTACAGTACAGTACAGTACAGTACAGCATCAGTACAGCATCAGTACAGTACAGTACAGTACAGTACTGTACTGTACTGTACTGTACAGCATCAGTACAGTACTGTACTGTACTGTACTGTACTGTACTGTACAGCATCAGTACAGCATCAGTACCACTCACTTCAGACGTGTCTGATTTTTTTAGATTAGAGATTAGAGTATTTTTCTCTTTTCCGACACCGAGAGCAATAAATGTGGTATGTTTACTTCCTGTTCAATGACAGTGGTATGTCATTTCCTGTTCCTGTGGTATGTTTACTTCCTGTTCAATGACAGTGGTATGTCATTTCCTGTTCCTGTGGTATGTTTACTTCCTGTTCAATGACAGTGTTATGTCATTTCCTGTTCCTGTGGTATGTTTACTTCCTGTTCAATGACGGTGTTATGTCATTTCCTGTTCCTGTGTAGAACAAAAAGAGGTTATTCCACGTCCTGTGGAATAAACTAATAATAATTCTAATAATTATTATAATTGTAACTAATGGAGTTATGCAACGTGTTTGTACAGAAAACCTTTCATATTCAGTCTGCCATTAATAAATATGTTTAACCCATTCAGGACGGGAACCCCTTTTGGTCTTTTAAGCATTATTTTATACTTTAGCTGTTCCTTCACCAAGTAGCCCTTTCCTCTATTCCAGGGCTATCAACTGAAGATGGCTTAGCTAGGGGACACTCGGCTAGGGGACACTAGGGGACACTCGGCTAGGGGACACTCGGCTAGGGGACACTCGGCTAGGGGACACTAGGGGACACTCGGCTAGGGGACACTCGGCTAGGGGACACTCGGCTAGGGGACACTAGGGGACACTCGGCTAGGGGACACTCGGCTAGGGGACACTAGGGGACACTCGGCTAGGGGACACTCGGCTAGGGGACACTAGGGGACACTCGACTAGGGGACACTCGGCTAGGGGACACTCGGCTAGGGGACACTAGGGGACACTCGGCTAGGGGACACTCGGCTAGGGGACACTAGGGGACACTCGGCTAGGGGACACTCGGCTAGGGGACACTAGGGGACACTCGGCTAGGGGACACTCGGCTAGGGGACACTAGGGGACACTCGGCTAGGGGACACTCGGCTAGGGGACACTAGGGGACACTCGGCTAGGGGACACTAGGTGACACTCGGCTAGGGGACACTCGGTTAGGGGAAACTAGGGGACACTCGGCTAGGGGACACTCGGCTAGGGGACACTTGGCTAGGGGACACTAGGGGACACTCGGCTAGGGGACACTAGGGGACACTCGGCTAGGGGACACTCGGCTAGGGGACACTAGGGGACACTCGGCTAGGGGACACTCAGCTAGGGGACACTCGGCTAGGGGAGGACACTAGGGGACACTCGGCTAGGGGACACTCAGCTAGGGGACACTCGGCTAGGGACACTAGGGGAAACTGGGCTAGGGGACACTCGGCTAGGGGACACTCAGCTAGGGGACACTAGGGGAAACTGGGCTAGGGGACACTCAGCTAGGGGACACTCGGCTAGGGGACACTAGGGGACACTCAGCTAGGGGACACTCGGCTAGGGGACACTAGGGGAAACTGGGCTAGGGGACACTCAGCTAGGGGACACTCGGCTAGGGGACGGGACACTCAGCTAGGGGACACTCGGCTAGGGGACACTCAGCTAGGGGACACTAGGGGACACTCAGCTAGGGGACACTCGGCTAGGGGACACTCGGCTAGGGGACACTCGGCTAGGGGACACTCAGCTAGGGGACACTAGGGGACACTCGGCTAGGGGACACTCAGCTAGGGGACACTCAGCTAGGGGACACTCAGCTAGGGGACACTCGGCTAGGGGACACTCGGCTAGGGGACACTAGGGGACACTCAGCTAGGGGACACTCGGCTAGGGGACACTAGGGGACACTCGGCTAGGGGACACTCAGCTAGGGGACACTCGGCTAGGGGACACTCGGCTAGGGGACACTCAGCTAGGGGACACTCGGCTAGGGGACACTCAGCTAGGGGACACTCAGCTAGGGGACACTCGGCTAGGGGACACTCAGCTAGGGGACACTAGGGGACACTCAGCTAGGGGACACTCGGCTAGGGGACACTCGGCTAGGGGACACTCGGCTAGGGGACACTCAGCTAGGGGACACTAGGGGACACTCGGCTAGGGGACACTCAGCTAGGGGACACTCGGCTAGGGGACACTCAGCTAGGGGACACTCAGCTAGGGGACACTCAGCTAGGGGACACTAGGGGACACTCAGCTAGGGGACACTCGGCTAGGGGACACTCAGCTAGGGGACACTCAGCTAGGGGACACTCAGCTAGGGGACACTAGGGGACACTCGGCTAGGGGACACTCAGCTAGGGGACACTAGGGGACACTCGGCTAGGGGACACTCAGCTAGGGGACACTCAGCTAGGGGACGGGACACTCAGCTAGGGGACACTCAGCTAGGGGACACTCGGCTAGGGGACACTCAGCCAGGGGACACTAGGGGACACTCAGCTAGGGGACACTCGGCTAGGGGACACTAGGGGACACTCGGCTAGGGGACACTCGGCTAGGGGACACTCAGCTAGGGGACACTAGGGGACACTCGGCTAGGGGACACTCAGCTAGGGGACACTCAGCTAGGGGACACTCAGCTAGGGGACACTCGGCTAGGGGACACTCAGCTAGGGGACACTCGGCTAGGGGACACTAGGGGACACTCAGCTAGGGGACACTCGGCTAGGGGACACTAGGGGACACTCGGCTAGGGGACACTCGGCTAGGGGACACTCGGCTAGGGGACACTCAGCTAGGGGACACTCAGCTAGGGGACACTCGGCTAGGGGACACTAGGGGACACTCGGCTAGGGGACACTCGGCTAGGGGACACTCAGCTAGGGGACACTAGGGGACACTCGGCTAGGGGACACTCAGCTAGGGGACACTCAGCTAGGGAACACTAGGGGACACTCGGCTAGGGGACACTCAGCTAGGGGACACTAGGGGACACTCAGCTAGGGGACACTCGGCTAGGGGACACCAGGGGACACTCGGCTAGGGGACACTCGGCTAGGGGACACTCAGCTAGGGGACACTAGGGGACACTCGGCTAGGGGACACTCAGCTAGGGGACACTCAGCTAGGGGACACTCGGCTAGGGGACACTCAGCTAGGGGACACTCAGCTAGGGGACACTCAGCTGGGGGACACTAGGGGACACTCGGCTAGGGGACACTCGGCTAGGGGACACTCGGCTAGGGGACACTCGGCTAGGGGACACTCAGCTAGGGGACACTCGGCTAGGGGACACTCGGCTAGGGGATACTCAGCTAGGGGACACTAGGGGACACTCGGCTAGGGGACACTCAGCTAGGGGACACTCAGCTAGGGGACACTAGGGGACACTCGGCTAGGGGACACTCAGCTAGGGGACACTAGGGGACACTCAGCTAGGGGACACTCGGCTAGGGGACACTAGGGGACACTCGGCTAGGGGACACTCGGCTAGGGGACACTCAGCTAGGGGACACTAGGGGACACTCGGTTAGGGGACACTCAGCTAGGGGACACTCGGCTAGGGGACACTCAGCTAGGGGACACTCAGCTAGGGGACACTCAGCTAGGGGACACTCAGCTAGGGGACACTCGGCTAGGGGACACTCAGCTAGGGGACACTCAGCTAGGGGACACTCAGCTAGGGGACACTAGGGGACACTCGGCTAGGGGACACTCAGCTAGGGGACACTCAGCTAGGGGACACTCAGCTAGGGGATGGGACACTCAGCTAGGGGACACTCAGCTAGGGGACACTCGGCTAGGGGACACTCAGCTAGGGGACACTAGGGGACACTCAGCTAGGGGACACTCGGCTAGGGGACACTAGGGGACACTCGGCTAGGGGACACTCGGCTAGGGGACACTCAGCTAGGGGACACTAGGGGACACTCGGCTAGGGGACACTCAGCTAGGGGACACTCAGCTAGGGGACACTCAGCTAGGGGACACTCGGCTAGGGGACACTCAGCTAGGGGACACTCGGCTAGGGGACACTAGGGGACACTCAGCTAGGGGACACTCGGCTAGGGGACACTAGGGGACACTCGGCTAGGGGACACTCGGCTAGGGGACACTCGGCTAGGGGACACTCAGCTAGGGGACACTCGGCTAGGGGACACTAGGGGACACTCGGCTAGGGGACACTCGGCTAGGGGACACTCAGCTAGGGGACACTCAGCTAGGGGACACTAGGGGACACTCGGCTAGGGGACACTCAGCTAGGGGACACTCAGCTAGGGGACACTAGGGGACACTCGGCTAGGGGACACTCAGCTAGGGGACACTAGGGGACACTCAGCTAGGGGACACTCGGCTAGGGGACACTCGGCTAGGGGACACTCAGCTAGGGGACACTAGGGGACACTCGGCTAGGGGACACTCAGCTAGGGGACACTCAGCTAGGGGACACTCGGCTAGGGGACACTCAGCTAGGGGACACTCAGCTAGGGGACACTCAGCTAGGGGACACTAGGGGACACTCAGCTAGGGGACACTCGGCTAGGGGACACTCAGCTAGGGGACACTCAGCTAGGGGACACTCAGCTAGGGGACACTCGGCTAGGGGACACTAGGGGACACTCGGCTAGGGGACACTCGGCTAGGGGACACTCGGCTAGGGGACACTCAGCTAGGGGACACTAGGGGACACTCGGCTAGGGGACACTCAGCTAGGGGACACTCAGCTAGGGGACACTCGGCTAGGGGACACTCAGCTAGGGGACACTCAGCTAGGGGACACTAGGGGACACTCGGCTAGGGGACACTAGGGGACACTCGGCTAGGGGACACTCAGCTAGGGGACACTCAGCTAGGGGACACTAGGGGACACTCGGCTAGGGGACACTCGGCTAGGGGACACTCAGCTAGGGGACACTCAGCTAGGGGACACTCAGCTAGGGGACACTCAGCTAGGGGACACTCAGCTAGGGGACACTAGGGGACACTCGGCTAGGGGACACTCAGCTAGGGGACACTCGGCTAGGGGACACTCGGCTAGGGGACACTCAGCTAGGGGACACTAGGGGACACTTGGCTAGGGGACACTCAGCTAGGGGACACTCGGCTAGGGGACACTCGGCTAGGGGACACTCGGCTAGGGGACACTCGGCTAGGGGACACTCAGCTAGGGGACACTCAGCTAGGGGACACTAGGGGACACTCGGCTAGGGGACACTCAGCTAGGGGACACTCGGCTAGGGGACACTCAGCTAGGGGACACTCAGCTAGGGGACACTCAGCTAGGGGACGGGACACTCAGCTAGGGGACACTCAGCTAGGGGACACTCAGCTAGGGGACACTCAGCTAGGGGACACTCAGCTAGGGGACACTAGGGGACACTCAGCTAGGGGACACTCGGCTAGGGGACACTCGGCTAGGGGACACTCGGCTAGGGGACACTCGGCTAGGGGACACTCAGCTAGGGGACACTCAGCTAGGGGACACTCAGCTAGGGGACACTCAGCAAAAGTCAGAGGGCTGCAAGCAAAAAATTTCAGTATGTTTTTTTGTAACAGACGACACGACTAGTCTAAACATGAAGGAAACAGTAAAAAGCCACATTTCCATCTATGTGAACAAAAACAAAAACATTGTGATTATAATGATGGAGTTACAGGATGAGTTTCATTCACAACATGAAGAGAACATCATTATAATGATGGAGTTACAGGATGAGTTTCATTCACAACATGAAGAGAACATCATTATAATGATGGAGTTACAGGATGAGTTTCATTCACAACATAAAGAGAACATCATTATAATGATGGAGTTACAGGATGAGTTTCATTCACAACATAAAGAGAACATCATTATAATGATGGAGTTACAGGATGAGTTTCATTCACAACATAAAGAGAACATCATTATAATGATGGAGTTACAGGATGAGTTTCATTCATGAAGAGAACATCATTATAATGATGGAGTTACAGGATGAGTTTCATTCATAAAGAGAACATCATTATAATGATGGAGTTACAGGATGAGTTTCATTCACAACATAAAGAGAACATCATTATAATGATGGAGTTACAGGATGAGTTTCATTCATAAAGAGAACATCATTATAATGATGGAGTTACAGGATGAGTTTCATTCACAACATGAAGAGAACATCATTATAATGATGGAGTTACAGGATGAGTTTCATTCACAACATAAAGAGAACATCATTATAATGATGGAGTTACAGGATGAGTTTCATTCACAACATAAAGAGAACATCATTATAATGATGGAGTTACAGGATGAGTTTCATTCACAGCATGAAGAGAACATCATTATAATGATGGAGTTACAGGATGAGTTTCATTCACAACATGAAGAGAACATCATTATAATGATGGAGTTACAGGATGAGTTTCATTCACAACATAAAGAGAACATCATTATAATGATGGAGTTACAGGATGAGTTTCATTCATGAAGAGAACATCATTATAATGATGGAGTTACAGGATGAGTTTCATTCATAAAGAGAACATCATTATAATGATGGAGTTACAGGATGAGTTTCATTCACAACATGAAGAGAACAACAGAACATCATAGTGTTGCAGCCCCGCCCCCTACCAGGGCCCAGGAAATGATTCCCTGTTAATTTTCCTCAAAGACATTTCAAAAAGTACACGTCCCAAACTCTTCTCCCTTCTGGCTCCAAAATTATGGAATGCACTTCCCATTACAATCAGAACTGCAGCCTCACTCCCAACCTTCCGCCGTAGTCTGAAAACTCACCTCTTCAGACTCCATCATGGCCCGTAGCACTTGCCCTAGCCCCTTAGCACTTTATGTAGACTTAGATAGCATTTTATACAGACTTATAGAATGTTACGTAGACAGCACTAGAATTGCATTTTATGTAATCATAGCATTTATAGTACATATAGTATAATATAGTATAGTATGTATAGTTTATATATAGTTTCATTATATAGATACTCCACTGTTACGTTCTTAGCTTACGCATGTTTCATGATAGCTACTTTTTTGTATGTGATGTATGCCATGCTTTTTGTTATTGCCTAATGTAAATCGCTCTGGATTAAGAGCGTCTGCCAAATGCCTAAATTGTAATTGTAATTCTAAGCCTCGTACAAAGCCAACTCGAGTTGTGAGAAATCATGACATTGTGTAAACATAAAGTATATACAGTTGGAGGTACAGCATTGTGTAAACAGAGCTGTGTCACATTGCCTCGTTATGTTATAACAGGGTATAACGATTTTTGGAAACAAATAGCATTTTTGGGACACTTTGTCACTTTGTCACTTTGGGACAAATAGCAGCATCTATTTTCCTCAAGACTATTTAAATAGTATACAAAAAAATCAGATGTATCCTCTGCCTCCACCTACTGGTCAAACCCTGCTACACACACGCACACACGCACACGCACACGCACGCACACACGCACACACACACACACGCACACACACACTCACACACGCACACACACATGCACACACACTCACGCACACACACACACGCACGCACGCGCGCAGTACAATCCATGTATCCATTTGTAACTCACATGGACCCGTGAGGGTTCATTTGGTTACATTTAAATTATTTATACACTAAACAATATACAAAACACATCTCTAAAGAAAACGCAATATAAATGAAGTAATGTACTGTACTGTAAACAGATTAAACAGTGACCAATAAATGTGATTTATTTATGTTAAAGATGTCGCACTGTGGTTGGCTGGGCTCGTCAGAGCGGCAGCTCAAACAGCCAATAGCAACGTTGAGCTCGCCTGTCACGTGAACACAGTCAAACCAATCACAACCCTGGGTGGGCGGAGTTTCGAGCTACACAAGCACACGCTCTTCGCTACGGTTGCCATGTCTGTTTATTATAAGCGACTTTTGGGCTTGTTTTTCCTCCAATGTTGCTTAAGCCCAACAAACCCACGGTGAGGCCTTTAGGAGGTCCATTCAAGCCGCAAGCGGCACCACCATGGGCCAGGTGGAGCCTGCGGTACCACCATGGGCCAGGTGGAGCCTGCAGCACCACCATGGGCCAGGTGGAGACTGCAGCACCACCATGGGCCAGGTGGAGCCTGCAGCACCACCATGGGCCAGGTGGAGCCTGCCATGGGCCAGGTGGAGCCTGCTGCACCACCATGGGCCAGGTGGAGCCTGCAGTACCACCATGGGCCAGATGGAGCCTGCAGTACCACCATGGGCCAGGTGGAGCCTGCAGTACCACCATGGGCCAGGTGGAGCCTGCTGCACCACCATGGGCCAGGTGGAGCCTGCAGTACCACCATGGGCCAGGTGGAGCCTGCTGCACCACCATGGGCCAGGTGGAGCCTGCTGCACCACCATGGGCCAGGTGGAGCCTGAAGTACCACCATGGGCCAGGTGGAGCCTGAAGTACCACCATGGGCCAGGTGGAGCCTGCTGTACCACCAAGGGCAAGGTGGAGCCTGCTGCACCACCATGGGCCAGGTGGAGCCTGAAGTACCACCATGGGCCAGGTGGAGCCTGAAGTACCACCATGGGCCAGGTGGAGCCTGAAGTACCACCATGGGCCAGGTGGAGCCTGCTGTACCACCATGGGCCAGGTGGAGCCTGCAGTACCACCATGGGCCAGGTGGAGCCTGCAGTACCACCATGGGCCAGGTGGAGCCTGCAGTACCACCATGGGCCAGATGGAGCCTGAAGTACCACCATGGGCCAGGTGGAGCCTGAAGTACCACCATGGGCCAGGTGGAGCCTGCTGCACCACCATGGGCCAGGTGGAGCCTGCTGCACCACCAAGGGCAAGGTGGAGCCTGCTGAACCGTTGCGGCTCGATAATCCACCATTCCTGAATGAAGTGCCTGGTGCTGGGACTCTGGTGCAACGCACACGTCCTGGGCCTGGTGAGAGCAGGAGTGGACCTGGTGAGACGTAGGAGGGGCCCGGACAGGAGTCAACCCACAGAGCCTAGTCCTTCCACACGCCAGACCTCCCAGTCGTGGCAGAGTAGTTCCGGAGTAGTTCCAATGGATTGTGTGGCCCTGGTTTTTCCCTAATGGGACTGATCGAGGGTAGCTACTGGGACGTAAGTCGGGACTTGATCACCCCGGCTGGGTCCCCTCACCTGAGTGAGGGGTATGATGTTCGCGAGACCCGAAACCCCGATAACCTTGGGATACATCACTGAGGATACGTCCCAGCTGATGACCTTGGGATACATCACTGAGGATACGTCCCAGGTGATGACCTTGGGATACATCACTGTTGGGTATATTACTATATATTATTATATTACTTTATATTTGGAATATATTTCTTATTACTTATTACCTTAATTTGTCAAGTAATATATTGTATTACATATTACTGTCTGAGCAAGAGTAATATATTAATATTACTATTACATATTACTTTTTTTAAATGCTCAAATCGAACAATTAAATATTTAGTATAATTATAAATTATACATTACGTAGACCAGTGGCGTATCTACAATAAGGCAAGGCCAAACGGCCGCCTAGCCAAATCCATTTGAAAACACGACTGAGAAAAAAAGAGGACAAACACCAGACCTGAGAACTATTAGTGGGGTGTGCCAGGTGATGACCTTGGGATACATCACTGAGGATACGTCCCAGGTGATGACCTTGGGATACATCACTGATGATACGTCCCAGGTGATGACCTTGGGATACATCACTGAGGATACGTCCCAGGTGATGACCTTGGGATACATCACTGAGGATACGTCCCAGGTGATGACCTTGGGATACATCACTGATGATACGTCCCAGGTGATGACCTTGGGATACATCACTGAGGATACGTCCCAGGTGATGACCTTGGGATACATCACTGAGGATACGTCCCAGGTGATGACCTTGGGATACATCACTGATGATACGTCCCAGGTGATGACCTTGGGATACATCACTGAGGATACGTCCCAGGTGATGACCTTGGGATACATCACTGAGGATACGTTTTTTTGTTTTATAAATGTTTTTTGTTTAGGCTAAATTTTTCCCAATGTTGTTTAGCCAAGGGTTCATTTTCAAGACAAGGACCCCCAAAATAATTAGTCTATGGCTCTGCATTCTACAAAAAAAAATCGATCAATCAATCAATCAATCAATCAATCAATCAATCAATCAATCAATCAATCAATCAATGTTGTTAAAATGTTAAAAAGCCTATTTTGAAACAGCCTATGAATTAATTCTAGATTTAAATAAATTGCTCATTTGTAGAGGAGTTGCTTTACTCTTTCGGGCGTGTTTTCGCAGACACGCTTGCTTGTTTCTGACACAACAACCAACCAACCTGGCGTCCCCTGGGTGTTAGGAAGGAAGAAGAAGAGAAGCCGATTCTGGAACCGCCATTACGTTGTTGTTGTTGCGCACATTACGACCAACGTAAAGGGAATACTACTTTCTGCTTTTGGCGTAACAATACGCACAATTATCTCTCACCCCCCCCCCTCTCCTCCTTAACTCAATCTAAAGATGAATTAATGTCTTTACAAACGTAATTAGAGAACAATAATAATAGTAAAGAATGGCGTCGCTGGCTAAGAAGAGGAAGATGAACTTCTCTGAGCGTGAGGTGAGGAGATAGTAGGGTTCCCAAAGTGGGGTCCGGGGACCCCCAGGGGTCCATGAGGGAGTTCCAGGGGGTCCCCAGCTAAATGATAGTTTGGAACCAAATGGACCCTTATGGGTCTGTAACTCAGAGTGTACGAATGGAACCAAATGGGTTCCATTTGTACACTCTCAGAGTTAAATTAACATTGATTTTACAATATAAATTGGGGGTCCCAGAGATAGAAATGCCATTAAATGGGGGTCCGTAGACTAATGCATGTCAAACTGGGGGTCCTTGAAATTAAACGGGTTGAGAATCACTGAAAAATCTTCTCTTATTGGGGGTCAATCAATCAATCAATCAATCAATCAAGTCCCTGGCATATCTTTTCAAATGGGGGTCCGCGGGGCTAATTAGTGTCAATCTGGGGGTCCTTGACATGTGAGGCATTACAGTACCAGTGTTGTGTTTGACAGCAACATTTGATTTTAGTCATAGTCTTTTGAATAATCTTTATTTAGTTTTAGTCACATTTTACAATTACAATTTAGGCATTTAGCAGACGCTCTTAATCCAGAGCGATTTACATTAAGCAATAACAAAAACAAATAACAAAAGCATGGCATACATCACATATATAAAAAGTAGTTATCATGACTCGCGTAAACTAATAAAGTGCTACGTAACTATAAAGTGCTATTGATTGATTGATTGAATAATTTATTAACAGTTTGCAGAATTACAGTACATTTTAAGCACAAACTCAATACAAAGGCTGTTAACTGTGAGTGGACGACCCAATTAAGCATTACACTTGTTTCCAATAGGGTCCACCATGTTCAAATCATCAAAAACATTTAGAGACGTACAAATAGACGTACAAATAGACACTTCTATATAGACAGAACAGGAATTCATCATAAAGGAGGTAAAAAGGGAAAAGAAACATATACAGTGAGGGAAAAAAGGGGTGGGCGGTGGGGGGGATTCACGTTCAGCTCTGTTAATTTGTTTGTTTTCCTTGGAGGAGCTGCGTTGGGTCCCCAAGTCGGCTCCGTGGCCGTACCTTGAGTTGGCTGTGTGGCCGTGACCGCCTCTTGTGTTGGGTCCCCAAGTCGGCTCCGTGGCCGTACCTTGAGTTGGCTGTGTGGCCGTGACCGTCTCTTGTGTTGTCCTTGCGTTGGGTCCCCAAGTCGGCTCAGTGGCCATACCTTGAGTTGGCTGTGTGGCCGCGACCGTCTCTTGTGTTGTCCTTGCGTTCGTGTTTGAGGGATTCCGATTTTACAGGGGCCAGTTTCGAATTGCAGCCGTCCGTAGGTGCCCTTTGAGAGCGGTTTTGAAGGAGTCAAAGGATTCGCATGTCTTAATGACAGTTGGTAGGGCGTTCCACATTTTGGTGGCATAGGAGCGAAAATAATGTTTGTGCCGAATCTGGGTTGTACATGGTTCGTTGCACTCCCTCTGGTGTTGTGGGTGTGGACTTCGTTAACATTAAGGAAGTATCTAGACAGGTACATGGGTATCTTGGTGGTGTATCGAATCTTGTGGACCAGACCCATTGCAAGATGCTGTACTCTGTCGTCGACCCTAAGCCATTCCAGCCTGTCGAAGTGGGCAGGGGTGAGGTGGGTTCGGGGGGCGAGGTCAAGTAGGAGCCTGACCAGTTTGTTTTGGGATGTCTGGAGCCTGGTTTTAAGGGCCTTTGAGGTGCTGTGGTACCAGGAGGTGCATGCATAGTCAAAGAAACCCTGTACAAGGGCTCCTGTTAAGGTCTTCAAGGTTTTTGTGTTGACCAGTGAGGAGACCCTGTAAAGGAATCTTGTTCTATGGTTGACCTTTTTGATTACGTTGGTGGCCATTTTATCACCGGAAAGATTAGCCTCCAGGATGGAACCTAGGTAGGTAATTTCATCTTTACGTGTGATAACATTGTCACCCACTCTAACCAAGAAGCCATTTGCCTTGCTGAGATTACTATTAGAGCCAAAGAGAATGGATTCAGTTTTTCCCAGGTGTAAAGATAGTTTGTTATCAGCGAGCCAGGTGCAGATTCTACCGAGTTCAGAGCTGAGGGCCTTTTCAACCTGCAGTTTGTTCCTGTCCGAGACTAGCAGTGCCGAGTCATCTGCGAACAGGAACAAGTTGCAGTCACAAGCTGAAGACATGTCGTTAACATATATTAGGAACAGTAAAGGTCCTAGTATGCTCCCTTGTGGAACGCCACAGCTCACTGGGAGGGGGGGGGGCAGTGTTCCATTCACCTCCACCATCTGTTCTCTCCCCTCCAGGTAGGATTGCATCCAGCTCACTGATGTGACTACATAAAAATGCAATTCTAGTGCTGTCTATGTAACAAGCTATAAGTCTGTTTAAAAATACTACCTAAGTCTACATAAAGTGCTATCTAAGAGGGCTAGGCTAGGGCAAGTGCTACGGGCCATGGTGGAGTCTGAAGAGGTGGGTTTTCAGACTACGGTGGAAGATTGGGAGTGAGGCTGCAGTTCTGATTGTAATGGGAAGTGCATTCCATAGTTTTGGAGCCAGAAGGGAGAAGAGTTTGGGACGTGTGGAGCGTTGTCCCTGCGTTTTTAGTGAGGGTACTTCCAGCTTCCCTGCGTTGGCTGATCTGAGTGCGCGGGAGGATTTGTATGGTACGATCATACTTGTAAGATATGGGGGAGCCATACCTTTGGTTGCTTTGAATGCCAGCATCAGAGTTTTGTATTCTGTGCGGGCAGCGACCAGGAGCCAATGGAGGGAGCGGAGAAGGGGGAGACGTGTGAGAATTTTGGCTGGTTGAAGACCAAGCGAGCTGCGGCATTTTGGATCAGTCACATTTTAGTCACCTAGAATGTTCTAGTGTTAGTCCTGTTGTAGTCGACTACATTTCATAAGATTTTAGTCGACTTAAATATACAGTTGATTTACTCGACTTAAATGTGTTTTGACAAATTGACAGTGCCTTGATATATCGTTGGCAGATTTTACACTATTTGGTTGCATGCTGAATATAGCAGATCTACAAGCTCACAACGCGTCGACACGTGCGCTTGTAGATCTGCTAATTTCAGCCTGCAACCTAGCATAAAACTGGATCTCTTGTCCACTAGTCCCTCCCTAACATTTTAGTCTAGTTTTTATTTGTTGATCAAATTGTCAGTAGGCCTATATTTAGCCATAGTTTTAGTCATCATAGATTCGTTTTTATTTTGGTTTTATTTCGTTTTAGTCAGTGAAAAAGGGTAGTCGATGCCGGACATTTTTCGTCTCGGTTTTAGTCGACAAAAACAACACTGTAATGTTAAGTTGGCTTGTTGTGATTAAGGATCTGAGTGTTTGTTTTATGTTGAACTTCAGAATGTTGAAATGTGTATCTCTGTTTAATTACCTTTTTAAGGATATGATACATGACTACTGTACCTTAGGGCAGATATGATACATGACTACTGTACCTTAGGGCAGATATGATACATGACTACTGTACCTTAGGGCAGATATGATACATGACTACTGTACCTTAGGGCAGATATGATACATGACTACTGTACCGTAGGGCAGATATGATACATGACTACTGTACCTTAGGGCAGATATGATACATGACTACTGTACCTTAGGGCAGATATGATACATGACTACTGTACCGTAGGGCAGATATGATACATGACTACTGTACCTTAGGGCAGATATGATACATGACTACTGTACCTTAGGGCAGATATGATACATGACTACTGTACCTTAGGGCAGATATGATACATGACTACTTTACCTTAGGGCAGATATGATACATGACTACTGTACCTTAGGGCAGATATGATACATGACTACTGTACCTTAGGGCAGATATGATACATGACTACTGTACCTTAGGGCAGATATGATACATGACTACTGTACCTTAGGGCAGATATGATACATGACTACTGTACCTTAGGGCAGATATGATACATGACTACTGTACCGTAGGGCAGATATGATACATAACTACTGTACCTTAGGGCAGATATGATACATGACTACTGTACCTTAGGGCAGATATGATACATGACTACTGTACCTTAGGGCAGATATGATACATGACTACTGTACCTTAGGGCAGATATGATACATGACTACTGTACTCCAGAAAAAATATATAAATTTGCGATGAAAATGCTTCAATCTGGTGCACTTTGAAATCAAAATTAAAAGGTTAGATCTATAAAGAACTATACACATCATATTAGATTATTATCATCTTTACTGTGCTATTGCCATCAATTCAATCAACCGACTGCATTCAACTGCAAACCATTTCCCCTGTGGACAGGCAGTGGGCCACAGGTGTATTGATTGCATAATGCAATTTGCAACTTGCATTCAACCGCATGTGGCATTATTAAAATTATTCTGTTGTGTCTTGTGTGAGATCTTAATTTTAATTTTAATAACTGGTTTTTGGATAGGGCAGTGGTGGGCAACTTTGATGATGGAGAGGGCCACGATATGTCACTCTCACTCCTGAAGGCCACTATAGAGCGTTGCAGTAATTAATCACAATGCATTTTTCCCATAGACATTTCAAAAAGTATTTATTTAAAGACCTTTTAAGCGTCGTACGAAGCCAACTCGAGTCGCGACAAATCATGACAACACACACAAAATTTTGGACCAAACAAATAATTTCATTACATTACAAAAAAAGTGTTGTAACCTGCCCTTTTTTTCTACTTTCTAATTCTTTGTTTGGCCCGAAAAATTGTGTTTGTTGTCATGATTTGTCACGACAAGAGTTGGCTTTGTCCGCGGCGTAAACGTCTTTAAATAAATACTTTCTGAAATGTCTATGAGGAAAATGAACGGAGAATCATTTCCTGGGCCCTGGTAGGGGGCGGGACTGCGACGCTCTATATGTCACTCACTCCAGAGGGCCACAATGCATATAGTAAAAAATAGCTGATCTACAAGCTCAAACTGTGACGTGTTTTGAGCTATCTGCTATTTTTGTTAATTTTTTATTGGAATCCTGAATTCTTTTTAGCTACCGGTATTTCTGAATTGGAATCCTGAAAATTAACATTTTTATTTCATTTCAAATACATTTCTATGTTCTTATGTTAACTTTATGAACTTAAATACATTGGACATAAAAAAACTAGTACTAGTTAAGCTACTAATATAGACTGAAGTAATTAAAGCAGGTCATGCATGCAGCTGAAATCAATAATATATCAGTATTCCGATATTAACCTGCGGGCCACATTAAGTGGCCCAGGCCGCCAGTTGATATTAACCTGCGGGCCACATTAAGTGAAGCCACGTGGGGGCCACATGTGGCCCCCAGGCCACCAGTTGATATTAACCTGCGGGCCACATTAAGTGAAGCCACGTGGGGGCCACATGTGGCCCCCAGGCCGCCAGTTGATATTAACCTGCGGGCCACATTAAGTGAAGGTGGGGGCCACATGTGGCCCCCAGGCCGCCAGTTGATATTAACCTGCGGGCAGCATTAAGTGAAGGTGGGGGCCACATGTGGCCCCCAGGCCGCCAGTTGATATTAACCTGCGGGCCACATTAAGTGAAGGTGGGGGCCACATTATTAACCTGCGGGCCACATTAAGTGAAGGTGGGGGCCACATGTGGCCCCCAGGCCGCCAGTTGATATTAACCTGCGGGCAGCATTAAGTGAAGGTGGGGGCCACATGTGGCCCCCAGGCCGCCAGTTGATATTAACCTGCGGGCAGCATTAAGTGAAGGTGGGGGCCACATATTTATAATATAATTGTAATCCAATATTTATAATATAATTGTAATACAATATTTATAATATAATTGTAATCCAATATTTATAATATAATTGTAATACAATATTTATAATATAATTGTAATACAATATTTATAATATAATTGTAATACAATATTTATAATATAGTTGTAATCCAATTGAGGATTATGCAAAAAAATAATTGTGATTAACTCAAATTATTGTGATTTCAATTCTGAAATAATTGTGAGACACAACCTGGGGAGAGCAACGGACTGACCTCTAGACACAACCTGGGGAGAGCAACGGACTGACCTCTAGACACAACCTGGGGAGAGCAACGGACTGACCTCTAGACACAACCTGGGGAGAGCAACGGACTGACCTCTAGACACAACCTGGGGAGAGCAACGGACTGACCTCTAGAGACACAACCTGGGGAGAGCAACGGACTGACCTCTAGAGACAACCTGGGGAGAGCAACGGACTGACCTCTAGACACAACCTGGGGAGAGCAACGGACTGACCTCTAGACACAACCTGGGGAGAGCAACGGACTGACCTCTAGACACAACCTGGGGAGAGCAACGGACTGACCTCTAGACACAACCTGGGGAGAGCAACGGACTGACCTAGAGACAATCTGAGGAGAGCAACGGACTGACCTCTAGACAACCTGGGGAGAGCAACGGACTGACCTCTAGACACAACATGGGGAGAGCAACGGACTGACCTCTAGACAACCTGGGGAGAGCAACGGACTGACCTCCAGGCCTAATGACACATTCTTTAATAACATTAACATTAAGCCAGTTTAATAATACCAGTAAGACGCCTGAGGGCGAGAAGCACTGGCCATATATGGAGCGTGATTTGAGTGTACAGGGTTTGATGAGGTCAGATAAACATCTCAGAATGTCACAAAATGTCAGCTCCATATATGGAGATCTATGGATGGCAGCGGGGGCAGTGTCTTGATGGTACAGGGTTTGATGAGGGCCCAGTTAGGGCAGGGCCTTAATTTTCGGCCTGTTGAGAACTCTAGTTTTCGCCGGGCGCGGCTGCACTAATACCTTTGGGCTGATCAGGCCTGTCTAGAGTTTAAAGGTATATTCAGCGATCTCACTTAATTCAAATATCACTTATTTTTTGTTTTGTTGTGATAATCCTCCCTACTATAGAGTGTGCTGACCATATAAGGAGTTCCTCCCTGTCCCTGCAGTTAACCCCCCGGGGTCAAAAAACCTTAGGTTATGTTTTTGGCTGGGTGGCCTTCATCCAATCAGGATAGAGAGGGGCGTTCCGTCAATCATGATCAGGCGGGGGTGGGCCTTGGTGTGCGTGCTGTTGGCCTGTTGCGCGTCCCCCCACTGTATAGCGTGCATGTGCACATCTGGTTACCGCGGTGGGCCGGGGGTCTGGTGGGCCGGGGGTCTGGTGGGCCGGGGCGGTTTTCCCAAATCACCCAAATCACTGAATGCTCCTTTAAATGGACAGGTATCAGTCAACAGGCCCGTCTAGAGTTTAAATGGACAGGTATCAGTCAACAGGCCCGTCTAGAGTTTAAATGGACAGGTATCAGTCAACAGGCCCGTCTAGAGTTTAAATGGACAGGTATCAGTCAACAGGCCTGTCTAGAGTTTAAATGGACAGGTATCAGTCAACAGGCCCGTCTAGAGTTTAAATGGACAGGTATCAGTCAACAGGCCCGTCTAGAGTTTAAATGGAGGTATCAGTCAAAAGGGAGACATCGAAGAGGAAGGATGGATGTGGAAGGATCAACATATGGAATGGAAACAGGTTCTGACATTCCATATGTTCATCCTTATGTGTGACGGTGTGACCATATATGGCTTAATATACCTGATGATGTCATAGTGATGTCACGAGACCTAGGCACAATATATATGTGTATGGGGATGATGATGTAATAGTGTTTTTTGTGATTACATTAAATTTAAACATTAAATCAGTTTAACAACATAAATTTAATCCAGTTTAACAATTTAAATGTAATCCAGTTTAACAACATTAATTTAATCCAGTTTAACAACATTAATTTAATCCAGTTTAACAACATTAATTTAATCCAGTTGAACAACATTAATTTAATCCAGTTCAACAACATTAATTTAATCCAGTTTAACAACATTAATTTAATCCAGTTTAAAAACATTCATTTAATCCAGTTTAACAACATTCATTGAATCCAGTTTAACAACATTAATTTAATCCAGTTTAACAACATTCATTTAATCCAGTTTAACAACATTAATTTAATCCAGTTTAACAACATTCATTTAATCCAGTTTAACAACATTCATTTAATCCAGTTTAACAACATTCATTTAATCCAGTTTAACAACATTCATTTAATCCAGTTTAACAACATTCATTTAATCCAGTTTACCAACATTCATTTAATCCAGTTTAACAACATTCATTTAATCCAGTTTAACAACATTCATTTAATCCAGTTTAACAACATTCATTTAATCCAGTTTAACAACATTCATTTAATCCAGTTTAACAACATTCATTTAATCCAGTTTAACAACATTCATTTAATCCAGTTTAACAACATTCATTTAATCCAGTTTAACAACATTCATTTAATCCAGTTTAACAACATTTAACTCTTTCACCTCCAGGTGGAGATCATCGTGGAGGAGATAGAGAGACACAAGCACGCTCTGGTTAACCATTTCAACGCCGGGGTCACCCACCTGGCAAAGAACGGCGCCTGGCTGGACATCCTGCGCAAGGTCACACACACACACACACACACACACACACACACACACACACACACACACACACACCCTAGGGCTGACCCCAAAAAAAACGATTAATCGACATTCGTTCGATAAGCACGGGAATCGATCTTGAAATAACAAATCGACTATTCTATTCTTTTTTTTAAGCGGACCATTTTGGTCCGCCAGCCATGCTTGCGCCTCGCAATGCGTCCTCTTTCCCCCCTCGTGTTAACAACAAGGAAGTCAACTGAACAAGTGCAGCTGCAGTCCCAGGAAAAATAAATCAAAAGTGTGGTTGCATTTTAAAATACCGTATTTGAATAAAGGTTGTACACAAATTAACCGCTGGGAAAATCCCTAATTGAGAGAGTGTAACTGGTAAGAACTGGTGTTGCCTGTTGTGAGCTGGTGAGGCCACGGTGAGAGGCGCGCAGAAATTAGGGGATCTCTAAACTCAACACGCTGTATATATAATAATATGAATGAGGCTGACTAAGTGGGCTATAGTGGACAGCTATTTGAGTAAGGGCTGTTATTTATATACGGTATGCAAAGATGACCGAGGAAAAGTGGACTGCTTTTTAAGATACAAATCCAAAGCGCGTTCCGGACCACTGTTGTGATGGAAAGAGTTGGCACCTGTAGCGAAGAGGTTTCTCTCCTTCCCTGCAACTTCAACCCCATCGGAGCATCTTCTCCAAAGCGGGATTTATTGTCAACAAAAATAGAGGTTCCCTGTTGCCAAATAATGTAGACACGTTGGTCTTTTAGGGTTAGGGTTATAATGTAGACATGTTGGTCTTTTAGGGTTAGGGTTATAATGTAGACACGTTGGTCTTTTAGGGTTATAATGTAGACACGTTGGTCTTTTAGGGTTAGGGTTATAATGTAGACACGTTGGTCTTTTAGGGTTAGGGTTATAATGTAGACACGTTGGTCTTTTAGGGTTAGGGTTATAATGTAGACATGTTGGTCTTTTAGGGTTAGGGTTATAATGTAGACATGTTGGTCTTTTAGGGTTAGGGTTATAATGTAGACATGTTGGTCTTTTAGGGTTAGGGTTATAATGTAGACACGTTGGTCTTTTAGGGTTAGGGTTATAATGTAGACATGTTGGTCTTTTAGGGTTAGGGTTATAATGTAGACACGTTGGTCTTTTAGGGTTAGGGTTATAATGTAGACATGTTGGTCTTTTAGGGTTAGGGTTATAATGTAGACACGTTGGTCTTTTAGGGTTAGGGTTATAATGTAGACATGTTGGTCTTTTAGGGTTAGGGTTATAATGTAGACATGTTGGTCTTTTAGGGTTAGGGTTATAATGTAGACATGTTGGTCTTTTAGGGTTAGGGTTATAATGTAGACACGTTGGTCTTTTAGGGTTAGGGTTATAATGTAGACATGTTGGTCTTTTAGGGTTAGGGTTATAATGTAGACACGTTGGTCTTTTAGGGTTAGGGTTATAATGTAGACATGTTGGTCTTTTAGGGTTATAATGTAGACATGTTGGTCTTTTAGGGTTATAATGTAGACATGTTGGTCTTTTAGGGTTATAATGTAGACATGTTGGTCTTTTAGGGTTATAATGTAGACATGTTGGTCTTTTAGGGTTAGGGTTATAATGTAGACATGTTGGTCTTTTAGGGTTAGGGTTATAATGTAGACATGTTGGTCTTTTAGGGTTAGGGTTATAATGTAGACATGTTGGTCTTTTAGGGTTATAATGTAGACACGTTGGTCTTTTAGGGTTAGGGTTATAATGTAGACATGTTGGTCTTTTAGGGTTATAATGTAGACATGTTGGTCTTTTAGGGTTAGGGTTAGAATGTAGACATGTTGGTCTTTTAGGGTTATAATGTAGACATGTTGGTCTTTTAGGGTTAGGGTTAGAATGTAGACACGTTGGTCTTTTAGGGTTAGGGTTAGAATGTCTTTTAGGCACACAATAGAAGACGGATTAAAACAGCAGTGAGTAGAGTCGTCATGGCACAGCACAGGCCTGGACATTGTTTTCGTTTATTTATGTTAAGAGAAGAGAAATAATGGCTCTGTTAATATTTATTTATGTTAAGAGAAGAGAAGTAATGGCTCTGTTAATATTTATTTATGTTAAGAGAAGAGAAGTAATGGCTCTGTTAATATTTATTTATGTTAAGAGAAGAGAAGTAATGGCTCTGTTAATATTTATTTATGTTAAGAGAAGAGAAGTAATGGCTCTGTTAATATTTATTTATGTTAAGAGAAGAGAAGTAATGGCTCTGTTAATATTTTCTGCACTGATATATTATATCTATAATATTGCACTGATGATACTATTGTTTTTAATTCTTCAAAAAGCGACCCCTTTTGGTCCGCGAGCCATGCGTGCGCCACTTGAACAGCGTCTGCTGTTTTGAATGGTAGCCGAACTGTTACTTTTAGGCCTACGATTATTTCGTTTTTTTTTTGTTTTTAGTTCCATGATAGAATAGAGGCTAGAGGGAACGGAACGCCATGTGTCAGGCTTGATTGATTGATTTAAGAGTTCATTCATGTTACCGTTCATTTACAATTGACAGAGGCTTTGGATTATATTTTATTGAGAGGTAATGCCTGTTTCAGGCACCGTTTAATAATTGTTAAATAAAAGCTTAATTTAATTAAGACCAATCCAAGTATGCGCCCCCATTGGCCCCTCACTGCAGGTCAACTCATTAACCAATCATAGGCCCCCGTCCCTACAGGTCAACGCGGTCACCACGTGTCCTCGCGAGCTGGCCGAGGTGAAGAAGAAGTGGTCGGACATGAAGACGGAGGTTCGCCGCAAGGTGGCGCAGGCGCGCGCCGCCATGGAGGGAGGGGGCGGGGCCAACGCGCCGCCCGCCGTGCCCGTCATCCTGACGGCCATGCAGCAGCGAATTTGCAACCTGCTGGGGGAGGCGACCATCATCAGCCTGCCCGCCGACGCCATCCACGACCACGACCACGACCACGACGCCATGCACCACGGGCTGCCCGTCGCCACCGTCACGCTCACCCAGGGTACGCCAACACAACCCTAACCCTAACCTCACCCAGGGTACGCCAACACAACCCTAACCCTAACCTCACCCAGGGTACGCCAACACAACCCTAACCCTAACCTCACCCAGGGTACGCCAACACAACCCTAACCCTAACCTCACCCAGGGTACGCCAACACAACCCTAACCCTAACCTCACCCAGGGTACGCCAACACAACCCTAACCCTAACCTCACCCAGGGTACGCCAACACAACCCTAACCCTAACCTCACCCAGGGTACGCCAACACAACCCTAACCCTAACCTCACCCAGGGTACGCCAACACAACCCTAACCCTAACCTCACCCAGGGTACGCCAACACAACCCTAACCGTAACCTCACCCAGGGTACGCCAACACAACCCTAACCCTAACCTCACCCAGGGTACGCCAACACAACCCTAACCCTAACCTCACCCAGGGTACGCCAACACAACCCTAACCCTAACCTCACCCAGGGTACGCCAACACAACCCTAACCCTAACCTCACCCAGGGTACGCCAACACAACCCTAACCCTAACCTCACCCAGGGTACGCCAACACAACCCTAACCCTAACCTCACCCAGGGTACGCCAACACAACCCTAACCCTAACCTCACCCAGGGTACGCCAACACAACCCTAACCCTAACCTCACCCAGGGTACGCCAACACAACCCTAACCCTAACCTCACCCAGGGTACGCCAACACAACCCTAACCCTAACCTCACCCAGGGTACGCCAACACAACCCTAACCCTAACCTCACCCAGGGTACGCCAACACAACCCTAACCCTAACCTCACCCAGGGTACGCCAACACAACCCTAACCCTAACCTCACCCAGGGTACGCCAACACAACCCTAACCCTAACCTCACCCAGGGTATGCCAACACAACCCTAACCCTAACCTCACCCAGGGTATGCCAACACAACCCTAACCCTAACCTCACCCAGGGTACGCCAACACAACCCTAACCCTAACCTCACCCAGGGTACGCCAATACAACCCTAACCCTAACCTCACCCAGGGTACGCCAATACAACCACAACCACCACGCCAACACAACCACCACGCCAACACAACCACCTCTCACCCAGGGTACGCCAACACAACCCACAGATTGATGTACAAACGAGTTATTTAGTCTGTTTTTTCTTAAATGTAGGGACTCTAAAGCGCCTCAAGGAGGGCAACAGTTGATATTCATCATTTAAAACATGTATGGAGTCAGAAGAGATACTCTTCACCAGTCTAAGCATGCTCTTGGTCTGGGCTTCTTTAAAGGAACATAACACAACCTCAACTGGCCTACCAACAATTTTAGCGCAGATCTTAATTTGGCTAGAATGTGTTTCCTCAGCTCTGCCAACAGGACAGGTCTCAGTGTATTTATTGTGTCTAATGTGTTCCTCAGCTCTGCCAACAGGACAGGTCTCAGTGTATTTATTGTGTCTAATGTGTTCCTCAGCTCTGCCAACAGGACAGGTCTCAGTGTATTTATTGTGTCTAATGTGTTCCTCAGCTCTGCCAACAGGACAGGTCTCAGTGTATTTATTGTGTCTAATGTATTCCTCAGCTCTGCCAACAGGACAGGTCTCAGTGTATTTATTGTGTCTAATGTGTTCCTCAGCTCTGCCAACAGGACAGGTCTCAGTGTATTTATTGTGTCTAATGTGTTCCTCAGCTCTGCCAACAGGACAGGTCTCAGTGTATTTATTGTGTCTAATGTGTTCCTCAGCTCTGCCAACAGGACAGGTCTCAGTGTGTGATGAAGCCAAACAACTCAACGGTAAGCAGAGTCCAAACCACACCAATGATTCTTTAAAGATGCAGCGCTATGATTTATTATTATTATTATTATTTAAGGAGGAAGAACTTTTTACAAAAAGTGTGCAGTAGGCCTATTTGTTAAAATGTAACCCCTCCCCCATCTCCCTGACCCCTCCCCCATATCACTGACCCCTCCCCCATCTCCCTGACTCCTCCCCCCATCTCCCTGACTCCTCCCCCTATCTCCCTGACTCCTCCCCATCTCCCTGACTCCTCCCCATCTCGCTGACCCCTCCCCCATCTCCCTGACTCCTCCCCATCTCCCTGATGCCTCCCCATGTCCCTGACCCCACCCCCATCTCTCTGACTCCTCCCCCATCTCCCTAACCCCTCCCCCATCTCCCTGACTCCTCCCCCATCTCCCTGACTCCTCCCCCATCTCCCTGACTCCTCCCCATCTCCCTGACTCCTCCCCCATCCTCCTGACCCCTCCCCCATCTCCCTGACCCCTCCCCCATCTCCCTGACTGCTCCCCCATCTCCCTGACTCCCCCCCTTCTCCCTGACTCCTCCCCATCTCCCCGATGCCTCCCCATGTCCCTGACCCCTCCCCCATCTATCTGACTCCTCCCCAATCTCCCTAACCCCTCCCCCATATCCCTGACTCCTCCCCCATCTCCCTGACCCCTTCCCCATCTCCCTGACTCCTCCCCCATCCTCCCGACCCCTCCCCCATTTCCCTGACCCCTCCCCCATCTCCCTGACCGCTCCCCCATCTCCCTGACTCCTCCCCATCTCCCTGACTCCTCCCCATCTCCCTGACTCCTCCCCCATCATCCCGACCCCTCCCCCATCTCCCTGACCCCTCCCCATCTCCCTGACTGCTCCCCCATCTCCCTGACTCCTCCCCTTCTCCCTGACTCCTCCCCATCCTCCCTCCCCCATCTCCCTGACTCCTCCCCATCGTGCTGACTCCGCCCCCATCTCCCTGACTCCTCCCCCATCTCCCTGCCTCCTCCCCATCTCTCTGACTCCTCCCCATCTCCCTGATTCCTCCACATCTCTCTGACTCCTCCCCATCTCCCTGACTCCTCCCCATCCCCCTGACTCCTCCCCCATCTCCCTGACTCCTCCCCATCTCCCTGACTCCTCCCCATCTCCCTGACTCCTCCCCCATCTCACTGATTCCTCCACATCTATCTGACTCCTCCCCATCTCCCTGACTCCTCCCCATCCCCCTGACTCCTCCCCCATATATCTGACTCCTCCCCATCTCCCTGACTCCTCCCCATCTCCCTGACTCCTCCCCCATCCTCCCTGACCCTTCCCCCATCTCCCTGAATCCTCCCCCATCCTCCCGACCCCTCCCCCATCTCCCTGACTCCACCCCATCTCCCTGACTCCTCCCCCATCTCCCTGACTGTTTATATAGATGATATTGTTGTTTCAGACACAGAGGCGTACCTGGAGGAGGTTCCGGGCGTGGTGGAGTACTGCACCACCACAGTGGGAGGAGACCCCGTCGTGGAGGCAACACCCACCGTGGACATGTTGGGGGGCGGGGCTTCGGCCAGCTCGCCCCCCCCGCTGCCCAACCAGAGCCAGGCCAAGCCCCAGGTATGATGTCACTGATGATGTCATTACCCAGGTATGTCACTGCTGTTATGTCATTACCCAGGTATGATGTCACTGATGATGTCATTACCCATGTATGATGTCACTGCTGTTACGTCATTACCCCGGTATGATGTCACTGCTGCTACGTCATTACCCAGGTATGATGTCACTGATTATGTCATTACCCAGGTATGATGTCACTGCTGTTATGACATTACCCAGTTATGATGTCACTGCTATTACGTCATTATTTGAACACGTTTTTTCCGTTGCCGTAGATGTACGTTCATTGGTCTTTACTAGCGCTCATGATCGAGCGTTAGCATTGGGTTGCTAGCTAATGTTGTCAACAGCATTGGAGCGCGCCATCTCTATCTGTTTCCTTCCATCGCCTTTATCTCCACATCCTCGTCCCAGATGGCATTTGTGGTCAAAACAAGGTTTATCCCACGGCCCAGAGACACGCTGTGATGGTCCCACGGCCCAGAGTCCATGCTGTGATGGTCCCACGGCCCAGAGACACGCTGTGATGGTCCCACGGCCCAGAGACACGCTGTGATGGTCCCATGGCCCAGAGACACGCTGTGATGGTCCCACGGCCCAGAGACACGCTGTGATGGTCCCACGGCCCAGAGACACGCTGTGATGGTCCCACGGCCCAGAGACACGCTGTGATGGTCCCACGGCCCAGAGTCCATGCTGTGATGGTCCCACGGCCCAGAGACACGCTGTGATGGTCCCACGGCCCAGAGACACGCTGTGATGGTCCCACGGCCCAGAGACACGCTGTGATGGTCCCACGGCCCAGAGTCCATGCTGTGATGGTCCCACGGCCCAGAGAAATGCTGTGATGGTCCCACGGCCCAGAGTCCATGCTGTGATGGTCCCACGGCCCAGAGTCCATGCTGTGATGGTCCCACGGCCCAGAGACACACTGTGGTGGTCCCACGGCCCAGAGACACACTGTGATGGTCCCACGGCCCAGAGTCCATGCTGTGATGGTCCCACGGCCCAGAGACACACTGTGATGGTCCCACGGCCCAGAGACACACTGTGATGGTCCCACGGCCCAGAGACACACTGTGATGGTCCCACGGCCCAGAGTCCATGCTGTGATGGTCCCACGGCCCAGAGACACACTGTGATGGTCCCACGGCCCAGAGACACGCTGTGATGGTCCCACGGCCCAGATCTGTTTGAATCACTGTGAGATCTGTTTGAATCACTTTGAGATCTGTTTGAATCACTTTGAGATATTTTTGAAATGTACAGATAATAAAACGTATCATCCCCCATAAATATAATATAATAAACAATAACAAAGCGTAATACCTCCTCCCTCCACCAGGAGCTGAAGAGTCGCATCGCCCTCAACTCGGCGCGCCTCCTGCAGGAGCAGCGCGTCACCAACGTGCACGTGCGTCAGATCGCCGTGCACCTGGAGGGCCAGAACGAGATGCTGCAGGCCATGCGGCGCTCGCAGGTAGGTCCACCCGTCCTGGTGCAGAACATGAGGCGCTCGCAGGTCAGATCAGAGTCTAGGAGGGCTGTGGGCAGTTCAGAAACCAGTCTGTGTCTCATAGGAGGGCTGTGGGCAGTTCAGAAACCAGTCTGTGTCTCATAGGAGGGCTGTGGGCAGTTCAGAAACCAGTCTGTGTCTCATAGGAGGGCTGTGGGCAGTTCAGAAACCAGTCTGTGTCTCATAGGAGGGCTGTGGGCAGTTCAGAAACCAATCTGTGTCTCATAGGAGGGCTGTGGGCAGTTCAGAAACCAGTCTGTGTCTCATAGGAGGGCTGTGGGCAGTTCAGAAACCAGTCTGTGTCTCATAGGAGGGGGCAGTTCAGAAACCAGTCTGTGTCTCATAGGAGGGCTGTGGGCAGTTCAGAAACCAGTCTGTGTCTCATAGGAGGGGGCAGTTCAGAAACCAGTCTGTGTCTCATAGGAGGGCTGTGGGCCGTTCAGAAACCAGTCTGTGTCTGGGCTGTGGGCAGTTCAGAAACCAGTCTGTGTCTCATATGAGGGCTGTGGGCAGTTCAGAAACCAGTCTGTGTCTCATAGGAGGGCTGTGGGCCGTTCAGAAACCAGTCTGTGTCTGGGCTGTGGGCAGTTCAGAAACCAGTCTGTGTCTCATATGAGGGCTGTGGGCAGTTCAGAAACCAGTCTGTGTCTCATAGGAGGGCTGTGGGCAGTTCAGAAACCAGTCTGTGTCTCATAGGAGGGCTGTGGGCCGTTCAGAAACCAGTCTGTGTCTCATAGGAGGGCTGTGGGCAGTTCAGAAACCAGTCTGTGTCTCATAGGAGGGCTGTGGGGCAGTTCAGAAACCAGTCTGTGTCTCATAGGAGGGCTGTGGGCAGTTCAGAAACCAGTCTGTGTCTCATAGGAGGGCTGTGGGCAGTTCAGAAACCAGTCTGTGTCTCATAGGAGGGCTGTGGGCAGTTTAGAAACCAGTCTGTGTCTCATAGGAGGGCTGTGGGCAGTTCAGAAACCAGTCTGTGTCTCATAGGAGGGCTATGGGCAGTTCAGAAACCAGTCTGTGTCTCATAGGAGGGCTGTGGGCAGTTCAGAAACCAGTCTGTGTCTCATAGGAGGGCTGTGGGCAGTTCAGAAACCAGTCTGTTTCTCATAGGAGGGCTGTGGGCAGTTCTGAAACCAGTCTGTGTCTCATAGGAGGTCTTTGGGCAGTTCAGAAGCCAGTCTGTGTCTCCTAGGAGGGCTGTGGGCAGTTCAGAAACCAGTCTGTGTCTCATAGGAGGGCTGTGGGCAGTTCAGAAGCCAGTCTGTGTCTCATAGGAGGGCTGTGGGCAGTTCAGAAACCAATCTGTGTCTCATAGGAGGGCTGTGGGCAGTTCAGAAACCAGTCTGTCTCATAGGAGGGCTGTGGGCAGTTCAGAAACCAGTCTGTGTCTCATAGGAGGGCTGTGGGCAGTTCAGAAGCCAGTCTGTGTCTCCTAGGAGGGCTGTGGGCAGTTCAGAAACCAGTCTGTGTCTCATAGGAGGGCTGTGGGCAGTTCAGAAGCCAGTCTGTGTCTCATAGGAGGGCTGTGGGCAGTTCAGAAACCAATCTGTGTCTCATAGGAGGGGGCAGTTCAGAAACCAGTCTGTGTCTCATAGGAGGGCTGTGGGCAGTTCAGAAACCAGTCTGTGTCTCATAGGAGGGGGCAGTTCAGAAACCAGTCTGTGTCTCATAGGAGGGCTGTGGGCCGTTCAGAAACCAGTCTGTGTCTGGGCTGTGGGCAGTTCAGAAACCAGTCTGTGTCTCATATGAGGGCTGTGGGCAGTTCAGAAACCAGTCTGTGTCTCATAGGAGGGCTGTGGGCCGTTCAGAAACCAGTCTGTGTCTGGGCTGTGGGCAGTTCAGAAACCAGTCTGTGTCTCATATGAGGGCTGTGGGCAGTTCAGAAACCAGTCTGTGTCTCATAGGAGGGCTGTGGGCAGTTCAGAAACCAGTCTGTGTCTCATAGGAGGGCTGTGGGCCGTTCAGAAACCAGTCTGTGTCTCATAGGAGGGCTGTGGGCAGTTCAGAAACCAGTCTGTGTCTCATAGGAGGGCTGTGGGCAGTTCAGAAACCAGTCTGTGTCTCATAGGAGGGCTGTGGGCAGTTCAGAAACCAGTCTGTGTCTCATAGGAGGGCTGTGGGCAGTTCAGAAACCAGTCTGTGTCTCATAGGAGGGCTGTGGGCAGTTTTGAAACCAGTCTGTGTCTCATAGGAGGGCTGTGGGCAGTTCAGAAACCAGTCTGTGTCTCATAGGAGGGCTATGGGCAGTTCAGAAACCAGTCTGTGTCTCATAGGAGGGCTGTGGGCAGTTCAGAAACCAGTCTGTGTCTCATAGGAGGGCTGTGGGCAGTTCAGAAACCAGTCTGTTTCTCATAGGAGGGCTGTGGGCAGTTCTGAAACCAGTCTGTGTCTCATAGGAGGTCTTTGGGCAGTTCAGAAGCCAGTCTGTGTCTCCTAGGAGGGCTGTGGGCAGTTCAGAAACCAGTCTGTGTCTCATAGGAGGGCTGTGGGCAGTTCAGAAGCCAGTCTGTGTCTCATAGGAGGGCTGTGGGCAGTTCAGAAACCAATCTGTGTCTCATAGGAGGGCTGTGGGCAGTTCAGAAACCAGTCTGTCTCATAGGAGGGCTGTGGGCAGTTCAGAAACCAGTCTGTGTCTCATAGGAGGGCTGTGGGCAGTTCAGAAGCCAGTCTGTGTCTCCTAGGAGGGCTGTGGGCAGTTCAGAAACCAGTCTGTGTCTCATAGGAGGGCTGTGGGCAGTTCAGAAGCCAGTCTGTGACTCATAGGAGGGCTGTGGGCAGTTCAGAAACCAATCTGTGTCTCATAGGAGGGCTGTGGGCAGTTCAGAAACCAGTCTGTCTCATAGGAGGGCTGTGGGCAGTTCAGAAACCAGTCTGTGTCTCATAGGAGGGCTGTAGGCAGTTCAGAAACCAGTCTGTGTCTCATAGGAGGGCTGTGGGCAGTTCAGAAACCAGTCTGTGTCTCATAGGAGGGCTGTCGGCAGTTCAGAAACCAGTCTGTCTCATAGGAGGGCTGTGGGCAGTTCAGAAACCAGTCTGTGTCTCATAGGAGGGCTGTGGTCAGTTCAGAAACCCGCCCACCCGTTTAGATTTGTATTATCTTGAGCGATGGCTTCCATTTTCACATTGCAACTTTTCAGGACTAGAAAGCCTGCAGTTTCTATTAGCTTGGATTCCCCATAGATGATGTCACTGGTGGACGGGTTTCTGAACTGCCCACATTCCTATGAGACACAGACTGGTTTCTGAACTGCCCACAGCCCTCCTATGAGACACAGACTGGTTTCTGAATTGCCCACAGCCCTCCTATGAGACACAGACTGGTTTCTGAACTGCCCACAGCCCTCCTAAGAGACACAGACTCAGTAGGAAAACAATTGTGTTATTTTATCATGATTATTAGTGAGGACCAATTTTATGAAGAATGGTTGAAAAGTGGTGAAGTGGTCCTTTAAAACGTTTGTTTGACCCACTTGAACGTCCTCCTCCTCACCACTAGGAGGCGCAGGCGTATGCGCAGGAGCGCCAGGCGCAGGCGCTGGAGGGAACGCAGGCGGCGCTGCTAGCGCTGGTGCAGATGCTGCGGCCTGCGCTCAAAGACCTGCGCAAGGTAGGTCCACCCGTCCTGGTGAAGATGCTGCGGCCTTGGTCAGTATTTTGCTTAGACCAGTGGTTTTCAGCCCTGTTTACATCAAGGTCCATTATTTATTTATTCAGCATCTGAGCCACAGACCACCGTGTGATGACATTTAGGCTCTCAGACCCATCTGAGCCACGGACCACCATCTGATGACATTTAGCCTCTCAGACCCATCTGAGCCACGGACCACCATGTGATGACATTTAGCCTCTCAGACCCATCTGAGCCACGGACCACCATTTGATGACATTTAGCCTCTCAGACCCATCTGAGCCACGGACCACCGTGTGATGACATTTAGCCTCTCAGACCCATCTGAGCCACGGACCACCATTTGATGACATTTAGCCTCTCAGACCCATCTGAGCCACGGACCACCGTGTGATGACATTTAGCCTCTCAGACCCATCTGAGCCACGGACCACCGTGTGATGACATTTAGCCTCTCAGACCCATCTGAGCCACGGACCACCATGTGATGACATTTAGCCTCTCAGACCCATCTGAGCCACGGACCACCGTGTGATGACATTTAGGCTCTCAGACCCATCTGAGCCACGGACCACCATTTGATGACATTTAGCCTCTCAGACGCTCAGAGAGGCTAAATTTTCATCAAATGGTGGTCTGTGGCTCAGATGCAGAATAAATAATGGGCCTTGATATGAAGTGTTGAAAACCACTGGTGTAATACATATAAGAGTCTTATATGTATATAAACCACTGGTGTAATACATATAAGAGTCTTATATGTATATAAACCACTGGTGTAATACATATAAGAGTCTTATATTCGGTTCAATAGAGATCGGGTTGGTTTACATGTATGTTTGTGTATATTATATGTTCTCTTTTAAATGGACCAAACTAAAGTTTACTACTATTAATACTAATAGTACTCCTAAATAAAGTGTACTAATACTACTACTAAAGTGTACTACTACTAATACTAGGACTAATACAGTGTACTAATAACCTTAACCTTACTACTACTAAAACTAATGAAGTATTACTATTACTTCTAGTCCCTGCAGAGTGGCGGAGGCAGCAGCGACTTGGCTAACGCTAGCGCTAACGCTAATGCTAGTGTTAGCGCTAGCGCAGGAAGTACGGCGGCGCTAGCGGGGAGCGGCGACAACAACGCCGTTTGCATCGCCGTTAGCGAAGGCGGCGGCTCGGGAACCGAGGAGCGGACTGGAGCCAAAACCCCTCCCCCTGCCCCGCCCCCTCCACAGCAAGAGGGAGACACAATAGAGACTGTGTGTGTGTGTGTGTGTGTGTGTGTGTGCGTGTGCGCATGTGCGTGCGTGTATGCGTGTGTGCGTGCGTGAGTGGTTTCTGACGCTTGATCCATACACATAGCTGCGAGCCGATGTTCAAGCTCACAACGCGCTGTGGGCTTGTAGATCGGCTGTGTTTTGGTGTCACCAAGGTTAGCTGTCTAGAAGAAACCTCATAACTCCAACATGTTGTCATTATTTTTACCTTGCTACATATCTCTGTTGTCTGGGAGAAACCACCTAACTCCAGCCTGTGTCTCATATGAGGGCTGTGGGCAGTTCAGAAACCAGTCTGTGTCTCATATGAGGGCTGTGGGCAGTTCAGAAACCAGTCTGTGTCTCATAGGAGGGCTGTGGGCAGTTCAGAAACCAGTCTGTCTCATAGGAGGGCTGTGGGCAGTTCAGAAACCAGTCTGTGTCTCATAGGAGGGCTGTGGGCAGTTCAGAAACCAGTCTGTGTCTCATAGGAGGGCTGTGGGCAGTTCAGAAACCAGTCTGTGTCTCATAGGAGGGCTGTGGGCAGTTCAGAAACCCATCCACCAGTGGCATCGTCGTTACAAACATTATTTTAAATATTAAATATAATATATATATATATATATATATATATATATATATATATATATATATATATATATATATATATATATATATATATATATATATATAATATAATATAATATAATAAATATAAATAACAAGATTTTTTTTTTAAAGAAGAAAAAAAAACGTTTGTTATTATCGTGAGAACGATGGTTGTCACGTTGGTTGCCCACAGCCCTCCTATGAGACACAGACTGGTTTCTGAACTGCCCACAGCCCTCCTATGAGACACAGACTGGTTTCTGAACTGCCCACAGCCCTCCTATGAGACAGACTGGTTTCTGAACTGCCCACAGCCCTCCTATGAGACACAGACTGGTTTCTGAACTGCCCACAGCCCTCCTATGAGACACAGACTGGTTTCTGAACTGCCCACAGCCCTCCTATGAGACACAGACTGGTTTCTGAACTGCCCACAGCCCTCCTATGCGACACAGGCTGGTTTCTGAACTGCCCACAGCCCTCCTATGAGACACAGACTGGTTTCTGAACTGCCCACAGCCCTCGTATGAGACACAGACTGGTTTCTGAACCGCCCACAGCCCTCCTATGAGACACAGATTGGTTTCTGAACTGCCCACAGCCCTCCTATGAGACACAAACTGAGTAGGAAAAAATGTGTGGTATTTTATCATGATCATTAGTGAGGACCAATTATTTGACGATAGGTTGAAAAGTGGTGAAGTGGTCCTTTATCTATAAACCCTAGGATTAAGGAATGTAAAATTATGTTTATAATTTTTTTTTTTACCTTTTTGACGATGTTTTCTGCAAAGGATGCTGCCCCCCCCCCCCCCCCCCCCCCCCATTTTTATTTATTAATGGTTGCGGTCAAAAATGTTTCAACCTGCGAGCTCACAACAGCACTGTGAACTTGTAGATCTATCAGAGCTCACAACTGCACCGTGAACTTGCAAATCGGCAATTCTTTGTTCTAAAAGTGTTTAGGGCTGAAGTTAAATGAAATAAAGGTCATTGTATGTGTTTCATGTTTACTTGTTCATTTCATTTGTTTAAAGTTTAATGTTCTTTTAATGTGATATATTTATTGATTGATTGGACATTATATTTCACAGTATGTAGAATGGGTACATTTCATTGTATTTCACAGTATGTAGAATGGGTACATTTCATTGTATTTCACAGTATGTAGAATGGGTACATTTCATTGTAATTTACAGTATGTAGAATGGGTTCATTTCATTATATTTCACAGTATGTAGAATGGGTACATTTCATTATTTCACAGTATGTAGAATGGGTACATTTCATTATAATTCACAGTATGTAGAATGGGTACATTTCATTATTTCACAGTATGTAGAATGGGTACATTTCATTATAATTCACAGTATGTAGAATGGGTACATTTCATTATATTTCACAGTATGTAGAATGGGTACATTTCATTATTTCACAGTATGTAGAATGGGTACATTTCATTATTTCACAGTATGTAGAATGGGTACATTTCATTATAATTCACAGTATGTAGAATGGGTACATTTCATTATAATTCACAGTATGTAGAATGGTTACATTTCATTATATTTCACAGTATGTAGAATGGGTACATTTCATTATTTCACAGTATGTAGAATGGGTACATTTCATTATAATTCACAGTATGTAGAATGGGTACATTTCATTATATTTCACAGTATGTAGAATGGGTACATTTCATTATTTCAGAGTATGTAGAATGGGTACATTTCATTATATTTCACAGTATGTAGAATGGGTACATTTCATTATTTCACAGTATGTAGAATGGGTTAATTTCATTATATTTCACAGTATGTAGAATGGGTTAATTTCATTATATTTCACAGTATGTAGAATGGGTACATTTCATTATTTCACAGTATGTAGAATGGGTACATTTCATTATAATTCACAGTATGTAGAATGGGTACATTTCATTATTTCACAGTATGTAGAATGGGTACATTTCATTATATTTCACAGTGTGTAGAATGGGTACATTTCATTATATTTCACAGTATGTAGAATGGGTACATTTCATTATATTTCACAGTATGTAGAATGGGTACATTTCATTATATTTCACAGTATGTAGAATGGGTACATTTCATTATATTTCACAGTATGTAGAATGGGTACATTTCATTATATTTCACAGTATGTAGAATGGGTACATTTCATTATATTTCACAGTATGTAGAATGGGTACATTTCATTACATTTCACAGTATGTAGAATGGGTACATTTCATTATATTTCACAGTATGTAGAATGGGTTAATTTCATTATATTTCACAGTATGGGTACATTTCATTATAATTCACAGTATGTATAATGGGTACATTTCATTATTTCACAGTATGCAGAATGGGTACATTTCATTATATTTCACAGTATGTAGAATGGGTACATTTCATTATATTTCACAGTATGTAGAATGGGTACATTTCATTATATTTCACAGTATGTAGAATGGGTACATTTCATTATATTTCACAGTATGTAGAATGGGTACATTTCATTATATTTCACAGTAGGCTATGTAGAATGCGTACATTTCATTATATTTCACAGTATGTAGAATGGGTACATTGAAATGAAATGAAATGATTACTATATTTAACCAGGGTATCTGGGCTAAGCTCAAGAACTTGTTTCCAGCCAGGCCCTGCTCATAGAACATTTCATCGTAGTGGTTCAATGCCTTGTTCAAGGGCACTTCAGCGGTGGTAATTTTAACGTGTCGGACCGCTGATTCGAACTAACACAGGTTGTCTTTGTCAGTCATGAAAGAAAAAAACAACAAACCAAAAAAAAACAAAAAACAGTTGTCCTGCACACCCGGAACAGAGTCGAGGGGAACCCTCGTTTCATGTCGGTCCCTGGTGAGTGCTGCAACCACCCACCGGAAAACGGCTCCTCCTGGACAGGAAGTGGAACTAACAGCGGCAGCGCGCACGCACACACGCATGCACGCGCGCGCGCACACACACACACACACACACACACACACACACACACACACAGCGCAGAGAGTGTATGTATTGATATGATTGACACATAGGTGTGTGCGTGTAGAGGATGGAGGACGAATGATTTTAATAGTGGAATTACAATAATAACAATAATTCTAACAATAACAATAATTCTAACAATAATATAATAATAATAATAACAATAATAATAGTCGGAGGGAGGAGACAGAAACCAGGAGGATGCTAAAAGTTGTCATGTTGTTGCTGCCGTGTGAGCACGCACACACACACGGCTCTGGTTGGTGCTTTTATTTATTATTGTTGTTGTTGTTGTTGTTGTTGTTGTTGTTGTTATTCACTGTTTCATTCTTCATTTAATGTGTTTAATAATAATATTAATAATACATCTTAAACAGTAGTAGCTGTTATACGTGTAGCAGTAGCCGTTCTGCTAACTAGCTAAGTGTACTAACTATTAGTCATTACTGTTGTTATGATTAGCTCTTACTAATACAAGTATGTACTTAAAGATCAGTGCTTTTCAGCACTGATGACATTTAGCCTCTCAAACATGGTGTTGGTACCATTAGGAGAGATAACATGATGTTGGTACCATTAGGAGAGATAACATGATGTTGGTACCATTAGGAGAGATAACATGATGTTGGTACCATTAGGAGAGATAACATGATGTTGGTACCATTAGGAGAGATAACATGATGTTGGTACCATTAGGAGATATAACACGATGTTGGTACCATTAGAGATAACATGATGTTGGTACCATTAGGAGAGATAACATGATGTTGGTACCATTAGGAGAGATAACATGATGTTGGTACCATTAGGAGAGATAACATGATGTTGGTACCATTAGGAGAGATAACATGATGTTGGTACCATTAGGAGATATAACACGATGTTGGTACCATTAGAGATAACATGATGTTGGTACCATTAGGAGATATAACATGATGTTTGTACCATTAGGAGAGATAACATGATGTTGGTACCATTAGGAGAGATAACATGATGTTGGTAACATTAGGAGAGATAACATGATGTTGGTACCATTAGGAGAGATAACATGATGTTGGTACCATTAGGAGAGATAACATGATGTTGGTACCATTAGGAGAGAGAACATGATGTTGGTACCATTAAGAGAGATAACATGGTGTTGGTACCATTAGGAGAGATAACATGGTGTTGGTACCACTAGGAGAGATAACATGGTGTTGGTACCATTAGGAGAGATAACATGATGTTGGTACCATTAGGAGAGATAACATGATGTTGGTACCATTAGGAGAGATAACAGGCAGGCAAAATAACAATTATTCTACATTCTCTAATTGTAGATAGACTTCTGGTAAATTAACTAATGCAGATGTTTAACAATAATTTAACTCGATAACATTTCATTTTACACTCTCAAGAGTTAAATATCTAATAAGGGTCCATTTGGTTAGCAACTCTCCATCATTTATAGCTGGGGACCACCTGGAACCCCCTCAAGGACCCCTGGTGGTCCCCGGACCACCTGGAACCACCTCAAGGACCCCTGGTAGTCCCCGGACCCCTGGTTGACAAACAGTGCACTATAGGGTTGTTTTAGACTAACTGACTTTATTAGTAGTATTTAAGTGTTTTAGTCTAACTGACTTTATTACTAGTATTTAAGTGTTTTAGTCTAACTGACTTTATTACTAGTATTTAGGTGAGGTGAGGTGACCACCGAACTACAACATGACGTCACAGAGCCGCGGTGAAGAGCAAACCCCAGCCCTTCTCTCTGTTTTTACTCACCACCGCTCCACGTTATTACAGCTCCGGTGGTCACCTCACCACCGGAGCGGTGGTCACCTCACCACCGGAGCGGTGGTCACCTCACCACCGGAACGGTGGTCACCTCACCACCGGAGCGGTGGTCACCTCACCACCGGAGCGGTGGTCACCTCACCACCGGAACGGTGGTCACCTCGCCACCGGAGCGGTGGTCACCTCGCCACCGGAGCGGTGGTCACCTCACCACCGGAGCGGTGGTCACCTCACCACCGGAGCGGTGGTCACCTCACCACCGGAGCGGTGGTCACCTCACCACCGCAGCGGTGGTCACCTCACCACCGCAGCGGTGGTCACCTCACCACCGCAGCGGTGGTCACCTCACCACCGCAGCGGTGGTCACCTCACCACCGCAGCGTTGGTCACCTCACCACCGCAGCGGTGGTCACCTCGCCACCGCAGCGGTGGTCACCTCGCCACCGGAGCGGTGGTCACCTCGCCACCGGAGCGGTGGTTACCTCGCCACCGGAGCGGTGGTCACCTCGCCACCGGAGCGGTGGTCACCTCACCACCGGAGCGGTGGTCACCTCGCCACCGCAGCGTTGGTCACCTCACCACCGCAGCGGTGGTCACCTCGCCACCGCAGCGGTGGTCACCTCGCCACCGGAGCGGTGGTCATCTCACCACCGGAGCGGTGGTCACCTCGCCACCGGAACGGTGGTCACCTCACCACCGAAAATCCAGACTATGAATAGGCCTTAACGCTTCAGTCACAATGTCTCTCTCTCTCTCTCTCCCTCCCCCCAACCCCAGGTCACTGCTCCCATGCCCGTCCCCTCATGGAGAAGATGTTCTGACCCCTGACCCCGTCCCCTGACCCCTGACCCCGTCCCGTCATGGAGAGGCCTCAGTTCGAGGCGTGGCTGGATTCGGTGTCTGCATCGTTCGTCTCGCTGAGCGACGCTCAGAGGAACGCCTCGCTGGACCGTCTGATCTCGCTGAGCGGAGCGTCCCAGCTGAGACACCTGTCCAACGGCCTGGAGGTACGTCTGTCCCCCTGAGACACCTGTCCCCCTGAGACAACTGTCCCCCTGACACACCTGTCCCCCTGAGACACCTGTCCTAACAGCCTGGAGGTATGTTAGTCCCCCTCGTCCTCCCCTAGGCTGATATTATATATATTATTGAGGGGTGCTAGCCCCTCCCCTAGCCCCTCCTATATATACAGGTTTAATGTTTGTTTTTAGTTCAATGTTTGTTTTAAAAACGGCATTGACAATGAAGGGAAAATGTACGTCATCTTGTCCCTAAACACAAACAATAAGTGCCATTAACAATAAAGAGAATTTAATGTTTGTGTTTGCACCGTTTGTTTTACATCACCATTACATCACCTAATCATTGGACTTTAATATATTAGCGCCCCTCACTTCACACGGGTGTGATTTTTAAAGGAGCATTCAGTGATTTGGGTGATTTGGAAAAAACCCTGGTCCGCCCCGGTAACAAGATGTGCACATGCACGCACTACAGTGGGGGGGGACGCGACAGGCTAACAGCACACACACCAAGGCCCGCCCCCGCTCGATCATGATTGGTGGAAGGCCCCTCTCTATCCTGATTGGATGAAGGCTGGGCCACCTAGCCAAAAACGAAACCTAAGGTTTTTTGACCCCCAGGGGTTAACTGGGGACAGGGAGGAACTCCTTATATGGCCAGCACACTCTATAGTAGGGAGGATTATCACAACAAAACAAAAAAGAAGTGATATTTGAATTAAGTGAAATCACTGAATATACCTTTAACCCCTAGACTTCATTCCATGTGATATTATATATATATATATATTTAACCCCTTCTAGGCGCTCGTGAAGAGAGACTTTGTGCGTCTGCTGCCCCTGGAGCTGTCCTTCTACCTGCTGAGGTGGCTGGACCCGGAAACCCTCCTGACCTGCTGTCTGGTCTGCAAGACCTGGAACAAGGTACCTACGCCCTAAAATATACACCCTGCGCCACCCTGAAACCCTGCTGACCTGTAAGGGTCCATTTGGTTCCATTTGTACACACAGAGTTATCTCTTTAGGACATCCACACATGTTAATGTGGGACGTCCTCGTGACCGGTGCCCGTGTGTTGGTTCCCACATCACTAGTTTGCTGGCTGGCAGCTCTTGGTGTCTTTGGCAGTGTCAATTTAGGCATTTAGCAGACGCTCTTAATCCAGAGCGACTTACATTAAGCAATAACAAAAGCATGGCATACAGCACATATATAAAAAGTAGTTATCATGAATCATAAACTAAGAACGTAACAGTGGAGTATCTATGTTAACTATACATACTATACTATATTATCTATTATACATTTGAAAACGTGTGCCCAAGCCCAAAGCAGGAAAATAAAGTCACCAGCTACTACGTCACTGACACGCTGCAACACGCTGCAACACACACTGCAACAACACACTAACACGACACAGCCTTACCCTCCGCGTCGATCCACGGCTATCTCCTCATGTCGCGCCGCACGACCACATTCAACAACACCCGCGTAAAAACTGTCATTGCACTGCCACTAAAGCCGCCTCCCGTCCACACTCACAAACAACATCAATATCAATAATAAACACAAACACGCCACAAGCACCGACACCCCCGCCTAATTTGTTGCCAGGTCTATGAAAACTAGCCCAGAAAAAATGCCATTCAACACGCTACTTACAACTCGCTTACAATTCGCGGACCTGGCAACACTGCATCCTGTTTTCCCATTGGCTACGGTTGCTACAACACGCATTTGCACTGCATGATGGGAGCAACACAGCTTAATGTAGGGGTCACCGATTGCTGTGCTACATCCCCCTCATGTTCTCACCACCCCCTTCGGCTACACCACACACACTAACCTACACACTTCTCCACATGCAACACAGGCCCCTTATTGGCTAACCCCCTCACATGGCGATCCCCACGCAGCCAGCCACACACACACAACGGCCACGTTCGCAAATATCGCACTGAGCGCACTGTGCAAATGCAATGCAAACTAATAGGCGAGTGTGCTTCGGTGCGGTATTTCCCAACGCGCCCATCTCATCGACACAACGCGCGCAGTCGGATGCCAAGCTCTTCCGCGATTTATTCCTTTCCCAGTCTCACCACACCACGGACTCATTGTAACCTCGCATCAGTGTCACTGCAGACACGTAATCACACTGTGGAGGATTTGTGACTGAGTGACTGTGTGTGTGTGTGTGTGTGTGTGTGTGTGTGGTTTGATTTCAGCATGTTTTACACTGCACAGTTGCGCAGTGCACACCATGGGACAAATCGCCTTTTCACCCCCTGCCACTGTGCCCACAAACGCATGTACAAGAGGAAAACAATCTAAACATTATATACTAACGTCAGCATCGGGCAGATTAACACACACAAGCGTTATTAGTTGAGTTTTCTTATTGAAGTGCCTCTGATTTGTAACTGTGCGTTTATGTCAGTCAGCGATGCGATCCGTTGTTATTCAGCCACCAGCAGCAACATACGCACGGACTGGAGAGAGGCGACGTGTTTCTCTCCCTTCGGCTCATGTAGCCCTCATTGTAACTACAAATATTGTTCCCGAAGAAACAATGTGGGGTCACTGCAATCCAAAAGATTGTAGGCCTACTATAATGCAGTCAAGGTCCCCACAAAAATATACTACAGTATGTTCTGCTCCATTCTCAACATAAAACAAATAAAATACAACACATAATAATAATACCCATCTGTTAATACATGTGAAGGCCACAATACTGGGTTTAAAAACACAGCTGAAACATGAAGTGGAGTCTGTCAAATCTCGCAATTTCCTTCTTCCCATTGCGCTGCAACGGAACTAGGATGAGCCGCCCGAAGGGCGGCGAAATTCTAGTATATTATACATGTGTACTATAAAGTGCTATGACTACATAAAGTGCAATTCTAGAGCTGTCTACGTAACAAGCTATAGGTCTGTTTAAAATACTATCTAAGTCTACATAATGTGCTATCTAAGGGGCTAGGCTAGGGCAAGTGCTCCTGCTAGTCTCATTCTCCTGGCTGCTATTTTCTGGCTTACCCTTATGGCATTGCACCATACAGATACATGTTGCTGACATGGCATTCCACCATACAGATACATGTTGCTGACATGGCATTCCACCATACAGATACATGTTGCTGACATGGCATTCCACCATACAGATACATGTTGCTGACATGGCATTCCACCATACAGATACATGTTGCTGACATGGCATTCCACCATACAGATACATGTTGCTGACATGGCATTCCACCATACAGATACATGTTGCTGACATGGCATTCCACCATACAGATACATGTTGCTGACATGGCATTCCACCATACAGATACATGTTGCTGACATGGCATTCCACCATACAGATACATGTTGCTGACATGGCATTCCACCATACAGATACATGTTGCTGACATGGCATTCCACCATACAGATACATGTTGCTGACATGGCATTCCACCATACAGATACATGTTGCTGACATGGCATTCCACCATACAGATACATGTTGCTGACATGGCATTCCACCATACAGATACATGTTGCTGACATGGCATTCCACCATACAGATACATGTTGCTGACATGGCATTCCACCATACAGATACATGTTGCTGACATGGCATTCCACCATACAGATACATGTTGCTGACATGGCATTCCACCATACAGATACATGTTGCTGACATGGCATTCCACCATACAGATACATGTTGCTGACATGGCATTCCACCATACAGATACATGTTGCTGACATGGCATTCCACCATACAGATACATGTTGCTGACATGGCATTCCACCATACAGATACATGTTGCTGACATGGCATTCCACCATACAGATACATGTTGCTGACATGGCATTCCACCATACAGATACATGTTGCTGACATGGCATTCCACCATACAGATACATGTTGCTGACATGGCATTCCACCATACAGATACATGTTGCTGACATGGCATTCCACCATACAGATACATGTTGCTGACATGGCATTCCACCATACAGATACATGTTGCTGACATGGCATTCCACCATACAGATACATGTTGCTGACATGGCATTCCACCATACAGATACATGTTGCTGACATGGCATTCCACCATACAGATACATGTTGCTGACATGGCATTCCACCATACAGATACATGTTGCTGACATGGCATTCCACCATACAGATACATGTTGCTGACATGGCATTCCACCATACAGATACATGTTGCTGACATGGCATTCCACCATACAGATACATGTTGCTGACATGGCATTCCACCATACAGATACATGTTGCTGACATGGCATTCCACCATACAGATACATGTTGCTGACATGGCATTCCACCATACAGATACATGTTGCTGACATGGCATTCCACCATACAGATACATGTTGCTGACATGGCATTCCACCATACAGATACATGTTGCTGACATGGCATTCCACCATACAGATACATGTTGCTGACATGGCATTCCACCATACAGATACATGTTGCTGACATGTACCTTATGGCATTCCACCATACAGATACATGTTGCTGACATGGCATTCCACCATACAGATACATGTTGCTGACATGGCATTCCACCATACAGATACATGTTGCTGACATGGCATTCCACCATACAGATACATGTTGCTGACATGTACCTTATGGCATTCCACCATACAGATACATGTTGCTGACATGGCATTCCACCATACAGATACATGTTGCTGACATGTACCTTATGGCATTCCACCATACAGATACATGTTGCTGACATGTACCTTATGGCATTCCACCATACAGATACATGTTGCTGACATGGCATTCCACCATACAGATACATGTTGCTGACATGGCATTCCACCATACAGATACATGTTGCTGACATGGCATTCCACCATACAGATACATGTTGCTGACATGGCATTCCACCATACAGATACATGTTGCTGACATGGCATTCCACCATACAGATACATGTTGCTGACATGGCATTCCACCATACAGATACATGTTGCTGACATGGCATTCCACCATACAGATACATGTTGCTGACATGGCATTCCACCATACAGATACATGTTGCTGACATGGCATTCCACCATACAGATACATGTTGCTGACATGGCATTCCACCATACAGATACATGTTGCTGACATGGCATTCCACCATACAGATACATGTTGCTGACATGGCATTCCACCATACAGATACATGTTGCTGACATGGCATTCCACCATACAGATACATGTTGCTGACATGGCATTCCACCATACAGATACATGTTGCTGACATGGCATTCCACCATACAGATACATGTTGCTGACATGGCATTCCACCATACAGATACATGTTGCTGACATGGCATTCCACCATACAGATACATGTTGCTGACATGGCATTCCACCATACAGATACATGTTGCTGACATGGCATTCCACCATACAGATACATGTTGCTGACATGGCATTCCACCATACAGATACATGTTGCTGACATGGCATTCCACCATACAGATACATGTTGCTGACATGGCATTCCACCATACAGATACATGTTGCTGACATGGCATTCCACCATACAGATACATGTTGCTGACATGGCATTCCACCATACAGATACATGTTGCTGACATGGCATTCCACCATACAGATACATGTTGCTGACATGGCATTCCACCATACAGATACATGTTGCTGACATGGCATTCCACCATACAGATACATGTTGCTGACATGGCATTCCACCATACAGATACATGTTGCTGACATGGCATTCCACCATACAGATACATGTTGCTGACATGGCATTCCACCATACAGATACATGTTGCTGACATGGCATTCCACCATACAGATACATGTTGCTGACATGGCATTCCACCATACAGATACATGTTGCTGACATGGCATTCCACCATACAGATACATGTTGCTGACATGGCATTCCACCATACAGATACATGTTGCTGACATGGCATTCCACCATACAGATACATGTTGCTGACATGGCATTCCACCATACAGATACATGTTGCTGACATGGCATTCCACCATACAGATACATGTTGCTGACATGGCATTCCACCATACAGATACATGTTGCTGACATGGCATTCCACCATACAGATACATGTTGCTGACATGGCATTCCACCATACAGATACATGTTGCTGACATGTACCTTATGGCATTCCACCATACAGATACATGTTGCTGACATGGCATTCCACCATACAGATACATGTTGCTGACATGGCATTCCACCATACAGATACATGTTGCTGACATGGCATTCCACCATACAGATACATGTTGCTGACATGTACCTTATGGCATTCCACCATACAGATACATGTTGCTGACATGGCATTCCACCATACAGATACATGTTGCTGACATGTACCTTATGGCATTCCACCATACAGATACATGTTGCTGACATGTACCTTATGGCATTCCACCATACAGATACATGTTGCTGACATGGCATTCCACCATACAGATACATGTTGCTGACATGGCATTCCACCATACAGATACATGTTGCTGACATGGCATTCCACCATACAGATACATGTTGCTGACATGGCATTCCACCATACAGATACATGTTGCTGACATGGCATTCCACCATACAGATACATGTTGCTGACATGGCATTCCACCATACAGATACATGTTGCTGACATGGCATTCCACCATACAGATACATGTTGCTGACATGGCATTCCACCATACAGATACATGTTGCTGACATGGCATTCCACCATACAGATACATGTTGCTGACATGGCATTCCACCATACAGATACATGTTGCTGACATGGCATTCCACCATACAGATACATGTTGCTGACATGGCATTCCACCATACAGATACATGTTGCTGACATGGCATTCCACCATACAGATACATGTTGCTGACATGGCATTCCACCATACAGATACATGTTGCTGACATGGCATTCCACCATACAGATACATGTTGCTGACATGGCATTCCACCATACAGATACATGTTGCTGACATGGCATTCCACCATACAGATACATGTTGCTGACATGGCATTCCACCATACAGATACATGTTGCTGACATGGCATTCCACCATACAGATACATGTTGCTGACATGTACCTTATGGCATTCCACCATACAGATACATGTTGCTGACATGGCATTCCACCATACAGATACATGTTGCTGACATGGCATTCCACCATACAGATACATGTTGCTGACATGGCATTCCACCATACAGATACATGTTGCTGACATGGCATTCCACCATACAGATACATGTTGCTGACATGGCATTCCACCATACAGATACATGTTGCTGACATGGCATTCCACCATACAGATACATGTTGCTGACATGGCATTCCACCATACAGATACATGTTGCTGACATGGCATTCCACCATACAGATACATGTTGCTGACATGTACCTTATGGCATTCCACCATACAGATACATGTTGCTGACATGGCATTCCACCATACAGATACATGTTGCTGACATGGCATTCCACCATACAGATACATGTTGCTGACATGGCATTCCACCATACAGATACATGTTGCTGACATGGCATTCCACCATACAGATACATGTTGCTGACATGGCATTCCACCATACAGATACATGTTGCTGACATGGCATTCCACCATACAGATACATGTTGCTGACATGGCATTCCACCATACAGATACATGTTGCTGACATGGCATTCCACCATACAGATACATGTTGCTGACATGGCATTCCACCATACAGATACATGTTGCTGACATGTACCTTATGGCATTCCACCATACACATAGCTTGCTGACATGTACACTCTTGCTGATGTTAAGTGCTGCACACAACATTCTTGTGTAGCACCACCAGGGTACCGTACCGTCTAGAGACACCACCAGGGCACCACCAGGGTACCGTACCGTCTAGAGACTTCACCACCAGGGTACCGTACCGTCTAGAGACTTCTGCAGGGTTGGCTTCAGGGTCCAGCATTCACTGCCGTTCAGGAGAACAGACTATACCGTTGCATATAAGCTGAGTTTGATTCTTGACGGGGGAGGTTGGAGTTCCATACACTGGTCATGCCATCCAGGGCCCTCCATGGTCATGCCATCCAGGGCCCTCCATGGTCAGGCCGTTCAGGGCCCTCCATGGTCAGGCCGTTCAGGACCCTCTATGGTCAGGCCGTTCAGGGCCCTCCATGGTCAGGCCGTTCAGGGCCCTCCATGGTCATGCCATCCAGGGCCCTCCATGGTCATGCCATCCAGGGCCCTCCATGGTCAGGCCGTTCAGGGCCCTCCATGGTCATGCCATCCAGGGCCCTCCATGGTCATGCCATCCAGGGCCCTCCATGGTCAGGCCGTTCAGGGCCCTCCATGGTCAGGCCGTTCAGGGCCCTCCATGGTCAGGCCGTTCAGGGCCCTCCATGGTCATGCCATCCAGGGCCCTCCATGGTCATGCCATCCAGGGCCCTCCATGGTCAGGCCGTTTAGGGCCCTCTATGGTCAGGCCGTTCAGGGCCCTCTATGGTCAGGCCGTTCAGGGCCCTCCATGGTCAGGCCGTTTAGGGCCCTCCATGGTCAGGCCATCCAGGGCCCTCCATGGTCAGGCCGTTCAGGGCCCTCCATGGTCAGGCCATCCAGGGCCCTCCATGGTCAGGCCGTTCAGGGCCCTCTATGGTCAGGCCGTTTAGGGCCCTCTATGGTCAGGCCGTTCAGGGCCCTCCATGGTCAGGCCGTTCAGGGCCCTCCATGGTCAGGCCGTTCAGGGCCCTCCATGGTCAGGCCGTTCAGGGCCCTCCATGGTCAGGCCATCCAGGGCCCTCCATGGTCATGCCATCCAGGGCCCTCCATGGTCAGGCCGTTTAGGGCCCTCTATGGTCAGGCCGTTCAGGGCCCTCTATGGTCAGGCCGTTCAGGGCCCTCCATGGTCAGGCCGTTTAGGGCCCTCCATGGTCAGGCCATCCAGGGCCCTCCATGGTCAGGCCGTTCAGGGCCCTCCATGGTCAGGCCATCCAGGGCCCTCCATGGTCAGGCCGTTCAGGGCCCTCTATGGTCAGGCCGTTTAGGGCCCTCTATGGTCAGGCCGTTCAGGGCCCTCTATGGTCAGGCCGTTCAGGGCCCTCCATGGTCAGGCCGTTTAGGGCCCTCCATGGTCATGCCATCCAGGGCCCTCCATGGTCATGCCATCCAGGGCCCTCCATGGTCATGCCATCCAGGGCCCTCCATGGTCATGCCATCCAGGGCCCTCCATGGTCAGGCCATCCAGGGCCCTCCATGGTCAGGCCGTCCAGGGCCCTCCATGGTCAAGCCGTTTAGGGCCCTCCATGGTCAGGCCATCCAGGGCCCTCCATGGTCAGGCCATCCAGGGCCCTCCATGGTCAGGCCGTTCAGGGCCCTCCATGGTCAGGCCATCCAGGGCCCTCCATGGTCAGGCCGTTCAGGGCCCTCTATGGTCAGGCCGTTTAGGGCCCTCCATGGTCAGGCCGTTCAGGACCCTCCATGGTCAGGCCGTTCAGGGCCCTCCATGGTCAGGCCGTTCAGGGCCCTCCATGGTCAGGCCGTTCAGGGCCCTCCATGGTCAGGCCGTCCAGGGCCCTCCATGGTCAGGCCGTTGAGGGCCCTCCATGGTCAGGCCGTTCAGGACCCTCTATGGTCAGGCCGTTCAGGGCCCTCCATGGTCAGGCCGTTCAGGGCCCTCCATGGTCAGGCCGTTCAGGGCCCTCCATGGTCAGGCCGTTCAGGGCCCTCCATGGTCAGGCCGTTCAGGGCCCTCCATGGTCAGGCCGTTCAGGGCCCTCCATGGTCAGGCCATCCAGGGCCCTCCATGGTCAGGCCGTTCAGGGCCCTCCATGGTCAGGCCATCCAGGGCCCTCCATGGTCAGGCCATTTAGGGCCCTCTCAGAGTTACAGACATTTAAGGGTTGACCGTACGTTGTTGTTGGTGACGTCACACAGACCTCATGATGGTGGCTTTATAACCCGATCTCCAGAACGGGAGCAGAGAGAGAAACCCAATGCGACCAGTTCTTCATGCGCTCGGTACGTACGGATCTACACGCGCTCAGTACGTACAGTGGGCAGGACCCTCACCAGAATGTCGTCGAACGCCGCGGCCGCGGGAGAACAGCCAACGCAGCAGCCGTCTGACGTCAAACAGCAGAGATATGGACAGATACTCTACGATCAGGAGTTCACCGCCGATCCCTCCCTGAGCTTCTGTTCAGGCCGGTTCCACCCGTACGGCCACGGAGATCCCGGCGATGGCTCGTCGGACACGACGGAGGACTCCGAACCGGAGCGCCGCCACCGCCGCCCGGCCTTCGGGGGAACTCGGGGCGGTTGGCGGTCGTCGGGTCGACGCGGAGGCGAGCCCGAGGACGGCGCCGTCGCGGCCTCGTCCTCCTGCGCCCGCGGCCGCTGCTGCAGGTGCAGCGGCCGTCGCGGGAGGGAAGGCGACTACGGCGGCCGGGGTTCCGCCTTGTCGGAGAGACGCAGCTGGGAGGAGACTCTGTCGGGGCTGGATGGCGGCGAGGAGGAGGAAGACCCAGGCTGGTTCCTGCTGTCGGATCTGGATGGCAGCCCGGAGGAGGAAGACCCGGGCTGGGAGGAGACTCTGTCGGATCTGGATGGCCTCAAGGAGGAGGAAGACCCGGGCTGGTTCCCTCCTCCTCTGTCGGATCTGGAGGAGGATCCGCTGGTCCCTCCCCCTCCTCCTCGGCTCCTGGAATACGACGCAGACGAGGACGGCAGCGGAGGTTGTGACGAGTCGTTGGAGGACTGCGGCGACTACTCTTCCGCGGAGCCGTCTTTCTTCTTCCTCCCTGGAGGAGGAGACTACGCCCGCGTCGACGTGGCCGTAGTCGCAGACTCCGAGAACAGCTGCGAGGAGGAGCAGGATTCCGAGGATTCTGAGCCTCCTCTCCGCTACAACACCGTCACGTCGGAGCTCATGGAGGCGCGCCTGGCGCGGGCCATGTGCGAGCGCCGCGCCCAGGCCCTGCAGCAGAAGACTGCCCTGGAGGCGCGCCTCCGCCAGGCCATGGAGCAGCTGCGCCTGGCCAAGGCCATGGAGGCACGCCTCTCCCACGCCATGCGGCAGCAGCGGCAGCTCGCCGCCGCCATGGCCGAGCGGCTCTCGCTGGAGCAGCGGCTGGCGGCCGCCGTGGAGCAGCAGCGGCACCTGGCGGCCGCCATGGAGGCGCTCGCCGGCCAGGAGTCCCAGGTGGTCGTCGAGGTCGCCACGATGGCGACCGCCTCCGGCGGGGGAACTCGTCACGACTTTGACTTGTCGTCCAGTCCGGTCCCGGCCGACCGGCGTCTCATCGACGCTCTGCCGCGGATCACCGTCGTAGGGGACGGGTGCGCTGCCGACTCGTGCTGTCCGATTTGCTGCGGCGAGTACCTGGCGGGCGAGCAGTTCACGGCGCTGCCCTGCAAGCACGGCTTCCACCGGCCCTGCGTGGCCCAGTGGCTCCGCAAGTCTGGAACGTGCCCTGTGTGTCGCTACGCCCTGACGTAGATCTGGCCCAGTGGCTCCGCCCTGTGTGTCACCATGCCCTGACGTAGATCTGGCCCAGTGGCTCTGCCCTGTGTGTCGCTACGCCCTGACGTAGATCTGGCCCAGTGGCTCTGCCCTGTGTCGCCGCAGTCCTCCAACGCCGAGGAAAATGCTGAGGGTACAGGCTTTAGTTCTGACACCCCATTGGTCCCACTGTCATTACACCCACAACCTACCTCACACCCTATTGGTCGGACTGTCATTAGACCCACAACCTACCTCACACCCTATTTGTCCGACTGTCATTAGACCCACAACCTACCTCACACCCTATTGGTCGGACTGTCATTAGACCCACAACCTACCTCAAACCCTATTGGTCAGACTGTCATTAGACCCACAAAAGTGAGGACGTCAATTGTGATTGGCCAGAATGAGATGATGTAAGATGATAAGACACTTCACACGAGTGGGATTCTTAGCGACCTGTTCTCCCATAGGGGGGCAGGTTGTGTGTGTGTGTGTGTGTGTGTGTGTGTGTGTGTGTGTGTGTGTGTGTGTGTGTGTGTGTGTGTGTGTGTGTGTGTGTGTGTGTGTGTGTGTGTGTGTGTGTGTGTGTGTGTGTGTGTGTGTGTGTGTGTGTGTGTGTGTGTGTGTGTCACTCGTGCACGCCGTCAGTGGGCCGAAGGTAGTAACAACACCCGCATTTTTGTTACTAAAACTTTTGATAAACTGTACATTTTGTGACAACATTTTTTTAGAATTCATAATCTCGTAATACGAGACTGCGATAAGGCTCTGTCTATTACCATCCATCCATCTTCAACCGCTTATCCGTAGTCGGGTTGCGGGGGAAACAGTTCCAGCACAGAGCCAAGGCCAGTTTTCCCCGGGGTCCCCTCCCAGTGGAGATATTATCCATCTGGTCCTTGGTCTGCCCCGGGGTCTCCTCCCAGTGGAGATATAATCCATCTGGTCCTTGGTCTGCCCCGGGGTCTCCTCCCAGTGGAGATATAATCCATCTGGTCCTTGGTCTGCCCCGGGGTCTCCTCCCAGTGGAGATATAATCCATCTGGTCCTTGGTCTGCCCCGGGGTCTCCTCCCAGTGGAGATATTATCCATCTGGTCCTTGGTCTGCCCCGGGGTCTCCTCCCAGTGGAGATATAATCCATTTGGTCCCTGGTCTGCCCTGGGGTCTCCTCCCAGTGGAGATATAATCCATCTGGTCCTTGGTCTGCCCCGGGGTCTCCTCCCAGTGGAGATATAATCCATCTGGTCCTTGGTCTGCCCCGGGGTCTCCTCCCAGTGGAGATATAATCCATCTGGTCCTTGGTCTGCCCCGGGGTCTCCTCCCAGTGGAGATATAATCCATCTGGTCCTTGGTCTGCCCCGGGGTCTCCTCCCAGTGGAGATATTATCCATCTGGTCCTTGGTCTGCCCCGGGGTCTCCTCCCAGTGGAGATATAATCCATCTGGTCCCTGGTCTGCCCCGGGGTCTCCTCCCAGTGGAGATATAATCCATCTGGTCCTTGGTCTGCCCCGGGGTCTCCTCCCAGTGGAGATATAATCCATCTGGTCCCTGGTCTGCCCCAGGGTCTCCTCCCAGTGGAGATATAATCCATCTGGTCCCTGGTCTGCCCCGGGGTCTCCTCCCAGTGGAGATATAATCCATCTGGTCCCTGGTCTGCCCCGGGGTCTCCTCCCAGTGGAGATATTATCCATCTGGTCCTTGGTCTGCCCCGGGGTCTCCTCCCAGTGGAGATATAATCCATCTGGTCCTTGGTCTGCCCCGGGGTCTCCTCCCAGTGGAGATATAATCCATCTGGTCCTTGGTCTGCCCCGGGGTCTCCTCCCAGTGGAGATATAATCCATCTGGTCCTTGGTCTGCCCCGGGGTCTCCTCCCAGTGGAGATATAATCCATCTGGTCCTTGGTCTGCCCCGGGGTCTCCTCCCAGTGGAGATATAATCCATCTGGTCCTTGGTCTGCCCCGGGGTCTCCTCCCAGTGGAGATATAATCCATCTGGTCCCTGGTCTGCCCCGGGGTCTCCTCCCAGTGGAGATATAATCCATCTGGTCCTTGGTCTGCCCCGGGGTCTCCTCCCAGTGGAGATATAATCCATCTGGTCCCTGGTCTGCCCCGGGGTCTCCTCCCAGTGGAGATATAATCCATCTGGTCCTTGGTCTATCTAATATATAATGTATAATCTAACCGGTGATCTTGTCGTGTGGCAGGGCATATTATAATATATAATGTATAATGTATAATCTAACAGGTGATCTCATCGTGTACAGAGGTGTGGCAGGGCATGTTATAATGTATAATGTATAATCTAACAGGTGATCTCATCGTGTACAGAGGTGTGGCAGGGCATGTTATAATGTATAATGTATAATCTAACAGGTGATCTCATCGTGTACAGAGGTGTGGCAGGGCATGTTATAATGTATAATGTATAATCTAACAGGTGATCTCATCGTGTACAGAGGTGTGGCAGGGCATGTTATAATGTATAATGTATAATCTAACAGGTGATCTCATCGTGTACAGAGGTGTGGCAGGGCATGTTATAATGTATAATGTATAATCTAACAGGTGATCTCATCGTGTACAGAGGTGTGGCAGGGCATGTTATAATGTATAATGTATAATCTAACAGGTGATCTCATCGTGTACAGAGGTGTGGCAGGGCATGTTATAATGTATAATGTATAATCTAACAGGTGATCTCATCGTGTACAGAGGTGTGGCAGGGCATGTTATAATGTATAATGTATAATCTAACAGGTGATCTCATCGTGTACAGAGGTGTGGCAGGGCATGTTATAATGTATAATGTATAATCTAACAGGTGATCTCATCGTGTACAGAGGTGTGGCAGGGCATGTTATAATGTATAATGTATAATCTAACAGGTGATCTCATCGTGTACAGAGGTGTGGCAGGGCATGTTATAATGTATAATGTATAATCTAACAGGTGATCTCATCGTGTACAGAGGTGTGGCAGGGCATGTTATAATGTATAATGTATAATCTAACAGGTGATCTCATCGTGTACAGAGGTGTGGCAGGGCATGTTATAATGTATAATGTATAATCTAACAGGTGATCTCATCGTGTACAGAGGTGTGGCAGGGCATGTTATAATGTATAATGTATAATCTAACAGGTGATCTCATCGTGTACAGAGGTGTGGCAGGGCATGTTATAATGTATAATGTATAATCTAACAGGTGATCTCATCGTGTACAGAGGTGTGGCAGGGCATGTTATAATGTATAATGTATAATCTAACAGGTGATCTCATCGTGTACAGAGGTGTGGCAGGGCATGTTATAATGTATAATGTATAATCTAACAGGTGATCTCATCGTGTACAGAGGTGTGGCAGGGTGTTTGCTCTGACCTGGGCTGGAGGATAGACGAGTCCATTCAGGTAGGGATGGAACCATATTGTAACGAATCGTTTTGCTATGAAAATAACTACATACTAATACTACATTTTTGTGCGTGGTATTTAGCAATTGTTTTAAGAAATTGAATTACTTTAAAATAATGTCAATGTATTTGAAATAGTTACTGTATCGATTTCAAATCATTGAATCGTATCGGATCGGATCGCCATAATGAACCAATATCGTCCAGTATCGTATCGTGAACCATGTATGGCGATACGGTATCGTATCGTATCGCTGCTAAAATGTATCGTTCCACCCCTACATCCAGGAGGCTCCTGCTCACAGTGAGGCTCCTCTCGTACAGGCTCCCCGTGCAGAGGCTGCTCACGCTGAGGCTCCCCGTGCAGAGGCTGCTCATGCTGTGGGTCCCCGTGCAGAGGCTGCTCACGCTCAGGGTCCCCGTGCGGCGGCTGCTCACGCTGAGGCTCCCCGTGCAGAGGCTGCTCATGCTGAGGCTCCCCGTGCAGAGGCTGCTCACGCTGAGGGTCCCCGTGCGGAGGCTGCTCACGCTCAGGGTCCCCGTGCGGAGGCTGCTCACGCTGAGGGTCCCCGTGCGGAGGCTGCTCACGCTGAGGGTCCCCGTGCAGAGGCTGCTCACGCTGAGGGTCCCCGTGCAGAGGCTGCTCACGCTGAGGGTCCCCGTGCGGAGGCTGCTCACGCTCAGGGTCCCCGTGCAGAGGCTGCTCATGCTGAGGGTCCCCGTGCGGAGGCTGCTCACGCTCGGGGTCCCCGTGCGGAGGCTGCTCACGCTCAGGGTCCCCGTGCAGAGGCTGCTCACGCTGAGGCTCCCCACTGGAAGGCTGCTCACGCTGAGGCTCCCCGTGCGGAGGCTGCTCACGCTGAGGCTCCCCGTGCGGAGGCTGCTCACGGCGAGGCTCCCCACTGGAAGGCTGCTCACGGCGAGGCTCCCCACTGGAAGGCTGCTCACGGCGAGGCTCCCCACTGGAAGGCTGCTCACGGCGAGGCTCCCCACTGGAAGGCGGTCTACCTGAAGGCGCGGCGTCGCATGACGCAGCTGCGCGAGCAGCGGGCGTTCGAGACGTCGTCGCTGATCGGCCACAGCGCGCGCGTCTATGCGCTCTACTACAGGGACGGCCTGCTCTGCACCGGTACGTCTCTGCTGCTATATAGTTAGTTAGTTAATAGTTAGTAGACCGCTACGTCTCTCTGCATCCTGTCATTCTATAGTTAATAGTTAGTTAGTCAGTCAGTGATATCTTATAGTTAGCTATAGTTAGAGACTGACACAGGAGTGCATTTTCACTCCTATCCTATCCCACAGAAACTATCCTGTCCCACAGAAACTATCCTGTCCCACAGAAACTATCCTGTCCCACAGAAACTATCCTGTCCCACAGAAACTATCCTGTCCCACTATCCTAGACCAGCAGAATGGGGGGGAGGGTGGGGGGCGTAGACCAGCAGGGTGGGGGGGTAGACCAGCAGGGTGGGGGGGAGGGTGGGGGGGTAGACCAGCAGGGTGGGGGATAGACCAGCAGGGTGGGGGTGAGGGTGGGGGGGTAGACCAGCAGTCACAATTACTGAGCATTGGAGATGCAATATTGTTTGTTTGTTTGATATTTTAACCGATATTGATATTGTATATTGAATACTAAATACTAGTGTTGATATAATAATTATCTCGTCATTTACATCCCTTTGCCTAACGACCCGTTCTAGGCTCGGACGACCTCTTAACGACCTCTTAACGACCCCTAGGTTCAGACGACCTCTCGGCCAAGCTGTGGGACGTGCGGACAGGCCAGTGCGTCTACGGCATCCAGACGCACACCTGCGCCACGGTCAAGTTCGACGAGACCAAGCTAGTGACGGGCTCCTTCGACAACACCGTTGCATGCTGGGAGTGGAGCACGGGCGCCAAGATCCAGCAGTTCAGAGGTCACACGGGGGCAGGTCAGTTATATCACTGCATTCCTAGATTACAACATAACCACTGCATTCCTAGATTACTACAAAATAACCACTGCATTCCTAGATTACTACAACATGACCACTGCATTCCTAGATTACTACAACATGACCACTGCATTCCTAGATTACTACAACATGACCACTGCATTCCTAGATTACTACAACATGACCACTGCATTCCTAGATTACTACAACATGACCACTGCATTCCTAGATTACTACATGTCCACTGCATTCCTAGATTACTACAACATGACCACTGCATTCCTAGATTACTACAACATGACCACTGCATTCCTAGATTACTACAACATGACCACTGCATTCCTAGATTACTACAAAATAACCACTGCATTCCTAGATTACTACAACATGACCACTGCATTCCTAGATTACTACAACATGACCACTGCATTCCTAGATTACTTCAACATGACCACTGCATTCCTAGATTACTACAACATGACCACTACATTCCTAGATTACTACAACATGTCCACTGCATTCCTAGATTACTACATGTCCACTGCATTCCTAGATTACTACAACATGACCACTGCATTCCTAGATTACTACAACATGACCACTGCATTCCTAGATTACTACAAAATAACCACTGCATTCCTAGATTACGACAACATGACCACTGCATTCCTAGATTACTACAACATGACCACTGCATTCCTAGATTACTTCAACATGACCACTGCATTCCTAGATTACTACAACATGACCACTGCATTCCTAGATTACTACAACATGACCACTGCATTCCTAGATTACTACAACATGACCACTGCATTCCTAGATTACTACAACATGACCACTGCATTCCTAGATTACTACAACATGACCACTGCATTCCTAGATTACTACAACATGACCACTGCATTCCTAGATTACTACAACATGACCACTGCATTCCTAGATTACTACAACATGACCACTGCATTTTAACATCAATTGTTAAACTGTGCATGCGTGTGTGCGTGCCTGCTTCTGTGCGTGCGTGCGTGCGTGCGTGCGTGTGTGTGTGTGTGTGTGTGTGCGTGCGTGTCTTCCAGTGTTCAGCGTGGACTATAACGATGGCCTGGACATCCTGGTCAGCGGGTCGGCAGACTTCACAGTGAAGGTTTGGGCTCTGACCGCCGGGGTGTGTCTCAACACCCTGACGGGTCACACCGAGTGGGTCACCAAGGTACGACCTTTGACCCTAGCAATGACCCCCTAACCCCTAATGTGTCTTACATTAACCTGTAGTTTACTATGATTCTCATCTACATTAACCTGTAGTTGTCTCCACCAGGCCGAAGGCATGGGGAGAGAGTATGTTTTGCACTCCGTCCGTGTGTGTGTGTGTGTCCTTCCTTCCGTCCGCCCGTCCGTCCTTCCGTCCGTCCGTTACCAGCTAATCTCCGGCACCGTTGGCCCGATCAATGCCAAACTTTGCACACACACTCCCTGGATGCCAACGATGAACCTCTGCCCCACATTTTCCAGAACGGCCTGTTATAGCGCCACCATGAGGCAGCTTTTGACATTGTTTACCTAAAACTGCACCGATCTGCGTGATACGTTGCATGCACACTCCCTAGAGGCCAAGGACAAACCTTTGACCTGCATTTTCCGCATCTGCCTTTTATAGCGCCACCAGGAGGCCGACTTTTGACGACACAAATCGTTACACAGTATCTCTATGGTCATGTGCTCAAGTCGGATCTGTCCGATATTTCATATTCCATCCTAATTGGCTATAATTGGCTTTCACAGTTTGCAAGATTGCCCCGTTTTGAACAAAAGCCTCAAATCATGAACGCAGCATGCAATTTACGTGAAATCTTTCACACATTTTCTTACTAGGCTGAGGAATATATCCCACCCTTTTCACATTGGCCTGTTATAGCGCCACCAAGAGGTTGATTTTTGCAAAACACATTTTTAGAACAAAATGCTTCAAAAACATGTTTATATTAATCCTAAACATTTTGCCAAACATCTCACACAGTCCTATCCTCCTGGTGGAGACCTGTGCCCAGAAGGGCACTTTTTCTAGTTTACTATGATTCTCATCTACATTAACCTGTAGTTTACTGTGATTCTCATCTACATTAACCTGTAGTTTACTGTGATTCTCATCCTCTAAATTAACCTGTAGTTGTCTCCACCAGGCCGAAGGCATGGGGAGCGAGTATGTTTTGCACTCCGTCCGTCCGTTACCAGCTAATCTCCGCCACCGTTGGCCCGATCCATGCCAAACTTTGCACACACACTCCCTGGATGCCAACAACGAACCTCTACCACAAATATTCCTCAACGGCCTGTTATAGTGCCACCATGAGGCCGATTTAGGCAAAACACATTTCTGTAGATTACTCGTACACATTTTATCCATACATCACACAATTCGGTATACACTATCTCCATAGTCATTGTGATCAACACGGATCTGCACCATTTCCCATCTTCCATCCTGATTGGCTAAGATTGGCTTCCAAAGCTCACATGATTGGTCCGTTTCGAACAAAATGCCACAAATCACAAACACAGTGTGCAATTTCTTTGTGAAATTATACACGCACATTTCCACTAGGCCGAGGACGACATGCCACTCATTTTTTTCCCACATCAGCCTCACGGTGGCGCTATAACAGGGCAATTCCTGTTTTTACCTATAAATGCATCGATTTGTATACAACTTATGTATGCGCACTACCTAGAGGCCATGGAAAAACATTTTCCCTGCATCCCTCCACATCTGCCGGTTATAGCGCCACCGTGACGCCGATTTCTGCAAAACACATTGTTTATGTTAGTTGCACAGATTTCATCCAAATCTCACGCAAATCGGTACACATGATCTCTGTAGTCATGTGATCACGACGAGTTGGACTGCTCAGATTCTACACTGATTGGCTAAGATTGCCTTCCAAAGTTTTCAGGAGTGGCCCGTTTTGTACAAAATGCTGCACATGTCCTGCTCATCCAGAATTCTATCCTCAGAGATGCTATGAGTGATCTGGCTCTGCATTTCCTAAACAAAATGAAGAAAATTGTTGGAAAAATCAAACAAACAAAAAAACATGTTTATATTACTCCTAAACAATTTGCCTAACATCACACACACTTGCTTATGGTTGTCCATCGAATCCGATGATGACGTCCACTTCTATCGGTGAGTACGTTGGTGGCTGAAAAGTCCTATCCTGGACCCGCAAGTCCTGTTGCATGTAGGACATGTATATGTGGTGGTAGTGGCAGCAGCAACAACTGAACAACTGTAGGTGTCTTCCTTTTGTTTCTCCTCTCCTGCCTGTCCTTTCCTCTTCCAGCATGTTGGTGCCATCTCGGCACAGCTGACGCCAGGTGTTACGGTCAGTAGCCACATCCTCCAGGGCCTCAGGTCTGATCTTGCACTTCCTTAATGCAGTCTTCATCTGGTCTTTGTACCGCTTCTTGGGTCCTCCAGCAGAGCGCCGACCATGGTGTAGTTGACCATAGAGCACTCTGCAAGGCAGACGGTTTGAGGGCATCCTTACTACATGGCCCAGCCATCGTAGCTGGTGCTGGTTGATCGTGGCCTCAATACTCCTGCAGTTGGACTTTGCGAGTATGTCAGAATGAGGCACACGATCACGCCATGCAATGCCTAGGATGCGCTGAAGACAGCGTATATGGAACTGCTCCAGGGCCTTGATGTGGCGGCTGTAAGTTACCCAGGCTTCGCAGCTGTAGAGGAGGGTAGTGATACAGATGGCTTGGTACACAGAGACCTTTGTGGAGAGATGGAGGTTCTTGTTTTGGAAGACCCGTCGCCGGAGTCTCCCAAAAGCAGCCGCTGCCTGCTTGATCCTGTTCTGGACCTCATTGTCAATGGTGGTATCTTCAGAGAGAATACTCCCCAGGTATCTGAAAGATGGCACAACTGATAGTTGTTCTCCAGAAACAGCAAAGGTAGGTGGTGTAGGATGTTGGAGCTCCACTGGCAAACTACTTCCGTCTTGGTGGTATTGACGGTCAGTCCCATCCTGCTGTACGCTCTCACCGCAGCAGCAAGAACAGACTGGAGGTCCTGTGGACTGTGAGCTACGAGAGCACAGTCGTCTGCATACTGTAGCTCAATAACTCTCTCTCTCTGTAGTTTGGTGATAGCCTGAAGCCTCCTTATATTAAAGAGGTTGCCATCTAGCCGAAAGACGACTGCCACACCGCTGCTGTCCTCAATCTCCTTGTGGAGAAGCTGGGTGACACATAGCAAGAATATGTTAAAGAGCACTGGTGCTAGTACACACCCCTGCCTTACCCCTGTATGTACAGGGAAGGGGGCAGACTCTTGTCCTCCTATGGTCACCCGAGCAGTCATTCCATCATGAAACTGGCGGAGGATGTTGACAAACTTCCTGGGACAGCCAAACCTGAGAAGGATTTCCCATAGAAGTGCTCTCTGGACTGTGTCGAAGGCTTTGGAGAGGTCGACAAAGGCCATGAACAGGTCCTGGTGTTGCTCTCTGCACTTTTCCTGCAGCTGTCTAGCTGTGAAAATCATGTCCACCGTGCCCCTGTTCTTTCTGAACCCGCATTGCGATTCAGGCAGTATCGACTCAGTAACGTTGTTGATCAGCCTCTGGAGCATCACCTTTGCCAGGACTTTACCAGCGACAGCAAGAAGCGAAATACCCCTGCTGTTGCCACAGACAGCCCTGTCCCCCTTGTGCTTATAAATGGTGACAACATTGGCGTCTCTCCATTGTTGTGGGACGTACTCATCAGTCCAGACCTTGGTGATGTACTTATGCACTGTTCTTGTACATATGTACCCTCCATTTTTCAACAGCTCAGCCGGGATGTTGTCATTACCAGGGGACTTGTTGTTTTTGAGCGAACGGATAGCTGATCAGACCTCCAGGAAGGTTGGGGGCTGGTCTAACTCGTACATAGGAGGAAGTGTAGGCAGTTCATCCAGAACGGTGGGGTCTACATCAGAGTCCTGATTAAGCAGGGTGCCAAAGTGTTCAGCCCATCTTAGCAGAATGCTAGGCTGGTCCTTCAGGATTGTCAGACCGTCTGCGGATTTCAGGGGAGTGACGCAGCGGTTTATTGGGCCGTAGATCTTCTTGACAGCATTGTAAAAGTTGTGCATGTCATTCTTATCGGCAAAAGACTGGATTTCGTGTGCCTTTTTTGTCCACCACTCATTCTGCATGACCCGAGTAGCCCTTTGCACTTCCCGACGAGCTCCCTGCCATTTCTGCCTGATGCTGCTGGACGAGGGGTTCGTTAACGCTGCACCATGTCCTTCAGCAAGTCATGGATGGTAGTCGAGTTTTCATCAAACCAGTCTTGGTGGTTTTTGCTCTTATAGCCGATTGTTTGGGCTGCTGCCTCGTAGAGAGCCGAGCCGAGTGTTCCAATTCTGGTCCATGGTGTTCTCGGATGAACTCAAAGAAACCTCCATCCCCCCTAGTTTCTCAGCCAGGGAGTGACGAAAGTAATTTCTTGCATCAGAGTTTTCCAGGTGGGTGCAATCTAGTCGCCTCCTTTTGGGTCCTCGCAGCCACAAGGGGGGGCGCACTTGCATGTGGACCTTGGCCATGATCAGACGGTGGTCTGTCCAGCACTCTGCACCTCTCATGGCACGTGTGATGTAGACGTCTTTGATGTCACTACGCCTCACTATGATATAGTCTATCAGGTGCCAGTGTTTGGAACGAGGGTGCATCCATGAAGTCTTATACTTCGTCTTCTGCTGGAAGATGGTGTTGGTTATGGTCAGGTTATGCTCAGAGCAGAGAGTAAGTAATCTCATCCCATTAGCATTAACCTGGCCAACTCCATGCCTGCCAATCACTCCACTCCATATCCTGCTGTTCTGTCCCACTCTGGCATTAAAATCGAGCAAGAAGATCTTGTCATTCTTGGGGATCCGTCGAAGAGCCTCGTCCAGTGACTGGTAGAAGGAATCCTTGACCTCACTCTCGGATGGCAGGGTTGGTGCATATGCACTGAGAAGTGTGGCAAAGCGGTTCTTAACCAGCAGGATACGGAGGGTCATTAGTCTCTCACTAATGCCAACCGGTGTTTCAGTGAGTCTTGGTAGTAGTGTGTTTTTGATGGCTAGTCCCACACCATGCAGATGTTGTCCTCCTGACGGGTAGCCCCTCCAAAAGAACGTGTAGCCCATCCCTTCCTCTGTTAGAGAGCCTTCCTCCAGCATTCTGGTCTCACTCAGAGCAGCAATGTCGATGTTGTAGCGACTCAGCTCAGCAGCAACCAAGGCCGTTCTCCTATGAGGTCTGTCAGAACTGCCATGCGAGTCCAGGAGAGTCTTTACATTCCATGTTGCCAGTCTTAAGTTGCATGCATTTCTTTGTATCCGTCCGTTTAATTTATTTTTATTTTCGCGGTAATGGAATGGCCCGATAGGTGCGGTATCCTATCCAGGCAGTGTTGAGTGGACAATTTTTAGGCCACCTTTTCTAGGCCCTTCCCCACTTGGGGTGAGCAGTGTGGCCCCTAAATAGGGCTGCTCAAACACACAGGGGTCTGCCGAAAACAGCTTCCACTCAATCCCCGCTGTTAGCGACCCATACCCTGTGTTGCTGACGTGCAGGGTTCTTAGCTAAGAGCTTCCAGGTCATTACCCTGTGTTGCTGACGTGCAGGGTTCTTAGCTAAGAGCTTCCAGGTCATTACCCTGTGTTGCTGACGTGCAGGGTTCTTAGCTAAGAGCTTCCAGTTAATTACCCTGTGTTGCTGACGTGCAGGGTTCTTAGCTAAGAGCTTCCAGGTCATTACCCTGTGTTGCTGACGTGCAGGGTTCTTAGCTAAGAGCTTCCAGGTCATTACCCTGTGTTGCTGACGTGCAGGGTTCTTAGCTAAGAGCTTCCAGTTCATTACCCTGTGTTGCTGACGTGCAGGGTTCTTAGCTAAGAGCTTCCAGTTCATTACCCTGTGTTGCTGACGTGCAGGGTTCTTAGCTAAGAGCTTCCAGTTCATTACCCTGTGTTGCTGACGTGCAGGGTTCTTAGCTAAGAGCTTCCAGGTCATTACCCTGTGTTGCTGACGTGCAGGGTTCTTAGCTAAGAGCTTCCAGGTCATTACCCTGTGTTGCTGACGTGCAGGGTTCTTAGCTAAGAGCTTCCAGTTCATTACCCTGTGTTGCTGACGTGCAGGGTTCTTAGCTAAGAGCTTCCAGGTCATTACCCTGTGTTGCTGACGTGCAGGGTTCTTAGCTAAGAGCTTCCAGGTCATTACCCTGTGTTGCTGACGTGCAGGGTTCTTAGCTAAGAGCTTCCAGTTCATTACCCTGTGTTGCTGACGTGCAGGGTTCTTAGCTAAGAGCTTCCAGTTCATTACCCTGTGTTGCTGACGTGCAGGGTTCTTAGCTAAGAGCTTCCAGGTCATTACCCTGTGTTGCTGACGTGCAGGGTTCTTAGCTAAGAGCTTCCAGTTCATTACCCTGTGTTGCTGACGTGCAGGGTTCTTAGCTAAGAGCTTCCAGTTCATTCGTACCTGCTCCCGTCACCAGAACCCCAACGCCGCCAGACTTCAACGCGTTGTAGGTCCAGGTACTGTTCACCGTGGTCAGAGGTGGATACCTGCGCAAGGACGTTTTTTAAGTGCCATAGGGGGTGCGCCCTTCCCAGTAGCACTATCTTCACCACGATGGGGTAAACCCGGTGGCGTGGGAGAGCCCATGACGACCAGTCCCCCATCATGGCTGCAGGAGGCTGCCGGGTCCTTGGTCTTTCAAGGCCCGCCTGTTGCGCACCGCCAGCACATTGCTTTTCTGTCAGGGTGTGCTCCCTTAGCCTTTGCCTAAATAAGCTTACCCACTGCTCCGTGATCCCCTCCAGTTTAGCCTGGGTCCGCAGAGACCCAGTTACCATGCGTGGCCACGAGGAGGCACTACAGGAGTCTTGGTGGTGGAGAGGCTATGTACCAGCAAGAGGAGACTTACATACTCGGCTCCTCTTTTCACCCCCCAAGGGGGGCTAGCTGGCGGCGGCAGCTGTAAGCAGAGAGTAGCAAGCAGAAGGCAGCATGCAACATGCACTATCTACAAACATCTCTATGCTACTATACTACCGCACTAGACGCGTCACACGCACCCTGTGTTAAAACACACACACACACACACACACACACACACACACACACACACACACTCCTATCCTCCTGGTGGAGACCTGTGCCCAGAAGGGCACTTTTTCTAGTTTACTGTGATTCTCATCCTCTACATTAACCTGTAGTTTACTGTGATTCTCATCTACATTAACCTGTAGTTTACTGTGATTCTCATCTACATTAACCTGTATTTTACTGTGATTCTCATCCTCTAAATTAACCTGTAGTTTACTGTGTTTCTCATCTACATTAACCTGTAGTTTACTGTGATTCTCATCCTCTAAATTAACCTGTAGTTTACTGTGATTCTTATCTACATTAACCTGTAGTTTACTGTGATTCTCATCTATATTAACCTGTAGTTTACTGTGATTCTCATCTATATTAACCTGTAGTTTACTGTGATTCTCATCTACATTAACCTGTAGTTTACTGTGATTCTCATCTACATTAACCTGTAGTTTACTGTGATTCTCATCTACATTAACCTGTAGTTTACTGTGATTCTCATCTAAATTAACCTGTAGTTTACTGTGATTCTCATCTACATTAACCTGTAGTTTACTGTGATTCTCATCTACATTAACCTGTAGTTTACTGTGATTCTCCTCTATATTAACCTGTAGTTTACTGTGATTCTCATCCTCTAAATGAACCTGTAGTTTACTGTGATTCTCATCTACATTGACCTGTAGTTTACTGTAATTCTCATCTACATTAACCTGTAGTTTACTGTGATTCTCATCTACATTAACCTGTAGTTTACTGTGATTCTCATCTACAATAACCTGTAGTTTACTGTGATTCTCATCTACATTAACCTGTAGTTTACTGTGATTCTCATCTACATTAACCTGTAGTTTACTGTGATTCTCATCTACATTAACCTGTAGTTTACTGTGATTCTCATCTACATTAACCTGTAGTTTACTGTAATTCTCATCTACATTAACCTGTAGTTTACTGTGATTCTCATCTACATTAACCTGCAGTTTACTGTGATTCTCATCCTCTACATTAACCTGTAGTTTACTGTAATTCTCATCTACATTAACCTGTAGTTTACTGTGATTCTCATCTACATTAACCTGCAGTTTACTGTGATTCTCATCCTCTACATTAACCTGTAGTTTACTGTGATTCTCATCTACATTAACCTGTAGTTTACTGTGATTCTCATCTACATTAACCTGTAGTTTACTGTGATTCTCATCTACATTAACCTGTAGTTTACTGTGATTCTCATCTACATTAACCTGTAGTTTACTGTGATTCTCATCTACATTAACCTGTAGTTTACTGTGATTCTCATCTACATTAACCTGTAGTTTACTGTGATTCTCATCTATATTAACCTGTAGTTTACTGTGATTCTCATCTACATTAACCTGTAGTTTACTGTGATTCTCATCTACATTAACCTGTAGCAGTGATTCTCATCTACATTAACCTGTAGTTTACTGTGATTCTCATCTACATTAACCTGTAGTTTACTGTGATTCTCATCTACATTAACTTGTAGTTTACTGTGATTCTCATCTACATTAACCTGTAGTTTACTGTGATTCTCATCTACATTAACCTGTAGTTTACTGTAATTCTCATCTACATTAACCTGTAGTTTACTGTAATTCTCATCTACATTAACCTGTAGTTTACTGTGATTCTCATCTACATTAACCTGTAGTTTACTGTAATTCTCATCTACATTAACCTGTAGTTTACTGTGATTGTCATGTACATTACCCTGTAGTTTACTGTGATTCTCATCTACATTAACCTGTAGTTTACTGTAATTCTCATCTACATTAACCTGTAGTTTACTGTAATTCTCATCTACATTACCCCCTCATCCAATGACAGAGAGGTATACTCACCCTCTCATTCAATAACAAAGAGGTATACTCACCCTCTCATCCAATCACAGGTGATCTTACAGCAGAGTGAAGTAGAGAGCGTGGCTCACAGTCCTGGAGATTACATCCTGTTGAGTGCTGATAAATATGAGATTAAGGTAAATCACCTATGTCTATGTCTCTCTATCGCTCTCTCTCTCTATCTCTCTCACAACACAGCTAATGTGAAGGTGTGGCCTCTAGGCTAACCGCTAGGCTAACCACGGTGTTGTGTTAATGAAGGTGTGGCCGCTAGGCTAACCACTGTGTTATGCTATTGAAGGTGTGGCCTCTAGGCTAACTGCTAGGCTAACACTGTGTTGTGGTAATGAAGGTGTGGCCAATAGGCTAACTGCTAGGCTAACCACTGTGTTGTGGTAATGAAGGTGTGGCCACTAGGCTAACTGCTAGGCTAACCACTGTGTTGTGGTAATGAAGGTGTTTCCACTAGGCTAACTGCTAGGCTAACCACTGTGTTGTGGTATTGAAGGTGTGGCCGCTAGGCTAACCGCTAGGCTAACCACTGTGTTGTGTTATTGAAGGTGTGGCCGCTAGGCTAACCGCTAGGCTAACCACTGTGTTGTGCTATTGAAGGTGTGGCCGCTAGGCTAACCTCTAGGCTAACCACTGTATTGTGTTGTGCTATTGAAGGTGTGGCCTCTAGGCTAACCGCTGTGTTGTGTTAATGAAGGTGTGGCCTCTAGGCTAACCGCTAGGCTAACCACTGCGTTGTGGTATTGAAGGTGTGGCCGCTAGGCTAACCGCTAGGCTAACCACTGTGTTGTGTTATTGAAGGTGTGGCCGATAGGCTAACCGCTAGGCTAACCTCTAGGCTAACCACTGTATTGTGTTATTGAAGGTGTGGCCTCTAGGCTAACCCCTGTGTTGTGTTAATGAAGGTGTGGCATCTAGGCTAACCGCTAGGCTAACCACTGTGTTGTGGTATTGAAGGTGTGGCCGCTAGGCTAAGCGCTAGGCTAACCACTGTGTTGTGTCATTGAAGGTGTGGCCGCTAGGATTACCGCTAGGCTAACCACTGTGTTGTGCTATTGAAGGTGTGGCCGATAGGCTAACCTCTAGGCTAACCACTGTATTGTGTTATTGAAGGTGTGGCCTCTAGGCTAACCCCTGTGTTGTGTTAATGAAGGTGTGGCATCTAGGCTAACCGCTAGGCTAACCACTGTGTTGTGGTATTGAAGGTGTGGCCGCTAGGCTAAGCGCTAGGCTAACCACTGTGTTGTGTCATTGAAGGTGTGGCCGCTAGGCTAACCGCTAGGCTAACCTCTAGGCTAACCACTGTATTGTGTTATTGAAGGTGTGGCCTCTAGGCTAACCGCTGTGTTGTGTTAATGAAGGTGTGGCCTCTAGGCTAACCGCTAGGCTAACCACTGTGTTGTGCTATTGAAGGTGTGGCCGCTAGGCTAACCACTGTGTTGTGTTATTGAAGGTGTGGCCGCTAGGCTAACCACTGTTGTGCTATTGAAGGTGTGGCCGCTAGGCTAACCGCTAGGCTAACCGCTAGGCTAACCACTGTGTTGTGCTATTGAAGGTGTGGCCGCTAGGCTAACCGCTGTGTTGTGCTATTGAAGGTGTGGCTACTAGGCTAACCACTGTGTTGTGTTATTGAAGGTCTGGCCGCTAGGCTAACCGCTAGGCTAACCGATAGGCTAACCGCTGTGTTGTGTTATTGAAGGTGTGGCCTCTAGGCTAACCACTGTGTTGTGTTATTGAAGGTGTGGCCGCTAGGCTAACCGCTAGGCTAACCGCTGTGTTGTGTTATTGAAGGTGTGGCCTCTAGGCTAACCGCTAGGCTAACCACTGTGTTGTGCTATTGAAGGTGTGGCCGCTAGGCTAACCACTGTGTTGTGTTATTGAAGGTGTGGCTGCTAGGCTAACCGCTAGGCTAACCACTGTGTTTTGCTATTGAAGGTGTGGCCGCTAGGCTAACCGCTAGGCTAACCACTGTGTTGTGCTATTGAAGGTGTGGCCGCTAGGCTAACCGCTAGGCTAACCACTGTGTTGTGTTATTGAAGGTGTGGCCGCTAGGCAGAGAGATCAACTGCGTGTGTCTGAAGACTCTGTGTGTGTCTGCGGACCGCAGCGTGAGCCTGCAGCCGCGGCTGCAGTTTGACGGACGACACATCGTCTGCAGCTCCGACCTGGGAGTCTACCAGTGGGACTTCGCCAGCTTCGAGGTGCTCAGGTAAAGTGTGTATGTGTATGTGTATGTGTATGTGTATGTGTATGTGTATGTGTGTGTGTGTGTGTGTGTGTTTTTTGTCACTTCGCTACTCAGTCTGGAAAGGCTCCTATCTCCAAGTTAGGCGGGACTTGTAAAAGGGTGAAACCGACCCGTGGCTTCTGATTGGTCTGTGGTGCAGGTTGGGGGATAAACACCAGTTTGACGTCGTATCAATGTTGTCCTGCGACGTCCCCTTATCGTTCACTAAACTCACCCCACACAGCTACTGCTGTTGTCCTGCGACGTCCCCTTATCGTTCACTAAACTCACCCCACACAGCTACTGCTGTTGTCCTGCGACGTCCCCTTATCGTTCACTAAACTCACCCCACACAGCTACTGCTGTTGTCCTGCGACGTCCCCTTATCGTTCACTAAACTCACCCCACACAGCTACTGCTGTTGTCCTGCGACGTCCCCTTATCGTTCACTAAACTCACCCCACACAGCTACTGCTGTTGTCCTGCGACGTCCCCTTATCGTTCACTAGACTCACCCCACACAGCTACTGCTGTTGTCCTGCGACGTCCCCTTATCGTTCACTAAACTCACCCCACACAGCTACTGCTGTTGTCCTGCGACGTCCCCTTATCATTCACTAAACTCACCCCACACACACAGCTACTGCTGTTGTCCTGCGACGTCCCCTTATCGTTCACTAAACTCACCCCACACAGCTGCTGCTGTTGTCCTGCGACGTCCCCTTATCGTTCACTAAACTCACCCCACACACACAGCTACTGCTGTTGTCCTGCGACGTCCCCTTATCGTTCACTAAACTCACCCCACACACACAGCTGCTGCTGTTGTCCTGCGACGTCCCCTTATCGTTCACTAAACTCACCCCACACAGCTGCTGCTGTTGTCCTGCGACGTCCCCTTATCGTTCACTAAACTCACCCCACACAGCTACTGCTGTTGTCCTGCGACGTCCCCTTATCGTTGACTAAACTCACCCCAGACAGCTACTGCTGTTGTCCTGCGATGTCCCCTTATCGTTCACTAAACTCACCCCACACAGCTACTGCTGTTATCCTGCGATGTCCCCTTATCGTTGACTAAACTCACCCCAGACAGCTAATGCTGTTGTCCTGCGATGTCCCCTTATCGTTCACTAAACTCACCCCACACAGCTACTGCTGTTATCCTGCGACGTCCCCTTATCGTTCACTAAACTCACCCCACACAGCTACTGCTGTTGTCCTGAGACGTCCCCTTATCATTCACTAAACTCACCCCACACAGCTACTGCTGTAAGTGCTGTTGTCCTGCGACGTCCCCTTATCGTTGACTAAACTCACCCCACACAGCTACTGCTGTTGTCCTGCGACGTCCCCTTATCGTTACTCACCCCACACAGCTACTGCTGTTATCCTGCGACGTCCCCTTATCGTTCACTAAACTCACCCCACACAGATGCTGCTGTTGTCCTGCGACGTCCCCTTATCGTTCACTAAACTCACCCCACACAGCTACTGCTGTTGTCCTGCGACGTCCCCTTATCGTTCACTAAACTCACCCCACACACACAGCTACTGCTGTTGTCCTGCGACGTCCCCTTATCGTTCACTAAACTCACCCCACACAGCTGCTGCTGTTGTCCTGCGACGTCCCCTTATCGTTCACTAAACTCACCCCACACACACAGCTACTGCTGTTGTCCTGCGACGTCCCCTTATCGTTCACTAAACTCACCCCACACAGCTGCTGCTGTTGTCCTGCGACGTCCCCTTATCGTTCACTAAACTCACCCCACACACACAGCTACTGCTGTTGTCCTGCGACGTCCCCTTATCGTTCACTAAACTCACCCCACACAGCTGCTGCTGTTGTCCTGCGACGTCCCCTTATCGTTCACTAAACTCACCCCACACACACAGCTACTGCTGTTGTCCTGCGACGTCCCCTTATCGTTCACTAAACTCACCCCACACAGCTACTGCTGTTGTCCTGCGACGTCCCCTTATCGTTCACTAAACTCACCCCACACACACAGCTACTGCTGTTGTCCTGCGACGTCCCCTTATCGTTCACTAAACTCACCCCACACAGCTGCTGCTGTTGTCCTGCGACGTCCCCTTATCGTTCACTAAACTCACCCCACACACACAGCTACTGCTGTTGTCCTGCGACGTCCCCTTATCATTCACTAAACTCACCCCACACAGCTGCTGCTGTTGTCCTGCGACGTCCCCTTATCGTTCACTAAACTCACCCCACACAGCTGCTGCTGTTGTCCTGCGACGTCCCCTTATCGTTCACTAAACTCACCCCACACACACAGCTACTGCTGTTGTCCTGCAACATTGTTAATTGTTTTATTAACGACCACCTTATCGATCAGGCTTATCGAGCCGGGTTCTTATCAACGTCATTGGCCTCTTTGCTCGATAACAGGCTCGTTAAACCCAAACCTTTCAGTGGGTATAGATAGTTATTAGTTATTATTAGTTAGTTTTGTTATAGTTAGAGGCTATGCACATGTTATAGTTATAGTTAGAGGCTATGCACATGTTATAGTTATAGTTAGAGGCTATGCACATGTTATAGTTATAGTTAGAGGCTATGCACATGTTATAGTTATAGTTAGAGGCTATGCACATGTTATAGTTATAGTTAGAGGCTATGCACATGTTATAGTTATAGTTAGAGGCTATGCACATGTTATAGTTATAGTTAGAGGCTATGCACATGTTATAGTTAGAGGCTATGCACATGTTATAGTTATAGTTAGAGGCTATGCACATGTTATAGTTAGAGGCTATGCACATGTTATAGTTATAGTTAGAGGCTATGCACATGTTATAGTTAGAGGCTATGCACATGTTATAGTTATAGTTAGAGGCTATGCACATGTTATAGTTAGAGGCTATGCACATGTTATAGTTATAGTTAGAGGCTATGCACATGTTATAGTTATAGTTAGAGGCTATGCACATGTTATAGTTAGAGGCTATGCACATGTTATAGTTATAGTTAGAGGCTATGCACATGTTATAGTTAGAGGCTATGCACATGTTATAGTTATAGTTAGAGGCTATGCACATGTTATAGTTATAGTTAGAGGCTATGCACATGTTATAGTTATAGTTAGAGGCTATGCACATGTTATAGTTAGAGGCTATGCACATGTTATAGTTATAGTTAGAGGCTATGCACATGTTATAGTTAGAGGCTATGCACATGTTATAGTTATAGTTAGAGGCTATGCACATGTTATAGTTATAGTTAGAGGCTATGCACATGTTATAGTTAGAGGCTATGCACATGTTATAGTTAGAGGCTATGCACATGTTATAGTTAGAGGCTATGCACATGCATAAAGTGAGTGGCAAATTGAGTTTAATGTTGTTTAACGTTGTTTAATGCAATCGGATCAGGACTTTTCTGATTGGATGTATGGGCTGTCAATCAGATAGGACTTTTCTGATTGGATGTATGGGCTGTCAATCAGATAGGACTTTTCTGATTGGATGTATGGGCTGTCAGTTAAATTACAATTAATTAAAAATGTAATTAATGTCCAACAGGGTGATCAAAGTCCAGGATCCAGCCAACCTGTCCCTGCTCAGCTTCGGCGAGGTGTTTGCGCTGCTCTTCGACAACCACTTCCTGTACGTCATGGACCTCCGCACGGAGGCCATCTCGGGCCGCTGGCCGCTGCCCGCCTACAGGAAGTCCAAGAGGGGCTCCAGCTTCTTGCCGGGAGGCACCGCCTGGCTGCACGGCCTGGACGGACGCAACGACTCGGGCCTGGTGTTCGCCACCAGCATGCCCGACCATAGCATCCACCTGGTGCTATGGAAGGAGAACGGCTGAATGCAGGGGCTCCATAGCATTCACCAAGGACTGTGGAAGGACCATAGCATTCACCAAGGACTGTGGAAGGACCATAGCATTCACCAAGGACTGTGGAAGGACCATAGCATTCACTATAGGACTGTGGAAGGACCATAGCATCCACCTAGGACTGTGGAAGGACCATAGCATTCACCAAGCACTGTGGAAGGACCATAGCATTCACTATAGGACTGTAAAGGACCATAGCATCCACCTAGGACTGTAAAGGACCATAGCATCCACCTGGTGCTGTGGAAGGAGAACGGGTGAAAGCTAGGACCATAGACACAGAAAGGGAGACGCCTCCTTCGGGCGTGTCTCTCGACAGGAGACTCCTCGCGAAGCGTAGCGGCCGTATGCGCCACAGAAGGGGACGTCTGACCAGAGCCATAGAGGAAGACAGTTAGGACATTGAGGGGTCAGAAAACCGAGCGCTGTTCATGCAGCCTGGATGGAGAGAGACAAGCTGGAGTTGTTTTCAACGAGGGCGGCGCAAATATCAGCAATTTTAGTCAATGTGTGCAACATGACGACTCTTTTAAAGTATTGTACAGTAACAACTAAAGTCTCTGTAATGTTTATGTTGTACTATTACTAAAAGAACAATCTAAAATAAAGGGATTTAAGATCATTAAAGATGGGCTGTTGCCCTGAGTCCAATGCATTTCTGCCTGCTTCCGGTCCAGGACTTGTCCCAGTTGGTTGTCCCCATTCTCAATAGAAGTCTATATGTAGGAGAGCCTCCATTGGACTGAAGCCAATAGAAGTCTATGTAGGAGAGCCTCCATTGGACTGAAGCCAATAGAAGACTATGTAGGAGAGCCTCCATTGGACTGAAGCCAATATAAGTCTATGTAGGAGAGCCTCCATTGGACTGAAGCCAATAGAAGTCTATGTAGGAGAGCCTCCATTGGACTGAAGCCAATAGAAGTCTATGTAGGAGAGCCTCCATTGGACTGAAGCCAATAGAAGTCTATGTAGGAGAGCCTCCATTGGACTGAAGCCAATAGAAGTCTATGTAGGAGAGCCTCCATTGGACTGAAGCCAATAGAAGACTATGTAGGAGAGCCTCCATTGGACTGAAGCCAATAGAAGTCTATGTAGGAGAGCCTCCATTGGACTGAAGCCAATAGAAGTCTATGTAGGAGAGCCTCCATTGGACTGAAGCCAATAGAAGTCTATGTAGGAGAGCCTCCATTGGACTGAAGCCAATAGAAGTCTATGTAGGAGAGCCTCCATTGGACTGAAGCCAATAGAAGTCTATGTAGGAGAGCCTCCATTGGACTGAAGCCAATAGAAGTCTATGTAGGAGAGCCTCCATTGGACTGAAGCCAATAGAAGACTATGTAGGAGAGCCTCCATTGGACTGAAGCCAATAGAAGACTATGTAGGAGAGCCGCCATTGGACTGAAGCCAATAGAAGTCTATGTAGGAGAGCCTCCATTGGACTGAAGCCAATAGAAGTCTATGTAGGAGAGCCTCCATTGGACTGAAGCCAATAGAAGACTATGTAGGAGAGCCTCCATTGGACTGAAGCCAATAGAAGACTATGTAGGAGAGCCTCCATTGGACTGAAGCCAATAGAAGTCTATGTAGGAGAGCCTCCATTGGACTGAAGCCAATAGAAGACTATGTAGGAGAGCCTCCATTGGACTGAAGCCAATAGAAGTCTATGTAGGAGAGCCTCCATTGGACTGAAGCCAATAGAAGACTATGTAGGAGAGCCTCCATTGGACTGAAGCCAATAGAAGTCTATGTAGGAGAGCCTCCATTGGACTGAAGTGAACGGAGTTGTCGTAACTCTTTCTTAGTCTATGTCTCTGCGTCTGGTGACGTTTGGAGGAAAGTGTGTTTTCTCATGCCCAATAAAAGCTCCTTTTGAGTTGAATTGAAAAGACGTGCTGTGATTGGCCAGTAAGACGTGCTGTGATTGGCCAGTAGTCACTTTGAGTGGCAGCAGCGATGCAGCGCCTTCCGCACTTCCGCCTGACTTCCTCCTTACGCCACGAACCGCAGCGGCCAATGAGGTCGCTCCAACGAACCGCAGCGACCAATGAGGTCGCTCCAACGAACCACAGTGACCAATGAGGTCGCTCCAACGAACCACAGCGACCAATGAGGTCGCTGCAACGAACCGCGGCGGCCAATGAGGTGGCTGCAACGTCTTTTGTTTAACCCATTTAGACCTGAGGACGATTCTACAAATGTCTTCTAAATCCTGACAGTTTTCAGAAAAACCCTCATGGTTCTCAAACATTCATGTCAAGGACCCCCAAACATATTATGTAATTGGCCGCCGACCCCCCCATCTGAAAATATGTTGTTCCAGGGACCCCCCCCCCCAGACGCAAATAATTGAGTTAAAAACCTTTTGCTGGGAAAGAATATATATTCAAAGATTTGCACACATTTTCACGATTTAAAAAAAATAGCAGATCTACAAGCTAGTGCCGCGCTATGAGCTGCTATTTTTGTCCCCCCCCCCCCCCCCCCCCCATCAGGTGAAAAGAAGCGGCTTGGACTCCATGGGGATTATAATACAAATAAAACACAGTTCTTATATGAGGCTTGGACTCCATGGGGATTATAATACAAATAAAACACAGTTCTTATATGAGGCTTGGACTCCATGGGGATTATAATACAAATAAAACACAGTTCTTATATGAGGCTTGGACTCCACTTTCAAATGGGGGTCCACAGGCTGATTAGTGTCAGTTTGGGGGTCCTTAAAGTACTCATTATATAGAACTAGACCTGTACGTGCCCGTCGCAGTCAGCCACCGGCCTACACGAGGCAACTTGGGAACCTAAATGGTAAAATGGTGCATTTATATAGCGCCTTTATCCAAGGTGCTTTACATAGATTGTGCATTACATTCACCCATTCACACACACATTCATACACCGATTGCGGCGGAAGCCATGCAAGGTACCAACCAGCACATCGGGAGAAATTGTTGTAATTGACATGTAGCCAAGAGGAGCCGGGATTCGAACCGCCGACTCATGGATCATTGGACGACCTCACAGTCGAACCTAATGATATACGTTGTCATAGCACCTGTTTTAACTTTGTGTGTGTGTGTGTGTGTGTGTGTGTGTGTGTGTGTGTGTGTGTGTGTGTGTGTGTGTGTGTGTGTGTGTGTGTGTACAGTTTTTTGAGTGGTGTAAACCACTCCTACAACTGGCTTTGTTAGTGCAGAAAAAATGAGCATGGTTGCTATGTTCACCCTGTTCACCCGGGTGTGATTTCATTACGTCAGACATGATTTCATTATGTCAGGCAGGCTATATTACACCACTCAGTTCACACGGGTGTGATTTTTTGTGTAAAGACTGCAAACTGAAAAGTGTACTTGGAAATCAATTCGGCCCACTGGCAGAGCCTGATTGGTTGAGCCTCAATTGGCTGAGGCAGAGGCTGGCAATTGCACAGGTGAAAGGAGTTGGCCTCATTAGGCCCACTGGCAGAGCCTGACCAGGTGAAAGGAGTTGGCCTCATTAGGCCCACTGGCAGAGCCTGACCAGGTGAAAGGAGTTGGCCTCATTAGGCCCACTGGCAGAGCCTGGCCCAGGTGAAAGGAGTTAGCCTCATTAGGCCCACTGGCAGAGCCTGACCCAGGTGAAAGGAGTTGGCCTCATTAGGCCCACTGGCAGAGCCTGGCCCAGGTGAAATGAGTTGGCCTCATTAGGCCCACTGGCAGAGCCTGGCCCAGGTGAAAGGAGTTGGCCTCATTAGGCCCACTGGCAGAGCCTGGCCTAGGTGAAAGGAGTTGGCCTCATTAGGCCCACTGGCAGAGCCTGACCCAGGTGAAAGGAGTTGGCCTCATTAGGCCCACTGGCAAAGCCTGACCAGGTGAAAGGAGTTGGCCTCATTAGGCCCACTGGCAGAGCCTGGCCCAGGTGAAAGGAGTTGGCCTCATTAGGCCCACTGGCAGAGCCTGGCCCAGGTGAAAGGAGTTGGCCTCATTAGGCCCACTGGCAGAGCCTGGCCCAGGTGAAAGGAGTTGGCCTCATTAGGCCCACTGGCAGAGCCTGACCAGAGCCTTTTGTGGTGGTTCTGGACAACCGCGGGTCCGACCGACTCGATGCCGGGCACTGCACTCCCTGTGGGGGTGTGGAACGCGTGTGTCAAATTTGAAGTCGGTGGGGCGAACGGTACTCGAGTTACGTGCATTACAACCATACACGCACACACACACGTACGCACGCACGCACACACACACGTACGCACACACGTACGTACGCAGAGACGTGGTACATTTATAGTAGGATGTCCCATTTCAAGTTTCAAATGTGACCGTTTCTGACCGAGGCTAATTACGTCATTGATTTCTTTCTTTTTTTTCATGTCATGAAAGCAGGGAATCATAGCTTCAAGTTGACAGGGGAGTTCGGGGTAAGATGAACCACTTTTTGCTTAAGTTGTCCTGGAAGCAAGGCAAAATGAGATGGAACTAAAATCTAATGATCTACCCATATTTCAGGATGTCTTCTATCAATTGAAATGATGAGTAAGCGTCTATGACAAAGGGCCATGAGGCTCAATTTGCCCCAGGTAAGGGGTAGCCTGGTATCCAGCCTGCTTCGCTACGTTCGGCGGATTTTTTTTTCTCTCTTCGCTTATCAGTCTGGAAAGCCTCCTATCTCCAAGGGAGGCGGGACATGCCAAAAGCTTCGAAACCTAACGTGGCTTCTGATTGATCTGTGGTGCGGGGCGGGACAAAGCACCAGTGAGACGTCATAGCAAAGCGCAGCTACTGCAGACAGAAAAGCATGGAGGGTGGCGCTGGCTGATGACGTAGGTTGCCTAACGCTACTCTCATTCGTTGGAACAACATCCAATCAGCAACGACGTTGACTACGTAACATATGTAGTTCTAGTGTAGTTCTGCAAAACCTCCCAATGGGAGGCTTTCCAGACTGATAAGCGAAGAGAGAAAAATAAATCCGCCGAACGTAGCGAAGCAGGCTGGATACCAGGCTAGGTAAGGGGTAAGTTGATCCAAGTCGAGGGGCAAGTCGAACCACATTATATTTTAATGTTAAAAGCTTAAACTTGAACAGATAATGTATTCACTTATCAATCATAATATAATAACAGTTTTCCCTTTTGCAAATAGTCTTATTTATGTGTTTATTTATTATTTAAACTACATTAAGACAATTAAATAAAGTTTGTTATTCAGAACCTTATATTTGCAATATTGTTAATACAATATTGCAAACTTCTCTTAAATGAGTATGTACATGCAAATTAAAGGTCATTCAGTATAATTTGAGTAGCAAAGACAAAAACTATGAATAGTGATTCCCATTGACTCAATTTACCCCCGGACATTGGTTCATTTTACCCCAGCCACCATTTAGAAAACTGACTAGAATAAGCTACTTCAGACAATTTAATTGCTAAATGATTCACATGGTTCTATCCATTGGCAAATCATCAACGTGTATGATATTACATTTTAGACCTAGGTACATTTTGCTTTGTATAACAGTCATTTTACATGATTTTTACTTTGACCGACAAAAAACTGTTTTTTGTGTAAAATAATGTTTTCTAACTTTCCCCATGTGCTTCCCAACCTCACAGCCAGGTGTAAATTATGGATGCTTACTAGATTTAAGGTCACATGGCAACACAGGTTTCTAGTTTTCTAGATAAAGGGGGTGGTTCAACTTAAACGCTGGCTCATCTTACCCCCTTCTGGTTGTTCAGTTTGACCCACCAGTTTTGGAGATTTGGCTTATAGAGTAATGTCTTATAGAGTAATGTCTTGCAGAGAAACAGCGAGTTGAGAAAACAGGTTTCAAAGGTTCACTTCTGTGGTCTCTAACATTACACCTAGCTACATGTTTAAGCATGTATTTCATATTTACATGTCTTCTGTGGACTCTAACATTACACCTAGCTACATGTTTAAGCATGTATTTCATATTTACATGTCTTCTGTGGACTCTAACATTACACCTAGCTACATGTTTAAGCATTTATTTCATATTTACATGTCTTCTGTGGTCTCTAACATTACACCTAGCTACATGTTTAAGCATTTATCTCATATTTACATGTCTTCTGTGGTCTCTAACATTACACCTAGCTACATGTTTAAGCATTTATTTCATATTTACATGTCTTCTGTGGTCTCTAACATTACACCTAGCTACATGTTTAAGCATTTATCTCATATTTACATGTCTTCTGTGGTCTCTAACATTACACCTAGCTACATATTTAAGCATTTATTTCATATTTACATGTCTTCTGTGGACTCTAACATTACACCTAGCTACATGTTTAAGCATTTATTCCAGACATGCTCTAGTATGTGAAGAGTCTGCCTGTGATATTAACTCATTTAATCTCCTGACACTGACACTATATATATATATATATATATATATATATATATATATATTTTTTGGAAAATGGCAGATCTACAAGCTCACAATGCATAAATGTATACATTTTAGTTGACATTTTTAAAATAAAATCGTTTCAAAAGTACAATATTTGGATAGTAAAATATATATAGTAGATGGATATATACTATGGAGTAGAAGTAAAAGTACTGGAAATTGTACTTAAGTACAGTACTGTACTGCCTACAGCCCTCCTATGAGACACAGACTGGTTTCTGAACTACAGCCCTCCTATGAGACACAGACTGGTTTCTGAACTGCCCACAGCCCTCCTATGAGACACAGACTGGTTTCTGAACTGCCCACATCCCTCCTATGAGACACAGACTGGTTTCTGAACTGCCCACAGCCCTCCTATGAGACACAGACTGGTTTCTGAACTGCCCACAGCCCTCCTATGAGACACAGACTGGTTTCTGAACTGCCTACAGCCCTCCTATGAGACACAGACTGGTTTCTGAACTGCCCACAGCCCTCCTATGAGACACAGACTGGTTTCTGAACTGCCCACAGCCCTCCTATGAGACAGACTGGTTTCTGAACTGCCCACAGCCCTCCTATGAGACACAGACTGGTTTCTGAACTACAGCCCTCCTATGAGACACAGACTGGTTTCTGAACTGCCCACAGCCCTCCTATGAGACACAGACTGGTTTCTGAACTGCCCACAGCCCTCCTATGAGACACAGACTGGTTTCTGAACTGCCCACAGCCCTCCTATGAGACAGACTGGTTTCTGAACTGCCTACAGCCCTCCTATGAGACACAGACTGGTTTCTGAACTGCCCACAGCCCTCCTATGAGACACAGACTGGTTTCTGAACTGCCCACAGCCCTCCTATGAGACAGACTGGTTTCTGAACTGCCCACAGCCCTCCTATGAGACACAGACTGGTTTCTGAACTACAGCCCTCCTATGAGACACAGACTGGTTTCTGAACTGCCCACAGCCCTCCTATGAGACACAGACTGGTTTCTGAACTGCCCACAGCCCTTCTATGAGACACAGACTGGTTTCTGAACTGCCCACAGCCCTCCTATGAGACACAGACTGGTTTCTGAACTGCCCACAGCCCTCCTATGAGACACAGACTGGTTTCTGAACTGCCCACAGCCCTCCTATGAGACACAGACTGGTTTCTGAACCGCCCACAGCCCTCCTATGAGACACAGACTGGTTTCTGAACCGCCCACAGCCCTCCTATGAGACACAGACTATGGTGCTATTTTGCGATTATTAGTGAGGACCAATTATATGAAGATAGGTTGAAAAGTGGTGAAGTGGTCCTTTATGTAAATTCTCAGGGTAGAAGACCCTAGAAGGAGTATAGGGTCTAGAAGAGTGTTAATGTTGTTAATAACTTATCATTATAAACACCGCTGTTGTTTTTGGCTGCAAATTTCTATTTTAGTTTTAGTCATAGTGTCTTGAATAGTTTTCATTTAGTTTTAGTCACATTTTAGTCACCTGGAATGTGTTAGTCTAGTTTTATTCGACTAAATATCAAAATATTTTAGTCGACTAAATCTACAGTTGATTTAGTCGACTAAAATGTATTTTGTCGGGCCATGATGCCGTCATAATGACTGATTTTACACTTGCTGAAAATAGCAGATCTACAAGCTCATCTACAAGCTTTCAGCATGCAACCAAGTGTAAAATGACTTATACTGGATCTCTTCCCTGTTAGTCCCTTCCCAACATTTTAGTCTAGTTTGTATTTGTCTACGAAATTGTCAATATATTTAGTCTTAGTTGTAGTCATCATAGCTTACTTTTCATTTAGTTTCCATTTCATTTTCGTCAGTGGAAAAAGACGAACATTTTTCGTCTTAGTTTTAGTCGACGAAAACAACACTGATAAACACCAGTACAAACAGTTAAAATATAAAAACAAATATAACTAGTTTTGTTCTGCAGGCAAATCACTGTTGATGCATTCTGTGTGATTGTCCGTTGTCACCACAAGGTGGCAGCAAAGCCTATATTTTTCCTATATTTCACATTGCGCTGTAAAATGTGGACAATTAATGTAAACAATGTAATGTTAAAAACAAATCTGTGATGTGATGGTAAAATATAAATAATAATAATTATACATTCTCTAATTGTGTAGACCTCTTGTAAATGAAGAAATGCAGATGTTTAACAATAGATGAACTCTTGAGAAAATGACAAATAATAAAGTATTCTTTCTTTCTTTATTTTTCTTTCTTTCTTTCTTTTGTCGTATCTGGTGGAACCACATTTAATTAATATCGCTTAATAATGTTAAACTAGACATAGACTAAATTCACATCTACATTTGTAGGCCTGATTAATACTAGCTATAGAACTGACCAACAGGGTAGACGTTTAGGCACCAGGTCACAGCTGGCACTATGGTAAATAGCTATAGGCCTACTTTGATCTAGCAGCATTTAGACCAGAGGTCTCCTGTTGTTCTTCCTGTGACCACACCTATGGTGACTTAGAACATTTTGGTTTGGGTGTTAACGACTGTCTGTTTCAAATATGTATTGGGATTTGGGCTTGTATAAAATATACTGAGATGTTCAATCTGTGTGTTAGTGTCCTGAAGGCCGTTCAGGCTGAAGGATGTAGGCATGGGGCCCCGGCCACATGGCTGTGACTTGTACTCTATGCAATAAATCTGGACTCCGAAACCTTCATTCATCTGTCTGTTTCGGACTTTCTTCTGAGTATTTAGTAGTTTGTTTATGGGCTTTATAGAGAGAAAACCAGTCTCTCTGTTGTAGTTCAGATACTTCAATTGGTGCTCGAAATCCGTTGTCATTGGACATTTTATATGCGCCAGACAAAACAGGACCGGCGGACTTTGGGTTTTTTTTCAGTCTAATTGATATTTCGGTCGGCGATTTTTGGACGGAGGGGACTGCGACGGCGATGATGTGCGCTGCACATGACCAGCGGCGTTCAACACGATGGCGGGTGGCGACGTTCACCCTGACGGGGGCCACCTCTCCACCGAGGAGCGGCGATGCTCAGCGGCGATTCGAGGGGGATCCTTGGCTACTCAACTTGGCGATCAGCGGTCAAAGGGAGGCGGGGGACCGCTTCAGCGACGGCGGGGCAGCTGCTCTACAGGCTCGCTACGCAGTCTGCTTTGGTGACCAACGCGGTTCTTGTGAATTCGCTTTTGTCAGTCATGTGTTGTGATTCATGACTGAAGGGAGGAGGGGTGTAGAATTAATTTCCAAATGGACAAAAGGACAGTGTCAAACAGCGGCCGTGTAATGTGCAGTGTACTGATCACACATTGTACACGATCACGGGCCAAAAAGGACACATCTCCGTGGCGGCGCGTCGAGGAACTGCAGCCTTGACTGCCCGTGCGTGGTGACTGATGGACATTGACGTTGTGTATGATTGGGAAAGTGATTTTTAATTGCATACTAGGCAAATTGGACAGCCGAGAAAAATATATTGCAGTGTAGTATAGGATGTTTTTTCGCTTTATAGTGGTATCTAGTATTTAATGTGTTGATTAGCTTAGTTATTGTGTAAGTTAGCTTAGTAACTCTACAGAAGGGGAGTTTCATCTTAAGTTTCACCCGGCTGCTAGGATACGCCTAGTGGGGGGTAAGGATCAATTTCAACATTTTAGACTAGATTTTAATAGAACACTAAAAGATTCTACTTATGCTGAACCGAAATTTAGTTATGTATAAAGTGTGTAATGAGAATTGCCTGAAGAAGTTATGTAACCTTGATTCCGTCTGTCTCTGTAACCATTTGAATTCTAATGTGATTGTTTGTTTGTCGTAGGCCTATTTGTTATTTATTACATTTTATCTTTTCTTAAGTGTCAAGGGAGGAGGGTCAAAATGTGGTTCCTTTTCTTTTGTGATAAACGTGTGTACGTTTATCAAGGGAGGAATGTCGTATCTGGTGGAACCACATTTCATTAATATCGCTTAATAATGTTAAACTAGACATAGACTAAATTCACATCTACATTTGTAGGCCTGATTAATACTAGCTATAGAACTGACCAACAGGGTAGACGTTTAGGCACCAGGTCACAGCTGGCACTATGGTAAATAGCTATAGGCCTACTTTGATCTAGCAGCATTTAGACCAGAGGTCTCCTGTTGTTCTTCCTGTGACCACACCTATGGTGACTTAGAACATTTTGGTTTGGGTGTTAACGACTGTCTGTTTCAAATGTGTATTGGGATTTGGGCTTGTATAAAATATACTGAGATGTTCAATCTGTGTGTTAGTGTCCTGAAGGCCGTTCAGGCTGAAGGATGTAGGCATGGGGCCCCGGCCACATGGCTGTGACTTGTACTCTATGCAATAAATCTGGACTCCGAAACCTTCATTCATCTGTCTGTTTCGGACTTTCTTCTGAGTATTTAGTAGTTTGTTTATGGGCTTTATAGAGAGAAAACCAGTCTCTCTGTTGTAGTTCAGATACTTCAATTTCTTTCTTTCTTTCTTTCTTTCTTTCTTCCCCCCCCCCCCCCCCCCCCCCCTCCCAGTGAGCTGTGGCGTTCCACAAGGGAGCATACTGGGACCTTTACTGTTCCTAATATATGTTAACGACATGACTTCAGCTTGTGACTGCAACTTGTTCCTGTTCGCAGATGACTCGGCACTGCTAGTCTCGGACAGGAACAAACTGCAGGTTGAAAAGGCCCTCAGCTCTGAACTCGGTAGAATCTGCACCTGGCTCGCTGATAACAAACTATCTTTACACCTGGGAAAAACTGAATCCATTCTCTTTGGCTCTAATAGTAATCTCAGCAAGGCAAATGGCTTCTTGGTTAGAGTGGGTGACAATGTTATCACACGTAAAGATGAAATTACCTACCTAGGTTCCATCCTGGAGGCTAATCTTTCCGGTGATAAAATGGCCACCAACGTAATCAAAAAGGTCAACCATAGAACAAGATTCCTTTACAGGATCTCCTCACTGGTCAACAAAAACACCTTGAAGACCTTAACAGGAGCCCTTGTACAGGGTTTCTTTGACTATGCATGCACCTCCTGGTACCACAGCACCTCAAAGGCCCTTAAAACCAGGCTCCAGACTTCCCAAAACAAACTGGTCAGGCTCCTACTTGACCTCGCCCCCCGAACCCACCTCACCCCTGCCCACTTCGACAGGCTGGAATGGCTTAGGGTCGACGACAGAGTACAGCATCTTGCAATGGGTCTGGTCCACAAGATTCGATACACCACCAAGATACCCATGTACCTGTCTAGATACTTCCTTAATGTTAACGAAGTCCACACCCACAACACCAGAGGGAGTGCAACGAACCATGTACAACCCAGATTCGGCACAAACAAGGGACTAAATTATTTTCGCTCCTATGCCACCAAAATGTGGAACGCCCTACCAACTGTCATTAAGACATGCAAATCCCTTGACTCCTTCAAAACCGCTCTCAAAGGGCACCTACGGACGGCTGCAATTCGAAACTGGCCCCTGTAAAATCGGAATCCCTCAAACACGAACGCAAGGACAACACAAGAGACGGTCGCGGCCACACAGCCAACTCAAGGTATGGCCACTGAGCCGACTTGGGGACCCAACACAAGGACAACAAAAGAGACGGTCACGGCCACACAGCCAACTCAAGGTACGGCCACGGAGCCGACTTGGGGACCCAACGCAGCTCCTCCAAGGAAAACAAACAAATTAACGGAGCTGAACGTGAATCCCCCCCACCGCCCACCCCTTTTTTTCCCTCACTGTATATGTTTCTTTTCCCTTTTTACCTCCTTTATGATGAATTCCTGTTCTGTCTATAGAAGTGTCTATTTGTACGTCTCTAAATGTTTTGAGACGTACAGGCGGCTGTGTGTAGAGACATGTATGTGTCCATGGGATAGTTCGATGGTAAAGTTCAATCTCATGTGTTTGTGTAAGTGTGTTCCGGCATATCTCCCGAAGGCCATGTCACGTTGCCTCAAGTCCTGCGTTATTATGGTGGGTTCAGTGGAAAACGAGCACGGCCCAGACGAAGACACAACAGGTGTCAGGGAGGTGGGGGGAGGAAGAGGGTGCTTTTCTTGCACTGTTTCTTCATGTGGAGATTGTCAATGGGGGGGGGGGGGATCCAGATTCGTTCAATTCATCATAACAGGAAATCATCTTAGAGGAGGTAAAAGTACGGGGAAAAAAACATATACTGTGAAATATAATGAAATGTACCCATTCTGCATACTGTGAAATATAATGAAATGTACCCATTCTGCATACTGTGAAATATAATGAAATGTACCTGATGCATAAATTTAAGATAAGGGAAGGATCGAAGACCAATCAATCATCTGGACTCTGGAGGAGTCCCGTTGAGGAGAATTTGTAAGAATGTAATAGAGTACAAATACTCAAGAAGTCAGAATTAAGGACTGTAAATCTTTTAAACCAGTGAATATTAACTTTATCTTTACTGTTATAATGTTCAACTGTAACTCTATAGTAATACCTTTTAAGGATAAATACTTTAGAGGAAAACTATAATACTAAAAGGAGAGAATTAGGCAGAGAGTAAAAGTATCAGAGTATACCAGAATACCTTAGAATGAGTTTGACACCAGACACGGAAGGAAGATGAGACCACACACCAGAACTATAAGGATTTTCCATTTGATATATTACCAATCACATCGGGAGAGAAATGGCAGGTCCGTACAGCGTTAAAACGATCTCTCACTGACACATCATCAGTGACCATATTTTATACTGTTATGATAACAAAACAAACTCTGACATAGGAAGTACTCAATTGGAGTTCAGAGGGTAACCAAAAAGTGAATTATGGCGACACCTATTGCCGGGAGGTTCACTTGGGACAGTACAACTGACGTGGCAAGTCACACTTCCGGGAATCCAGAAAGTGTGACCAAAGGGAATCGTAGTTCTTTTAAGGGTAGATGTAGTTTATAACTGGTTACTGACTACTAGTAGTTAGTTAGTAGGAGACAATGTGTCTGCTCTGGCACCGTACCAAGGCCGAATAACATGTTTTCCAACAGATACGCTGGGTGTTTAGGCAAACAGGAGAAAACAATACTTTATCTTCCCGCCAGCTGGGGGGAAGAATTAATACTTATCTAAACGTTGGGCAGAAATGAGATGTAAACTCAGTGGGACACAGGGCATGAAAAATACATAGTTATTGGGAACATGGAAACTACCATCCACCAAAAATAACAGATCTACAGATCTAATAACTCAAAATTATCCATCAGTACCCATTCTACATACTGTGAAATATAATGAAATGTACCCATTCTACATACTGTGAAATATAATGAAATGTACCCATTCTACATACTGTGAAATATAATGAAATGTACCCATTCTACATACTGTGAAATTTAATGAAATGTACCCATTCTACATACTGTGAAATTTAATGAAATGTACCCATTCTACATACTGTGAAATATAATGAAAATGTACCCATTCTACATACTGTGAAATATAATGAAATGTACCCATTCTACATACTGTGAAATATAATGAAATGTACCCATTCTACATACTGTGAAATATAATGAAATGTACCCATTCTACATACTGTGAAATATAATGAAATGTACCCATTCTACATACTGTGAAATATAATGAAATGTACCCATTCTACATAGCCTACTGTGAAATATAATGAAATGTACCCATTCTTTATACTGTGAAATAAGTGAAATGTACCCATTCTGCATACTGTGAAATATAATGAAATGTACCCATTCTTCATGCTGTGAAATATAATGAAATGTACCCATTCTACATGCTGTGAAATATAATGAAATGTACCCATTCTACATACTGTGAAATATAATGAAATGTACCCATTCTACATACTGTGAAATATAATGAAATGTACCCATTCTACATACTGTGAAATATAATGAAATGTACCCATTCTACATACTGTGAAATATAATGAAATGTACCCATTCTACATACTGTGAAATATAATTAAATGTACCCATTCTACATACTGTGAAATATAATGAAATGTACCCATTCTACATACTGTGAAATATAATGAAATGTACCCATTCTACATACTGTGAAATATAATGAAATGTACCCATTCTACATACTGTGAAATACAATAAAATGTACCCATTCTACATATTGTGAAATAATGAAATGTACCCATTCTACATACTGTAAAATACAATGAAATGTACCCATTCTACATACTGTTAAATAATAAAATGTACCCATTCTACATACTGTTAAATAATACAATGTACCCATTCTACATACTGTGAAATACAATGAAATGTACCCATTCTACATACTGTGAAATACAATGAAATGTACCCATTCTACATACTGTGAAATACAATGAAATGTACCCATTCTACATACTGTGAAATACAATGAAATGTACCCATTCTACATACTGTGAAATAATGAAATGTATCCATTCTACATACTGTGAAATAATGAAATGTACCCATTCTACATACTGTAAAATACAATGAAATGTACCCATTCTACATACTGTGAAATAATAAAATGTACCCATTCTACATACTGTGAAATACAATGAAATGTACCCATTCTACTGTGAAATACAATGAAATGTACCCATTCTACATACTGTGAAATACAATGAAATGTACCCATTCTACATACTGTGAAATAATGAAATGTACCCATACTACATACTGTGAAATAATGAAATGTACCCATTCTACATACTGTGAAATATAATGAAATGTACCCATTCTACATACTGTGAAATATAATGAAATGTACCCATTCTACATACTGTGAAATAATGAAATGTACCCATTCTACATACTGTAAAATACAATGAAATGTACCCATTCTACATACTGTGAAATAATTAAATGTACCCATTCTACATACTGTGAAATACAATGAAATGTACCCATTCTACATACTGTGAAATACAATGAAATGTACCCATTCTACATACTGTGAAATACAATGAAATGTACCCATTCTACATACTGTGAAATAATGAAATGTACCCATTCTACATACTGTGAAATATAATGAAATGTACCCATTCTACATACTGTGAAATATAATGAAATGAACCCATTCTAATACAATAATCAATCAATCAATAAGAAGTAATTCTACATTTCTGACGTCAGCCTACATGATGATGATGATTATGCATCTTACTTTGAAGTCCTCTCTCTGACCCGGAAGTGTTACTGTGCGTGTTGCTGCTGGATCAGCTGTGTTGTTGTCACACACACACACACACACACACACACACACACACACACACACGCTTACGCACGCACGCACACACGCACGCACACACACACACAGTGTCCACTGCATCCACGGCGTGTATTCAATCTGCACTAAACACAGTGCGTGTTTGCGCGCGTGCGCGTTGTTATTGACGTGACCCACGCACGCACGCATCAAGCATGAAGGGTGAGTTTATGATCATGATCCGATTTAAATTCAAATTCAAATGAGCTTTTATTGGCGTGAGAGAAAACACACGTTTACATTAACGAAGCAACGCGTTTTAGAATGTTGTGAAAACAGTTGAAAACGGTTTAAATCTAGTATGTTTTTACCTCCATGATGATGATTCCCTGTTCTTTGAGGTGTCTATGTGTACGTCTCTAAATGCTATGATGAATTGAACAAGGTGGACCCTCTTGTAAACAAGTGTAATGCTTTATTGGGTCGTCCACTCACAGTTAACAGTCTTTGTATTGAGTTGTGCTTGAAATGTACTGGAATTCTGCAAACTGTTAATAATAGTTCTATCAATCAAACAGACAAAGCATTGTGTAAACAGTTGGAGGTACAGCATTGTGTAAACATAACGTATATACAGTTGGAGGTACAGCATTGTGTAAACAAAGTATATACAGTTGGAGGTACAGCATTGTGTAAACATAACGTATATACAGTTGGAGGTACAGCATTGTGTAAACAAAGTATATACAGTTGGAGGTACAGCATTGTGTAAACAAAGTATATACAGTTGGAGGTACAGCATTGTGTAAACATAAAGTAGCTCTAAAGCCTATTTAAATGGAATAGAAATACCTTATAGCTGTCCTGTGGTCCATTAATGCCTTTGCATTAGTTAATGAATGAATGCAAAGGCATATGGACCAGAGCTACAAAACCCTCACATTTAGCAGCTCTGTTTACAATGTAAACAGAGCTGCTAAATGTGAGCGTTTTGTAGCTCTACCAAGTAGATCTAAGTTTACATGCTGTGCAGTAGGTCTAGAGATCTACTTGGTAGAGATAGTATAGTCCTTAGAGTGGTTGTATTCCATTGGCTTTTTTGTCGTTGGTAGATTCAAACTGACTGTGTGTGTGTGTGATCCATAAGCTAAATGTAGCTACCGGTTAACATACACTGTAGTCTCCAAGGGGCTGAGAGAAGCTAACGGTTAGCATGTAGCTACAGGCTAACATTACACTGTATTCTCCAAGGGGGAGAGATAAGCTAACGGTTAGCATGTAGCTACAGGCTAACATTACACTGTACAGTCTCCAAGGGGAAGAGAGAAGCTAACGGTTAGCATGTAGCTACAGGCTAACGTTACACTGTAGTCTCCAAGGGGAGAGATAAGCTAACGGTTAGCATGTAGCTACAGGCTAACATTACACTGTACAGTCTCCAAGGGGGGGAGATAAGCTAACGGTTAGCATGTAGCTACAGGCTAACATTACACTGTACAGTCTCCAAGGGGGAGAGATAAGCTAACGGTTAGGAAAGAAGGAAAGCAAATAAAGGCATAAAGCCGCGTTCACACCAAGGAAGCTAGAAGCAGCTTCTTGCTTCGTGGTCCCATGTTATCTCTATGCAGACCAGCTTTTTCGTTTTGAAGCTTGGAATGAACAGCTTTTTTTCGTAGGTGTGAACGTAGCATAACACATTCAAATAATAACAGTAATGCAGTACAGTACAGTGAGGACAGTACAGTGAGGACAGTACAGTGAGGACAGTGAGGACAGTACAGTGAGGACAGTGAGGACAGTACAGTGAGGACAGGACAGTACAGTGAGGACAGTACAGTGAGGACAGTACAGTGAGGACAGGACAGTACAGTGAGGACAGTACAGTGAGGACAGTACAGTTAGGACAGTGAGGACAGTACAGTGAGGACAGGACAGTACAGTGAGGACAGTGAGGACAGGACAGTGAGGACAGTACAGTGAGGACAGTGAGGACAGTACAGTGAGGGCAGTACAGTGAGGACAGTACAGTGAGGACAGTGAGGACAGTACAGTGAAGACAGTACAGTGAGGACAGTACAGTGAGGACAATGAGGACGGGACAGTGAGGACAGCACAGTGAGGACAGTGAGGACAGTGAGGACAGTACAGTGAGGACAGTACAGTGAGGACAGTGAGGACAGTACAGTGAGGACAGTGAGGACAGTACAGTGAGGGCAGTGAGGACAGTGAGAACAGTACAGTGAGGACAGTGAGGACAGCACAGTGAGGATAGTGAGGACAGTACAGTGAGGACAGTACAGTGAGGACAGTGAGGACAGTACAGTGAGGACAGTGAGGACAGTACAGTGAGGACAGTGAGGACAGTACAGTGAGGACAGTGAGGACAGCACAGTGAGGACAGTGAGAACAGTACAGTGAGGACAGTGAGGACAGTGAGGACAGTACAGTGAGGACAGTACAGTGAGGACAGTACAGGGAGGACAGTACAGTGAGGACAGGACAGTGAGGACAGTGAGAACAGTACAGTGAGGACAGTACAGTGAGGACAGTGAGGACAGTACAGTGAGGACAGGACAGTGAGGACAGTGAGAACAGTACAGTGAGGACAGTGAGGACAGGACAGTGAGAACAGTGAGGACAGTACAGTGAGGACAGTACAGTGAGGACAGTACAGTGAGGACAGTGAGGACAGTACAGTGAGGACAGTACAGTGAGGACAGTGAGGACAGTACAGTGAGGACAGCACAGTGAGGACAGTGAGGACAGTGAGGACAGCACAGTGAGGACAGTGAGGACAGGATAGTGAGGACAGTGAGGACAGATAGGAGAGTACAGTGAGGACAGTGAGGACAGCACAGTGAGGACAGTGAGGACAGTACAGTGAGGACAGGACAGTGAGGACAGTGAGGACAGCACAGTGAGGACAGGACAGTGAGGACAGTACAGTGAGGATAGTGAGGACAGCACAGTAAGGACAGTGAGGACAGTACAGTGAGGACAGTGAGGACAGCACAGTGAGGACAGTGAGGACAGGACAGTGAGGACAGTACAGTAAGGACATGAATAACAAGGATTTTAGTTTCGAGCGGTTTTGAAGGAGTCAAGGGATTTGCATGTCTTAATGGCTGTTGGTAGGGCGTTCCACATTTTGGTGGCATAGGAGCGAAACAAATGTAGTCCTTTGTTTGTGCCGAATTTGGGTTGCACATGGTTTGTTGCACTCCCTCTGGTGTTGTGGGTGTGGACTTCGTTGACATTAAGGAAGAATCTTGTGGACCAGACCCATTGCAAGATGCTGTACTCTGTCGATAACTCTAATATCAAACTCTAATATCAAAAGCCGGAGAAGACGATGAAATGACCTCAAACATTAGTGTGTTGTGTGTACAGTAGCAACAGTGGAAACAACACCCCCCACGCTCCACAACCTTTATTTAACATTAGTGTGTTGTGTGTACAGTAGCAACAGTGGAAACAACACCCCCCACGCCCCACAACCTTTATTTAACATTAGTGTGTTGTGTGTACAGTAGCAACAGTGGAAACAACACCCCCCACGCTCCACAACCTTTATTTAACATTAGTGTGTTGTGTGTACAGTAGCAACAGTGGAAACAACACCCCCCACGCTCCACAACCTTTATTTAACATTAGTGTGTTGTGTGTACAGTAGCAACAGTGGAAACAACACCCCCCACGCTCCATAACCTTTATTTAACATTAGTGTGTTGTGTGTACAGTAGCAACAGTGGAAACAACACCCCCCACGCTCCACAACCTTTATTTAACATTAGTGTGTTGTGTGTACAGTAGCAACAGTGGAAACAACACCCCCCACGCTCCATAACCTTTATTTAACATTAGTGTGTTGTGTGTACAGTAGCAACAGTGGAAACAACACCCCCCACGCTCCACAACCTTTATTTAACATTAGTGTGTTGTGTGTACAGTAGCAACAGTGGAAACAACACCCCCCACGCCCCACAACCTTTATTTAACATTAGTGTGTTGTGTGTACAGTAGCAACAGTGGAAACAACACCCCCCACGCCCCACAACCTTTATTTAACATTAGTGTGTTGTGTGTACAGTAGCAACAGTGGAAACAACACCCCCCACGCTCCACAACCTTTATTTAACATTAGTGTGTTGTGTGTACAGTAGCAACAGTGGAAACAACACCCCCCACGCTCCACAACCTTTATTTAACATTAGTGTGTTGTGTGTACAGTAGCAACAGTGGAAACAACACCCCCCACGCTCCACAACCTTTATTTAACATTAGTGTGTTGTGTGTACAGTAGCAACAGTGGAAACAACACCCCCCACGCTCCACAACCTTTATTTAACATTAGTGTGTTGTGTGTACAGTAGCAACAGTGGAAACAACACCCCCCACGCTCCACAACCTTTATTTAACATTAGTGTGTTGTGTGTACAGTAGCAACAGTGGAAACAACACCCCCCACGCTCCACAACCTTTATTTAACATTAGTGTGTTGTGTGTACAGTAGCAACAGTGGAAACAACACCCCCCACGCTCCACAACCTTTATTTAACATTAGTGTGTTGTGTGTACAGTAGCAACAGTGGAAACAACACCCCCCACGCCCCACAACCTTTATTTAACATTAGTGTGTTGTGTGTACAGTAGCAACAGTGGAAACAACACCCCCCACGCTCCACAACCTTTATTTAACATTAGTGTGTTGTGTGTACAGTAGCAACAGTGGAAACAACACCCCCCACGCTCCATAACCTTTATTTAACATTAGTGTGTTGTGTGTACAGTAGCAACAGTGGAAACAACACCCCCCACGCTCCATAACCTTTATTTAACATTAGTGTGTTGTGTGTACAGTAGCAACAGTGGAAACAACACCCCCCACGCTCCACAACCTTTATTTAACATTAGTGTGTTGTGTGTACAGTAGCAACAGTGGAAACAACACCCCCCACGCTCCACAACCTTTATTTTGAAGACAAGAGCATCGGGACCATTAACCCATTTAGACCTGAGGACGATTCTACAAATATCTTCTAAATCCTGAAAGGTTTCTGAAAAACCCTATGTTTCTGTTTCAGTGAAAAACCCTATGTTTCTGTTTCAGTGAAAAACCCTATGTTTCTGTGTCAGTGAAAAACCCTATGTTTCTGTTTCAGTGAAAAACCCTATGTTTCTGTTTCAGTGAAAAACCCTATGTTTCTGTGTCAGTGAAAAACCCTATGTTTCTGTGTCAGTGAAAAACCCTATGTTTCTGTGTCAGTGAAAAACCCTATGTTTCTGTGTCAGTGAAAAACCCTATGTTTCTGTGTCAGTGAAAAACCCTATGTTTCTGTGTCAGTGAAAAACCCTATGTTTCTGTGTCAGTGAAAAACCCTATGTTTCTGTGTCAGTGAAAAACCCTATGTTTCTGTGTCAGTGAAAAACCCTATGTTTCTGTGTCAGTGAAAAACCCTATGTTTCTGTGTCAGTGAAAAACCCTATGTTTCTGTGTCAGTGAAAAACCCTATGTTTCTGTTTCAGTGAAAAACCCTATGTTTCTGTGTCAGTGAAAAACCCTATGTTTCTGTGTCAGTGAAAAACCCTATGTTTCTGTGTCAGTGAAAAACCCTATGTTTCTGTGTCAGCGGTGCTCAAACTATTTCATGTCAAGGACCCCCGGAATTATCTGTATTTGGCTGCCGACCCCCATCTGAAATTATGTTGTTCCAGGGACCCCCCCTCCCAGAAGTTTAAAATGTTCGCTCTGAAAGAATATATATTCAAAGATTTGCACCACATTTTCAGGATGTTTCAAAACGGGTGCTGCACTATGAGCTTGTAGGTCTGCTATTTTTCAATAGTTAAAGTATAACATATTGCTTAAAACACCGCCCAGAACACCTTCAGGGAGTGTAACCACCTCGCCTCGGTGGTTAAACTCCCTGTCGGTGAATTATCTCCCGACAATGACCACCTAGCCAGATATTATCCCTTACATAAATATGTATTGTCTTTAGTCTGTAGTTGCTGAACATTACTACATTAATTATATATAAATATGTATTGTCTTTAGTCTGTAGTTGCTGAACATTACTACATTAATTATATATAAATATGTATTGTCTTTAGTCTGTAGTTGCTGAACATTACTACATTAATTATATATAAATATGTATTGTCTTTAGTCTGTAGTTGCTGAACATTACTACATTAATTATATATAAATATGTATTGTCTTTAGTCTGTAGTTGCTGAACATTACTACATTAATTATATATAAATATGTATTGTCTTTAGTCTGTAGTTTGTGTCACCAATCTTTGTTTTCTTCTTCGATTAATTATGGCAAGGCAAGGCAATTTTATTTATATAGCACGTTTCATACACAAGGCAATTCAAAGTGCTTTACAGAATAAAACCAAATACAGAGTGCATTTTTCTACATTTATTTTGTGTGCTCGTCTCATTCAGTTGTGAAAACTGACTCTTGGAAAAGAGTACATGATATTTATTGATTGATTGAATACTTTATTAACCCACTTTGGGCGGGAACCCCTTTTGGTGTTAACATTATGTTATGCTTTAGCTATTGAAAAATAGCAGATCTTGTAGGTCTGCTATTTTTGAAAAATCGAAGAACGACTGACAGAAACTTAGGTTTTTCAGAAAACTGTCAGGATGTAGAAGACATTTTTAGAATCTTATCTCAGGTCAAAATGGGATAACAGGCTTTGGGCCAATCAGCCCCTATATGGTCTATAGGCTTGTTTCCATTGTGGTCACTGCATAATATCGGAATCGGTACCCCTACTATGATAATATATATGATAATAAGATACCACCGGCACCACCATGGGCCAGGTGGAGCCTGCAGTACCACCATGGGCCAGGTGGAGCCTGCTGCACCACCATGGGCCAGGTGGAGCCTGCTGCACCACCATGGGCCAGGTGGAGCCTGCTGCACCACCATGGGCCAGGTGGAGCCTGCTGCACCACCATGGGCCAGGTGGAGCCTGCTGCACCACCATGGGCCAGGTGGAGCCTGCCATGGGCCAGGTGGAGCCTGCCATGGGCCAGGTGGAGCCTGCTGCACCACCATGGGCCAGGTGGAGCCTGCTGCACCACCATGGGCCAGGTGGAGCCTGCTGCACCACCATGGGCCAGGTGGAGCCTGCTGCACCACCATGGGCCAGGTGGAGCCTGCCATGGGCCAGGTGGAGCCTGCTGCACCACCATGGGCCAGGTGGAGCCTGCTGCACCACCATGGGCCAGGTGGAGCCTGCCATGGGCCAGGTGGAGCCTGCTGCACCACCATGGGCCAGATGGAGCCTGCTGCACCACCATGGGCCAGATGGAGCCTGCAGTACCACCATGGGCCAGGTGGAGCCTGCTGCACCACCATGGGCCAGGTGGAGCCTGCTGCACCACCATGGGCCAGGTGGAGCCTGCTGCACCACCATGGGCCAGGTGGAGCCTGCTGCACCACCAAGGGAAAGGTGGAGCCTGCTGAACCTTTGCGGCTCGAGAATCCACCATTCCTGAATGAAGTGCCTGGTGCTGGGACTCTGGTGCAACGCACAGGGCCTGACCTGGTGAGAGCAGGAGTGGACCTGGTGAGACGTAGGAGGGGCCCGGACAGGAGTCAACCCACAGAGCCTAGTCCTTCCACACGCCAGACCTCCCAGTCCTGGCAGAGTAGTTCCGGAGGAACGGATTGTGTGGCCCTGGTCTTTCCCTAATGGGACTGATCGAGGGTAGCTACTGAGACGTAAGTCGGGACTTGATCACCCCGGCTGGGTCACCTCACCTGAGTGAGGGGTATGATGTTGGGAGACCCGAAACCCTGATGACCTTGGGATACATCACTGAGGATACGTCCCAGGTGATGACCTTGGGATACATCACTGAGGATACGTCCCAGGTGTTGACCTCAGGATACATCACTGAGGATACGTCCCAGGTGATGACCTTGGGATACATCACTGAGGTTACGTCCCAGGTGATGACCTTGGGATACATCACTGAGGATACGTCCCAGGTGTTGACCTCAGGATACATCACTGAGGATACGTCCCAGGTGATGACCTTGGGATACATCACTGAGGATACATCCCAGGTGATGACCTTGGGATACATCACTGAGGATACGTCCCAGGTGATGACTTTGGGATACATCACTGAGGATACGTCCCAGGTGATGACCTTGGGATACATCACTGAGGATACGTCCCAGGTGATGACCTTGGGATTCATCACTGAGGATACGTCCCAGGTGATGACCTTGGGATACATCACTGAGGATACGTCCCAGGTGATGACCTTGGGATACATCACTGATGATACGTCCCAGGTGATGACCTTGGGATACATCACTGAGGATACGTCCCAGGTGATGACTTTGGGATACATCACTGAGGATACGTCCCAGGTGATGACCTTGGGATACATCACTGAGGATACGTCCCAGGTGATGACCTTGGTTTTTGATTTATTTATTAGATCCCCATTAGCTTGCTGTGAGACACAGCAGCTATTCTTCCTGGGGTCTTAAAACATATCATCATTACATTATTTCTTTTATATTATTACATACATTTACATACAACATTCATCCAACACACAATACAACACAAAACTCATGATCCGTCTACTACATTGCTAGCTAGCTCCACAGTACAATTAAATCTTCAACATTGATAATAAAGTAAATATACATTATAATGGGATATATACTATAATATATAATATAATATACACACTACAACAACATATAACACACAATATATTATATATTATATAATGTATATATATATATATATATATTATATCACAGCTCACATGCATCTCCTTCACATCTCCTGAGTGAACAAAAACAACTTCAACTTCTTCTTAAAACTCACATAGTTATCTTCATAAACAAAAAACATATGTAAAGAGTTCCATGCCACCATTGCTCTGTAATGGACTGTTCTTTGTTTAACATTAGTTCTGCATGAAGGCAGCATAAAACGATCCTCTGATGACTGCCGAGTAAAATAATTATGTGTATCTGAGAACAATGATAGATTATTATAAATTATTGCTGGGGTTTTAGTTGTGATGATGTTTTTCACAAAACACAGTAATAAATAATCCAACCTACTTTTTACACTTAACCACACTAGATCATTGTTCATTGTACTAATGTACTTACACTTAACCACACTAGATCATTGTTCATTGTACTTACTCTTGTTCGATATGGGCATTGAAGCACTATACGAGCTGCTTTGTTTTGGGCCACCTGTAATCTATTCAAGTTACTTTCTTTCGTATTGGACCAAATTACTGCACAATAATCTAAATGTGATAACACTAATGCTTGTACTAATTGTTTGGTTAAATATTTAGGCAGGTATTAGGGTATTACCTTGGGATTCATCACTGAGGATACGTCCCAGGTGATGACCTTGGGATACATCACTGAGGATACGTCCCAGGTGATGACCTTGGGATACATCACTGAGGATACGTCCCAGGTGATGACCTTGGGATACATCACTGAGGATACGTCCCAGGGGATGACTTTGGGATACATCACTGAGGATACGTCCCTGGTGATGACCTTGGGATACATCACTGAGGATACGTCCCAGGGGATGACTTTGGGATACATCACTGAGGATACGTCCCAGGTGATGACTTTGGGATACATCACTGAGGATACGTCCCAGGGGATGACTTTGGGATACATCACTGAGGATACGTCCCAGGTGATGACCTTGGGATACATCACTGAGGATACGTCCCAGGTGATGACTTTGGGATACATCACTGAGGATACGTCCCAGGTGATGACCTTGGGATACATCACTGATACGTCCCAGGTGATGACCTTGGGATTCATCACTGAGGATACGTCCCAGGTGATGACCTTGGGATACATCACTGATGATACGTCCCAGGTGATGACCTTGGGATACATCACTGAGGATACGTCCCAGGTGATGACCTTGGGATACATCACTGAGGATACGTCCCAGGGGATGACTTTGGGATACATCACTGAGGATACGTCCCAGGTGATGACTTTGGGATACATCACTGAGGATAAGTCCCAGGGGATGACTTTGGGATACATCACTGAGGATACGTCCCAGGTGATGACCTTGGGATACATCACTGAGGATACGTCCCAGGTGATGACCTTGGGATACATCACTGAGGATACGTCCCAGGGGATGACTTTGGGATACATCACTGAGGATACGTCCCAGGTGATGACTTTGGGATACATCACTGAGGATACGTCCCAGGGGATGACTTTGGGATACATCACTGAGGATACGTCCCAGGTGATGACCTTGGGATACATCACTGAGGATAAGTCCCAGGTGATGACCTTGGGATACATCACTGAGGATACGTCCCAGGGGATGACTTTGGGATACATCACTGAGGATACGTCCCAGGTGATGACCTTGGGATACATCACTGAGGATAAGTCCCAGGTGATGACCTTGGGATACATCACTGAGGATACGTCCCAGGGGATGACCTTGGGATACATCACTGAGGATACGTCCCAGGTGATGACCTTGGGATACATCACTGAGGATACGTCCCAGGAGATGACCTTGGGATACATCACTGAGGATACGTCCCATGTGATGACCTTGGGATACATCACTGAGGATACGTCCCAGGTGATGACCTTGGGATACATCACTGAGGATACGTCCCAGGAGATTACCTTGGGATACATCACTAAGGATACGTCCCAGGTGATGACCTTGGGATACATCACTGAGGATACGTCCCAGGAGATGACCTTGGGATACATCACTGAGGATACGTCCCAGGTGATGACCTTGGGATACATCACTGAGGATACGTCCCAGGTGCATCCATGTATGTATGTATTTTGTTTTAATACTAATGTAATCTTCTCATAACTCTTTTCAAACAGAGATGATGGAATCCTGATCAAGACTTCTCGGTGGTGATTTCTTCCACCAATCAGACGTCTCGGTGGTGATTTCTCCACCAATCAGACGTCTCGGCCGTGATTTCTTCCACCAATCAGACGTCTCGGTGGTGATTCCTCCACCAATCAGACGTCTGGGCGGTGATTCCTCCACCAATCAGACGTCTGGGCGGTGATTCCTCCACCAATCATGGCGTTCCTGGACAACCCTGTGATCATCCTGGCCCACATCCGCCAGAGTCATGTGACCAGCGACGACACGGGGATGTGTGAGATGGTCCTGATGGACCAGGATGTGGACATGGAGCGAGGACAGCTTGCCCTGGTGCCGGGAGGGACCGCCCTGGTGCCGGGAGGGACCGCCCTGGTGCCGGGAGGGACGGACTGGAGCCAAGGTTAGTATGGAGTGAGGACAGCTGGTCCTGGTGCCGGGAGGAACCATCCTGGTGACGGGGGGGACGGACTGGAGCCAAGGTTAGTATGGAGTGAGGACAGCTGGTCCTGGTGCCGGGAGGAACCATCCTGGTGCCGGGGGGGACGGACTGGAGCCAAGGTTAGTATGGAGTGAGGACAGCTGGTCCTGGTGCCGGGAGGAACCATCCTGGTGCCGGGGGGGACGGACTGGAGCCAAGGTTAGTATGGAGTTAGGACAGCTGGTCCTGGTGCCGGGAGGAACCATCCTGGTGCCGGGAGGAACCGCCCTGGTGCCTGGAGGGACGGACTGGACCTCCGGAACAATGGGATCCCAAGGTTAGTGACCGACTGGAACCGGGAGGAACCGCCCTGGTGCCGGGAGGAACAGCCCTGGTGCCGGGCGGAACCGCCCTGTTGCCCGGGAGGGACCACCCTGGTGCCGGGAGGAACCGCCCTGGTGCCCGGGAGGGACCACCCTGTTGCCCGGGAGGGACCGACTGGACCTCTGGAACAATGGGATCAGGACAAGGTTAGTATGGAGAGAGGATAGCTGGTCCTGGTGCCAGGAGCGACGGAATGGACCTCTTGAACAATGGGATCTTTCTGGACAAGGTTGGTGACCAATGGGGTCAGGGCAAGGTGAGTGAGTGTGTGTGCGTCCGCAACGTAAACGAGTGGGGGTGAATGGGGTTTCTCGATCGCCATGGCAACCAGGAGGCTTTCATATGTTCCATCTCTTCAGGTGACGGAGGAGGAGGAGGGCCTAGCGGGCCGGGCTGTGAGCTGTCCCAGTCCATGGACATCACGTCCAGCTGGGACTTTGGGATTCGCCGACGCTCCAACACAGGTATACCTTACTGTGTGTGTGTGCGTGTGCGTGTGCGACTGTGCGTGTGTGTCTGTCTGTCTCTGTGTGCGTGTGTGTGCATGCGTGAACCTGGATTTTGTTAATCCAGATTTTGTGAATCCGGATTTTCCTCCACATTAATTGAGATCACGATTCGATTCTCACATAAAAAATATGTGTTGTCTTTAGTCCGTATCCATCCATCTTCAACCGCTTATCTGTAGTCGGGTCGCGGGGGCAACAGCTCCACCAGAGTGCTCCCAGTGGAGATATAATCCATCTGGTCCTTGGTCTGCCCCGGGGTCTCCTCCCAGTGGAGATATAATCCATCTGGTCCTTGGTCTGCCCCGGGGTCTCCTCCCAGTGGAGATATAATCCATCTGGTCCTTGGTCTGCCCCGGGGTCTCCTCCCAGTGGAGATATAATCCATCTGGTCCCTGGTCTGCCCCGGGGTCTCCTCCCAGTGGAGATATAATCCATCTGGTCCCTCAGCCGACGACCTGAGGGCAACAGTTCAAACTCAGACCGAAGTGGGTGATCCGATACCTCCAGGAGGGAGGAGGCTCTTTTAAGCATTTGCCTCTTGTACAGTTCTATGAGTTGGGCTTGGGTTCTCCCAGAAATCTTACTGGCCACTTTGACGAGGCTGCTGAGCCTGTTCTTGTTTGCCAGGGTCAGATTACCGTACCAGGCAACCATACAAAACATGAGAACAGATTCAATAAAACTTCTATAGAAAAGAGTCATCATCACAGACGAGACATTAAAAGAACGCATTTTCCTCAGAAAAAAAAGACGCTGCTGGACTTTTTTTGATGTAGAGGCAACATGAGAGTCAAAGGAGAGTTTGTTGTCAAGAACGACACCCAAATATTTATAGCTCTCTACAATTTCAATTTCTGTGCCCTTAATGAGTGTAGGAGCAGGACTGGGAGGAGTCCTTCTAAAGCTGATGATCATGTCTTTTGTTTTGGTCACATTTAACTGTAAGAATGACTTGTCACACCACGATATGAAGTCATTGACAACTGGCCCATGCTGTACCTCATTGTCTTCAAGAAGGCTAACAATCACAGAGTCATCAGCAAATTTGACAATATACCTGTTAGGGTGATTGCTACAACAGTCGTTGGTATACAGAATATACAGTAGTGAGGAGAGACAACAGCCTTGGGGAGAACCAGTGGAGGAGAGCAACAGAGAAGACAGGACCTCATTTACCCTCACGCACTGAGACCTAACAGTTAAGAAGTCTATGATCCAGCCAACAAGGTTAAGATCCAGTTTAAAATAACTGATTAGCTTCTGGGCTAGAAGATGTGGCTGGATCGTGTTAAAGGCAGAGGAAAAATCGACAAACAACAGTCTGGCCTGTGTTTTTTTCCCCTCAAGGTGGCGGTACAAGAAATGCAGTAGGGTGATAGTGGCATCATCTACACCTCTTCCAGACCTGTATGCAAACTGCAGGGGATCTAGAGATTTCTCCACCTGCTTTAGGATGCTATCTTTGACTAGCTTTTCCAAACATTTCATTACTAATGAAGTCAAGGCAACAGGCCTGAAGTCATTTAATGACTTTGGGGTTCTAATTTTGGCAACTGGGACAATTGTGGACTGTTTCCATAACTTAGGGACCCGCTGTTGTTGAAGAGATAAGTTAAAAATAAAATGAAAAATGCTGCAGAGCTGTTCAGCACACGTTGAGAGAACCTTGCCACATATATTGTCCGGCCCTGGACTTTTTGACTTAGTGTGTCTGAGGTGTTTTTCCACACTTTTTTTGTCAATTACTAGGGCTGGAGGGGCTCTAGTCTCGTTTTTTAATTCATTAATTTTATTAGCAAAGCCCTGATTCTCAAATCTTAGGTAAAACTTATTTAGCTCATTGGCCAGCTGTACATCTGAGTCAAACCCAGGCATGGAGATGAGCTTATGGCCTTTATCATCTGCCCCTGTCATAGATTTCATGCCGTTCCATGCTTCCCTGAGGTTGTTACTGCTCAGCTCAGCTTCGATTTTGTTTTTGTACCTGAGTTTACCTTTTTTTATTTCAGACTTTATCTCTCTATTTAGTTCCCTAACCTTGGGTAGGTCACCCTCATTGAAGGCATTTTTCCTGTTGTGGATTAAGCTTTTAAGGGCTGATGATGCCCAGGGTTTGCTATTAGGAAAAACCTTAACAGTCTTAGTGGGAATAACGTTGTCTTCACAGAATGATATATAGCTGCACACAGCGTCTGTGATTTCATCAATATTATCAGATGATTCTGTAAACACAGACCAATCTGTGCAGTCAAAGCACCCCTGCAGGGCAAGAGAGGAATCCTCATTCCAGATCTTCACCTGTCTTTTCCGCACCTTCTCCCTCCTTAGCACAGTCTTGTAAACGGGTAGAAGGTGTACAATGTTATGATCAGAAGATCCGAGAGCAGGGCCCGCCTCCGATTTGTATGCTCCTTTAATTGAGCCATAGCATAGATCCAGAGTCTTGTTGCGCCGTGTGTGACAGTTGACATATTGATAAAAGCTGTTTAGAGTTTTCTTCAAGTTGCAATGATTAAAGTCTCCCAGAATTATGTTGGGCGCGTCAGGGGAGATAGATTGCAATGACTGTGTCACTCTGAAGATGGTGTTCGCTGCGATGTCCGCGTTGGCTTTTGGATGAATATAAACAACGGTGATAAACACTTGGGGAAATTCCCTTGGGAGATAAAAGGGCCGCACCGACACGGATAGGAGCTCTATATCGGGCGTGCATAACCGTTCACGCACGGTGAAGTTATTACACCATCTCCGATTAATGTATAGGCACACCCCTCCTCCCTGTGTTTTGTGTGTTACCTCACTGTCCCGGTCCAGCCGTATAGGCGATCCGAAGCCGCTGATGTCAAATGACGTGTCAGAGTCAGAGTCAGTAAGCCAAGTTTCAGTGAATGCCATCAAGCAGACATTCCCATGTAATTCATCCATTTTGTTCCTCAAGGATTGGACGTTGGCCAGGATTATAGAGGGTAGTGGGACGCGGTTTTTTTCCGTCTGTTTCCTTAGACGTTGACGCACGCCACCCTTCTTTCCTCTTTTCCTGATGTATGCCGATTTCTTGTGGCCATCTCTTACATTCACAGAATCTCCGACTATTCCTGTATTAAAGTTGGAAGTCTGTGAAGAGAGTGTCGCATCGAGGCTCGAGACATCAAGACGATTCCACTGTAAATTTAGGAGAAACTCCCGCGAGTACTGAAATGTTTGTGAATGTTGGTGACTCCATGCAAAAACCATTAAAAGCATCAAAAGTAGTATTCTTAGAAACTCCATCTTTCAGCCTCCTGAGCTATAAGTATGACTTAATAAATACTCGAAAACTCTAGGCCTGTTCTGACAAGACAAACATAATAAACAGTTAAAACGATGCACAGACACTCCTTAAACTAAAACCTGCTGCTGGTCGCCACAAGAGCAGCGCCCGGGATATGAACTGTTCGAGAAGAGTACGCTACTACAAAAGCAGTTGTTACATAAAAGTGCATATCTCCAGAATGGAAGATGGTAAAATCACTTGTCCAATTAGAGTGGACAAGTTACGCTTTCTTTTGAGGTATGCTGTGGGATTCTCGCTATAAGAGAACATTTACTGTGGGCCTCAGACAAGGTCCTTCGTTCAATGCATCACCTTTAGCACAGGCAGAATAGCTCTGCTCAAAATGGCCAGCATTCAAATTGTTAAGTATGCCTGGTGGGTGGTGATGGGTGGTGATCCACCTGAACTGAAGCCGCACCCACAGCTGTAGTTGTATGATAAAGGGGGAGGGGTTAGGGGAGGGGCTGATAGTGTGATGTCACTATATTACTGTTTATTTCATTGGCCCGTTTGACCGTCAAGGGTTCGGCCTCCAGGAAGAAACCCCAAATACAAAGTTAATACACCATTGCACATAAAAACCACTCCAGGGTGTCTAATGAAGTACTGTCACCTCATAGACACATGGAAACGACTCCAGGGTGTCTAATGAAGTACTGTCACCTCATAGACACATGAAAACGACTCCAGGGTGTCTAATGAAGTACTGTCACCTCATAGACACATGAAAACGACTCCAGGGTGTCTAATGAAGTACTGTCACCTCATAGACACATGAAAACGACTCCAGGGTGTCTAATGAAGTACTGTCACCTCATAGACACATGGAAACGACTCCAGGGTGTCTAATGAAGTACTGTCACCTCATAGACACATGAAAACGACTCCAGGGTGTCTAATGAAGTACGGTCACCTCATAGACACATGAAAACGACTCCAGGGTGTCTAATGAAGTACTGTCACCTCATAGACACATAAAAACGACTCCAGGGTGTCTAATGAAGTACTGTCACCTCATAGACACATGAAAACGACTCCAGAGTGTCTAATGAAGTACTGTCACCTCATAGACACATGTGAAAAACTGGAAGAAATCAAACATTGTGGCACTCCATCTTTAATGTTGTGTGTCTTCCCTACAGACTACAGCAGCATAGATAATATAATATAATATTCAAAACAACTACAAACAACAATGACAGCAAACAAAGGGACAGAATAAAGAGTGCTAGAATAATCCATTCTGGGCGGGAACCACTTTTGGTGCTATTCGGTGGCGCGCTACGAGCTTGTAGATCTGCTATTACCACATTTTTGAAAAATAAAAGAACCACTGACAGAAACATAGCTTTTTCAGAGAACTGTCAGGATGTAGAAGACATTTTTAGAATCTGATCTCAGGTCAAAATGGGATAATAGTAACATGTGTTCATGTGCATGTTTTCTCTAAAGTTAGGTAAACTATTGTGAACAGCTTCACAGTAGGTTCTGTATATACAACACAGTATAGTTTTAAGAAGGTACAAATTGAGTTCCGTATAGAGCGTCGCAGTCCCGCCCCCTCGAGAGACCCGGAAAAATAAATCCCTGTTCATTTTCCTCATAGGCTTTTCAGAAAGTATTTATTTAAAGATGTTTGCGCCGCGGACAAAGCCAACTCAAAACGGCAGGTTACACTTTTTTTGTTGTTTTTCTTCTTTGTAATTATTTGTTTGGTCCAAAATATTGTGTTTGTTGTCATGATTTGTCACGACTCAAGTTGGCTTTGTACGACACTTAAAAGGTCTTTAAATAAATACTTTTTGAAATGTCTATGAGGGAAAAATGCATTGGGATTCATTTCCTGGACCTGGCGTCGTCATGAAAGGGGGCGGGACTGCGACGCTCTATATACAACACAGTTTAGTTTTAAGAAGGTACAATTTGATTTCCGTATGTATACAATAGTTTGTGTTTAGAAAGGTGCAATTTGTGCAACTCTCTTAACACTTTCCCTCCCATTCACGAGTTACACAAGTTATTGTTTAATTCACGTTTTTATTAAGTTTCCACCAAAGTTCCACCAAACACGCTGAACTGGTTCAATATTGGGCTTAAGTTTTACAATTACAATTTAGGCATTTCGCAGACGCTCTTAATCCAGAGCGATTTACATTAAGCAAAAACAAAAAGCATGGCATACATCACATATGTAAAGAGTAATATTCATGCGTAAGCTAGGAACGTAACAGTGGAGTATCTATATAATGAAACTATACATATAAACTATAAGACTATACATATACACTATAAGACTATACATATAAACTATAGGACTATACATATAAACTTTAGGACTATACATATAAACTATACATATAAACTATACATATAAACTATACATATAAACTATAGGACTATACATATAAACTATACATATAAACTATACATATATACTATACATATAAACTATACATATAAACTATAGGACTATACATATAAACTATACATATAAACTATACATATAAACTATAGGACTATACATATAAACTATACATATAAACTATACATATAAACTATACATATAAACTATACATATAAACTATAGGACTATACATATATACTATACATATAAACTATAGGACTATACATATATACTATACATATAAACTATAGGACTATACATATATACTATAAAGTGCTATGACTACATACAATGCAATTCTAGTGCTGTCTACGTAACATGCTATAAGTTTGTATAAAATGCTATCTAAGTCTACATAAAGTGCTATCTAAGGGGCTAGGGTAAGTGCTACGGGCCATGATGGAGTTTTAGGCAGTCTTTTGAATAAAATTGAATTTTAGTTTGTAAAAAAATTAAGTCATCTGAAATGTTCCATTTTTGTCGACAAAAACAGTCCCTCTCTGACAATTTAGTCAGTTTGTATTCGTTAACTGTGTGTGTGTGTGTGTGTGTGTGTGTGTGTGTGTGTGTGTGTGTGTGTGTGTGTGTGTGTGTGTGTGTGTGTGTGTGTGTGTGTGTGTGTGTGTGTGTGTGTGTGTGTGTGTGTGTGTGTGTGTGTGTGTGTGTGTGTGTGTGTGTGTGTGTGTGTGGTGAGGTGCATGTTGTAAATCTGGGCCAATCATTGCTGAGACATGTGCCAAATCATATGGTGGTTGAGGCGGCTGGGGGCGGGGCTGAGTGGTAGGGGCGGGGCTGGGTGGTTACATTGATTCACAAATGTATTGGTGTGATTCCCAAAACCTTGTAATGTAAGGGTCCATTTGGTTCCATGTGTTACGCTCTCAGAGTTACAGACCTGTAAGGGTCCATTTGGTTCCATGTGTTACACTCTCAGAGTCACAGACCCGTAAGGGTCCATTTGGTTCCATGTGTTACGCTCTCAGAGTCACAGACCTGTAAGGGTCCATTTGGTTCCATGTGTTACGCTCTCAGAGTCACAGACCTGTAAGGGTCCATTTGGTTCCATGTGTTACACTCTCAGAGTCACAGACCCGTAAGGGTCCATTTGGTTCCATGTGTTACACTCTCAGAGTCACAGACCCGTAAGGGTCCATTTGGTTCCATGTGTTACGCTCTCAGAGTCACAGACCTGTAAGGGTCCATTTGGTTCCATGTGTTACGCTCTCAGAGTCACAGACCCGTAAGGGTCCATTTGGTTCCATGTGTTACGCTCTCAGAGTCACAGACCCGTAAGGGTCCATTTGGTTCCATGTGTTACACTCTCAGAGTCACAGACCCGTAAGGGTCCATTTGGTTCCATGTGTTACACTCTCAGAGTCACAGACCCGTAAGGGTCCATTTGGTTCCATGTGTTACACTCTCAGAGTTACAGACCCGTAAGGGTCCATTTGGTTCCATGTGTTACACTCTCAGAGTCACAGACCCGTAAGGGTCCATTTGGTTCCATGTGTTACACTCTCAGAGTCACAGACCTGTAAGGGTCCATTTGGTTCCATGTGTTACACTCTCAGAGTCACAGACCCGTAAGGGTCCATTTGGTTCCATGTGTTACACTCTCAGAGTCACAGACCCGTAAGGGTCCATTTGGTTCCATGTGTTACACTCTCAGAGTCACAGACCCGTAAGGGTCCATTTGGTTCCATGTGTTACACTCTCAGAGTCACAGACCAATAAGGGTCCATTTGGTTACATTGTGAATTATTTGTTTGCATACATGTTTTTGCGTCGTGTTACTGCATGTGGTGCTTATTCGTCACAACACAAAGTAGTTCCATAGCAGTAGTGTGCGTGCGTGCGTGCGTGTGTGCGTTTGTGCGTGCGTGCGTGCGTGCGTGTGTGCGTGCGTGCGTGCGTGCGTGCGTGCGTGCGTGCGTGCGTGCGTGCGTGCGTGCGTGCGTGTGTGTGTGTGTGTGTATGTGTGTGCGTGATATGTTGTGGTGTTTGGCGTGGTTGTTTGGGGGTTACTGTACATCTGATCATAAAGGGTTAAATATGGACATCTGATCATAAAGGGTTAAATATGGACATCTGATCATAAAGGGTTAAATATGGACATCTGATCATAAAGGTTATGATAAGTGGAGGCTGCTTTGATTGATTGATTGATTGATTGATTGAATATTTTATTAGACAAAAGAAAAATGAAAATAGCACAATGTACAGTCGGCCATTTTGGTCCAAATTTAAGGATTTCCGAAGAAAGACCTTGCGGTCTTGTTTCCATTCTGGTCCATGCACTCACACACATACAGAAAGACGGTCTTGTTTCCATTCTGGTCCATGCACTCACACATACAGTCGGTCAGCTCCTCTCCCTGACCTGCTGACAGATTTAAAGGAGGCCAGTGATCTGCTGGTTTTAAGGGAAGGGGGCGGGGCCTTCCACACCTGAATAGCAGTGCTGCGGAAGTTGAATTTACCCATAAGACCTGTCCGTGCCCTCTGTATCTGTCTGTGGAGATCTCTGTATCTGTCTGTGGAGATCTCTGTATCTGTCTGTGGAGATCTCTGTATCTGTCTGTCTGTGTCCCACATGGAGATCTCTGTATCTGTCTGTGTCCCACATGGAGATCTCTGTATCTGTCTGTCTGTGTCCCACATGGAGATCTCTGTATCTGTCTGTCTGTGTCCCACATGGAGATCTCTGTATCTGTCTGTCTGTGTCCCACATGGAGATCTCTGTATCTGTCTGTCTGTGTCCCACATCTCTGTATTAGAGACTGACATTTTGTCGCGGGTCATGGGATTCCCGCAGATTCCCGCGGGATGGGATTAATATTTGTATTAATCCCGTGATTGGGACGGGACGGGAATGAAAGTCAACAGGAGCGTGCAGGAGCGTGAATGACATTTTCAACTGGTCGCGCTGCCAACCAAAAGAACAGAAGCGCCCATCTTTGTTGTAGTCATCTTTCAGTGAGCCAACACTTTTGACTTGCTGACGCAAGTCAAAAGAACTACATACCCCAGCAGTGCTAATGCTTCCAGGCTCCGCTCCAACTGTGAGAGGATGAAAACTTCCTTCATGCAATCCAGTGGACGTTTCATAAAGTTTAATATGAAGACATCGCAGTGCGGCCGTGCATGATTCTGCATCGCGCCGGTGATGTGATTATAATCGATCATTTATAGCCAGATCATCCTGATGCATTTGTTTCCCCTGGCAGTGGCAACGTTGCAACTTGCAATTGTGATGCTACGTTAGCTACATGCTAACGCTGTTACTGTTGGCACTTGCTTGGCTCCCGGAACAGCTGTGTGAGCGAATGTTCTACAATACATCGTCTCCCTTCTTTCTCCCAAACGAGTCCCATACACCAGTGGTTCCAAAACATTTTCATGCCAGGGACCCCCATAAGAGAAGATCTGCATTACGTTCATTACTGTGTAAAAAAATATTTATATTATGTTTTTATTGGCTATTATATATCTCAACAATTGACAAAGCACTTGTCAACAGTCAGAACTGTTCTTGGTTTTGTTTTAATATTGATATGAATAGGATATACTGTATTTGGTAGTCAAAGTTAAATCCACCATTGCACCAAGCAGGAAGAGATAGATAGATAGATGGATAGATGGATAGATAGAATAACTTTTCCTAATGGGAAAAAAAACAGGAGCTGGATGGGAGCGGGAGTAATTCTACAGGAGTGGGACAGGATGGGATTTTGTTTTTTACTCTGGCCCAGGATTGGGACAGGACAGGATTTTTTCTGCAGGAGTGGGAATCCACTCCCGTGTCAGTCTCTACTCTGTGTCTGTCTGTGTCCCACATGGAGATCACTGTATCTGTCTGTGTCCCACATGGAGATCTCTGTATCTGTCTGTGTCCCACATGGAGATCTCTGTATCTGTCTGTGTCCCACATGGAGATCTCTGTATCTGTCTGTGTCCCACATGGAGATCTCTGTATCTGTCTGTGTCCCACATGGAGATCTCTGTATCTGTCTGTGTCCCACATGGAGATCTCTGTATCTGTCTGTGTCCCACATGGAGATCTCTGTATCTGTCTGTGTCCCACATGGAGATCTCTGTCTCTGTCTGTCTGTGAAGAGGGCAAAATGACTGACTGTGACTGTGGTTTAGTAGGCTAATCAATTGTCAGGTGTGGGGTTGCCATGGCAATCAATTGGCTGAGGCAGAGGCTGGAAATTGCACAGGTGAGGGGATTTAGGCTTTTGTGGTGGTCCTGGAGAACCGTGGGTCCGACCGACTCGAGTCCCGGCACTGCACTCCCTGCGGGGGTGTGGAACGTGTGTTTTGAATATGAAATTGGTGGGTCGAACGGTTCTCAAGTTACATGCATTACAAACGTACACACACGTACGCAGCACATTTATAGTAGGATTTGTTTCGTAAGTGGGCGGCACCAGATCGCTGTTCACGCTCCCTCTAGTTTTGTGGCTGTGGGTGTCGCTCACTTCTTTAAAGTAATAGGTCAAGTAAGTGGGCACGGAGGGCACTGAGGGCACGGAGGGCACGAAGGGCACGAAGGGCACGGAGGGCACTGAGGGCACGGAGGGCCATGAGGGCATGGAGGGCACGGAGGGCAGAGCTGCATGTACCATTCTGATTGTCAGACCCATTTTCAATTGTTTGGCTGGTGGTCATTTGGTCCCAGGCCTAGAAGAGGTCGAATTAGTTTGTTTTGGGAGATTTGTAGCTTATTCTTCTGTGCCTTTGAGATGTTTGGTGTGAAGTTGGAGGTTCGGGTGAAGTTGGAGGTTTGGGTGTAGTTTGAGGTTGAAATGTGGTGTTCGGTGCCAGAGGGAGTCCAAAGGCTTTTTTACAAAACTACTTACATTTCACTGTAGTTTGTTTGTAATCCTAGAGTAAAATATGTAGTTTTCACTGTAGTTCCTTTTGGCTCCCTTTGGGTTCTCTTGGGTGTTTTAATACTGGAGGTTAAATCTGAACCTTTGGGGTGTTTTAATACTGGAGGTTAAATCTGAACCGTTGGAGTGTGTTGAGGCTGGAGGTTAAATCTGAACCGTTGGGGTGTTTTAATACTGGAGGTTAAATCTGAACCTTTGGGGTGTTTTAATACTGGAGGTTAAATCTGAACCGTTGGAGTGTTTTAATACTGAAGGTTAAATCTGAACCTTTGGGGTGTTTTAATACTGGAGGTTAAATCTGAACCGTTGGAGTGTTTTAATACTGGAGGTTAAATCTGAACCGTTGGGGTGTTTTAATACTGGAGGTTAAATCTGAACCTTTGGGGTGTTTTAATACTGGAGGTTAAATCTGAACCGTTGGGGTGTTTTAATACTGGAGGTTAAATCTGAACCTTTGGGGTGTTTTAATACTGGAGGTTAAATCTGAACCTTTGGGGTGTTTTAATACTGGAGGTTAAATCTAAACCTTTGGGGTGTTTTAATACTGAAGGTTAAATCTGAACCTTTGGGGTGTTTTAATACTGGAGGTTAAATCTGAACCGTTGGAGTGTTTTAATACTGGAGGTTAAATCTGAACCTTTGGGGTGTTTTAATACTGGAGGTTAAATCTGAACCTTTGGGGTGTTTTAATACTGGAGGTTAAATCTGAACCGTTGGAGTGTTTTAATACTGGAGGTTAAATCTGAACCTTTGGGGTGTTTTAATACTGAAGGTTAAATCTGAACCGTTGGAGTGTTTTAATACTGGAGGTTAAATCTGAACCTTTGGGGTGTTTTAATACTGGAGGTTAAATCTGAACCTTTGGGGTGTTTTAATACTGGAGGTTAAATCTGAACCTTTGGGGTGTGTTGAGGCTGGAGGTTAAATCTGAACCTTTGGGGTGTGTTGAGGCTGGAGGTTAGATCTGAACCGTGGGTTTTAGGGTGCTAAAGGGATCATGACATAAAATAAGTTTTTGTATTTATTTGTATTTTTATTTATTTTTCTGGTTTTCTGAGCTGAACTGCACCCAAAAAACCCTGATCTTTGAACATGCATTATAGATGTTTTGTGCTCTGGTTTGCCTGTGGACTGTGAGGTAAGAGTCCACAAGTCCCATATAAGACATAACAATTTGCCAGCAGATGTCACTGTTGAGGGCATTGTGCCTGCTTTCATTGCAGCTCAAAAGGCTTCAGAACACACAGAGAAAACCCCATACCACAGAAATTCCACTGAATGTTCAAAGGTCAGGTTGTGTTTGGGTGTAACTGAGGTCAAAGGTCAGGTTGTGTTTGGGTGTAACTGAGGCCATAAAACCTATAAGAATAAATAACAATACAAATAAATGGAAATGAATGCCATGAAACCTTTATGACTAGAGGTTTAAATCTGAATCTGAACCTTTATGACTAGAGGTTTAAATCTGAATCTGAACCTTTATGACTAGAGGTTTAAATCTGAATCTGAACCTTTATGACTAGAGGTTTAAATCTGAATCTGAACCTTTATGACTAGAGGTTTAAATCTGAATCTGAACCTTTATGACTAGAGGTTTAAATCTGAATCTTGGGTGTTGCGGTATTTAAGATATATATATATATATATATATATATATATATATATATATATATAAACGTTAATGCTGAAGACTGATTGTCTCATCAGGAAGTCAACCAGAGAAGCTCAACAAACCTGGGCTGGCTGGTAAGGTCTGAAGTTCTCCAATGTTCTCCTAATGTTCTCCACACGCATATTGATCATGTTATGCCCTTATAAGGTGTGTCCACACGCATATTGATCATGTTATGCCCTTATAAGGTGTGTCCACACGCATATTGATCATGTTATGCCCTTATAAGGTGTGTCCACATGCATATTGATCATGTTATTTCCTGTGTCGTTGGTGAACTGTAGCCATTCTGATGGAGGTCGACTCGTATCTAACGTTATTTTGTCCACATTTTTACCGTTGACTAGAATTCTGCATATCCCGCTTAAATGGTCTAATTTTCTTTCTTTCTTTCTGTCTTTCTCCTCTTGCAGCACAGAGACTGGAGCGTCTGCGGAAAGAACGTCAAAACCAAATTAAATGCAAAAACATTCAATGGAAGGAGAGAAGCTGCTCTACGTCTACTGGTACTGTTGTTTTGTCTCCACCAGGCCGAAGGCTTGGGTGTCTCCACCAGGCCGAAGGCATGGGTGTCTCCACCAGGCCGAAGGCATGGTGTCTCCACCAGGCCGAAGGCATGGTGTCTCCACCAGGCCGAAGGCATGGGTGTCTCCACCAGGCCGAAGGCATGGGTGTCTCCACCAGGCCGAAGGCATGGGTGTCTCCACCAGGCCGAAGGCATGGGTGTCTCCACCAGGCCGAAGGCATGGTGTCTCCACCAGGCCGAAGGCATGGTGTCTCCACCAGGCCGAAGGCATGGTGTCTCCACCAGGCCGAAGGCATGGTGTCTCCACCAGGCCGAAGGCATGGGTGTCTCCACCAGGCCGAAGGCATGGGTGTCTCCACCAGGCCGAAGGCATGGTGTCTCCACCAGGCCGAAGGCATGGTGTCTCCACCAGGCCGAAGGCATGGTGTCTCCACCAGGCCGAAGGCATGGTGTCTCCACCAGGCCGAAGGCATGGTGTCTCCACCAGGCCGAAGGCATGGTGTCTCCACCAGGCCGAAGGCATGGTTGTCTCCACCAGGCCGAAGGCATGGTGTCTCCACCAGGCCGAAGGCATGGTGTCTCCACCAGGCCGAAGGCATGGGTGTCTCCACCAGGCCGAAGGCATGGTGTCTCCACCAGGCCGAAGGCATGGTGTCTCCACCAGGCCGAAGGCATGGGGAGAGTGTTGTCTCCACCAGGCCGAAGGCATGGGTGTCTCCACCAGGGCGAAGGCATGGTGTCTCCACCAGGCCGAAGGCATGGTGTCTCCACCAGGCCGACGGCATGGGTGTCTCCACCAGGCCGAAGGCATGGTGTCTCCACCAGGCCGAAGGCATGGTGTCTCCACCAGGCCGAAGGCATGGTGTCTCCACCAGGCCGAAGGCATGGTGTCTCCACCAGGCCGAAGGCATGGGTGTCTCCACCAGGCCGAAGGCATGGTGTCTCCACCAGGCCGAAGGCATGGTGTCTCCACCAGGCCGAAGGCATGGTGTCTCCACCAGGCCGAAGGCATGGGTGTCTCCACCAGGCCGAAGGCATGGGGAGAGAGTATGTTGTCTCCACCAGGCCGAAGGCATGGGTGTCTCCACCAGGCCGAAGGCATGGTGTCTCCACCAGGCCGAAGGCATGGTGTCTCCACCAGGCCGAAGGCATGGTGTCTCCACCAGGCCGAAGGCATGGTGTCTCCACCAGGCCGAAGGCATGGGTGTCTCCACCAGGCCGAAGGCATGGTGTCTCCACCAGGCCGAAGGCATGGTGTCTCCACCAGGCCGAAGGCATGGGTGTCTCCACCAGGCCGAAGGCATGGGGAGAGAGTATGTTGTCTCCACCAGGCCGAAGGCATGGGTGTCTCCACCAGGCCGAAGGCATGGGTGTCTCCACCAGGCCGAAGGCATGGGTGTCTCCACCAGGCCGAAGGCATGGGTGTCTCCACCAGGCCGAAGGCATGGTGTCTCCACCAGGCCGAAGGCATGGGTGTCTCCACCAGGCCGAAGGCATGGGGAGAGAGTATGTTTTATTGTCTCCACCAGGCCGAAGGCATGGGGAGAGAGTATGTTTTATTGTCTCCACCAGGCCGAAGGCATGGTGTCTCCACCAGGCCGAAGGCCAGGCCGAAGGCATGGTGTCTCCACCAGGCCGAAGGCATGGGGAGAGAGTATGTTTTATTGTCTCCACCAGGCCGAAGGCATGGTGTCTCCACCAGGCCGAAGGCATGGGGAGAGAGTATGTTTAGTTGTCTCCACCAGGCCGAAGGCATGGGTGTCTCCACCAGGCCGAAGGCATGGGTGTCTCCACCAGGCCGAAGGCATGGGTGTCTCCACCAGGCCGAAGGCATGGGTGTCTCCACCAGGCCGAAGGCATGGTGTCTCCACCAGGCCGAAGGCATGGGGAGAGAGTATGTTTTATTGTCTCCACCAGGCCGAAGGCATGGGGAGAGAGTATGTTTTATTGTCTCCACCAGGCCGAAGGCATGGGGAGAGAGTATGTTTAGTTGTCTCCACCAGGCCGAAGGCATGGGTGTCTCCACCAGGCCGAAGGCATGGGTGTCTCCACCAGGCCGAAGGCATGGGTGTCTCCACCAGGCCGAAGGCATGGTGTCTCCACCAGGCCGAAGGCATGGTGTCTCCACCAGGCCGAAGGCATGGGTGTCTCCACCAGGCCGAAGGCATGGTGTCTCCACCAGGCCGAAGGCATGGTGTCTCCACCAGGCCGAAGGCATGGTGTCTCCACCAGGCCGAAGGCATGGGTGTCTCCACCAGGCCGAAGGCATGGGTGTCTCCACCAGGCCGAAGGCATGGTGTCTCCACCAGGCCGACGGCATGGGTGTCTCCACCAGGCCGAAGGCATGGGTGTCTCCACCAGGCCGAAGGCATGGTGTCTCCACCAGGCCGAAGGCATGGGTGTCTCCACCAGGCCGAAGGCATGGGGAGAGAGTATGTTTTATTGTCTCCACCAGGCCGAAGGCATGGGGAGAGAGTATGTTTTATTGTCTCCACCAGGCCGAAGGCATGGTGTCTCCACCAGGCCGAAGGCATGGGTGTCTCCACCAGGCCGAAGGCATGGTGTCTCCACCAGGCCGAAGGCATGGTTGTCTCCACCAGGCCGAAGGCATGGGTGTCTCCACCAGGCCGAAGGCATGGTGTCTCCACCAGGCCGAAGGCATGGGTGTCTCCACCAGGCCGAAGGCATGGGTGTCTCCACCAGGCCGAAGGCATGGTGTCTCCACCAGGCCGAAGGCATGGTGTCTCCACCAGGCCGAAGGCATGGTTGTCTCCACCAGGCCGAAGGCATGGGTGTCTCCACCAGGCCGAAGGCATGGGTGTCTCCACCAGGCCGAAGGCATGGGTGTCTCCACCAGGCCGAAGGCATGGGTGTCTCCACCAGGCCGAAGGCAAGGGTGTCTCCACCAGGCCGAAGGCATGGGTGTCTCCACCAGGCCGAAGGCATGGTGTCTCCACCAGGCCGAAGGCATGGGTGTCTCCACCAGGCCGAAGGCATGGGTGTCTCCACCAGGCCGAAGGCATGGTGTCTCCACCAGGCCGAAGGCATGGTGTCTCCACCAGGCCGAAGGCATGGGTGTCTCCACCAGGCCGAAGGCATGGGTGTCTCCACCAGGCCGAAGGCATGGGTGTCTCCACCAGGCCGAAGGCATGGGTGTCTCCACCAGGCCGAAGGCATGGTGTCTCCACCAGGCCGAAGGCATGGGGAGAGAGTATGTTTTATTGTCTCCACCAGGCCGAAGGCATGGTGTCTCCACCAGGCCGAAGGCATGGGGAGAGAGTATGTTTAGTTGTCTCCACCAGGCCGAAGGCATGGGTGTCTCCACCAGGCCGAAGGCATGGGTGTCTCCACCAGGCCGAAGGCATGGGTGTCTCCACCAGGCCGAAGGCATGGGTGTCTCCACCAGGCCGAAGGCATGGGTGTCTCCACCAGGCCGAAGGCATGGGTGTCTCCACCAGGCCGAAGGCATGGTGTCTCCACCAGGCCGAAGGCATGGGGAGAGAGTATGTTTTATTGTCTCCACCAGGCCGAAGGCATGGGGAGAGAGTATGTTTTATTGTCTCCACCAGGCCGAAGGCATGGGGAGAGAGTATGTTTAGTTGTCTCCACCAGGCCGAAGGCATGGGTGTCTCCACCAGGCCGAAGGCATGGGTGTCTCCACCAGGCCGAAGGCATGGGGAGAGAGTATGTTTTATTGTCTCCACCAGGCCGAAGGCATGGTGTCTCCACCAGGCCGAAGGCATGGGTGTCTCCACCGGGCCGAAGGCATGGGTGTCTCCACCGGGCCGAAGGCATGGTGTCTCCACCAGGCCGAAGGCATGGGTGTCTCCACCAGGCCGAAGGCATGGGGAGAGAGTATGTTTAGTTGTCTCCACCAGGCCGAAGGCATGGGGAGAGAGTATGTTTTATTGTCTCCACCAGGCCGAAGGCATGGGGAGAGAGTATGTTGTTTTGTCTCCACCAGGCCGAAGGCATGGTGTCTCCACCAGGCCGAAGGCATGGGGAGAGAGTATGTTTTATTGTCTCCACCAGGCCGAAGGCATGGGTGTCTCCACCAGGCCGAAGGCATGGGTGTCTCCACCAGGCCGAAGGCATGGGTGTCTCCACCAGGCCGAAGGCATGGTGTCTCCACCAGGCCGAAGGCATGGGTGTCTCCACCAGGCCGAAGGCATGGGTGTCTCCACCAGGCCGAAGGCATGGGGAGAGAGTATGTTTTATTGTCTCCACCAGGCCGAAGGCATGGGTGTCTCCACCAGGCCGAAGGCATGGGGAGAGAGTATGTTTTATTGTCTCCACCAGGCCGAAGGCATGGGTGTCTCCACCAGGCCGAAGGCATGGGTGTCTCCACCAGGCCGAAGGCATGGGTGTCTCCACCAGGCCGAAGGCATGGGGAGAGAGTATGTTTTATTGTCTCCACCAGGCCGAAGGCATGGGGAGAGAGTATGTTTTATTGTCTCCACCAGGCCGAAGGCATGGGTGTCTCCACCAGGCCGAAGGCATGGGTGTCTCCACCAGGCCGAAGGCATGGGTGTCTCCACCAGGCCGAAGGCATGGGGAGAGAGTATGTTTTATTGTCTCCACCAGGCCGAAGGCATGGGGAGAGAGTATGTTTTATTGTCTCCACCAGGCCGAAGGCATGGGTGTCTCCACCAGGCCGAAGGCATGGGGAGAGAGTATATGTTTTATTGTCTCCACCAGGCCGAAGGCATGGGTGTCTCCACCAGGCCGAAGGCATGGGTGTCTCCACCAGGCCGAAGGCATGGGGAGAGAGTATGTTTTATTGTCTCCACCAGGCCGAAGGCATGGGGAGAGAGTATGTTTTATTGTCTCCACCAGGCCGAAGGCATGGGTGTCTCCACCAGGCCGAAGGCATGGGTGTCTCCACCAGGCCGAAGGCATGGGTGTCTCCACCAGGCCGAAGGCATGGGGAGAGAGTATGTTTTATTGTCTCCACCAGGCCGAAGGCATGGGTGTCTCCACCAGGCCGAAGGCATGGGGAGAGAGTATGTTTAGGTGTCTCCACCAGGCCGAAGGCATGGGGAGAGAGTATGTTTTATTGTCTCCACCAGGCCGAAGGCATGGGTGTCTCCACCAGGCCGAAGGCATGGGGAGAGAGTATGTTTTATTGTCTCCACCAGGCCGAAGGCATGGGTGTCTCCACCAGGCCGAAGGCATGGGGAGAGAGTATGTTTTGCACTCCGTCCGTCCGTGTGTGTGTGTGTGTGTGTCCGTCCGTCCGTCTGTTACCAGCTAATCTCCGGCACCGTTAACCCGGTCGATGCCAAACTTTGCACACACACTCCCTGGATGCCAACGATGAACCTCTGCCCCACATTTTCCAGAACGGCCTGTTATAGCACCACCATGAGGCAGCTTTTCACATTTTTTACCTAAAACTGCACCGATCTGCGTGAAACGTTGCATGCACACTCCCTAGAGGCCAAGGACAAACCGTTGACCTGCATTTTCCGCATCTGCCTTTTATAGCGCCACCAGGAGGCCGACTTTTGTAAAACACATTTTTTGATATTACTCCTCCAGATTCTGTCCAAAAATCTCACAAATCGTTACACACTATCTCTATGGTCATGTGCTCAAGTCGGATCTGTCCGATATTTCAGATTCCATCCTAATTGGCTATAATTAGCTTTCACAGTTTGCAAGATTGCCCCGTTTTGAACAAAAGCCTCAAATCATGAACGCAGCATGCAATTTACGTGAAATCTTTCACACATTTTCTTACTAGGCTGAGGAATATATCCCACCCTTTTCACATTGGCCTGTTATAGCGCCACCAACAGGTTGATTTTTTGCAAAACACATTTTTGGAACAAAATGCCTCAAAAACATGTTTAAATTAATCCTAAACATTTTGCCAAACATCTCACACAGTCCTATCCTCCTGGTGGAGACCTGTGCCCAGAAGGGCACTTTTTCTAGTTTATTATTATTATTATTAGTAGTAGTAGTAGCAGTATTACTAGTAGTTAATAAGTATCTGTCCTCACAGTGGACGACCTGGGCTTGCTGTTTGAGAAGAGGGACTTCAGAGAGCGAGCCAGGAGCTCTGGGAGCTCCAAGTCCACTCTGTCGCTGCGTCTGGAGCAATGTCCACAGCAGCTCAACAACCCCTTCAACGAGTACTCCAAGTTCGACGGCAAGGTGAGACCTGCTGCTTTATTAGACGCTCTTAACACTCGCATGACTGCAGTAAGGCCAGGTACCACAAGCTGACTTCAGGTCATGACTGCAGTAAGGCCAGGTACCACAAGCTGACTTCAGGTCAGGACTGCAGTAAGGCCAGGTACCACAAGCTGACTTCAGGTCATGACTGCAGTAAGGCCAGGTACCACAAGCTGACTTCAGGTCAGGACTGCAGTAAGGCCAGGTACCACAAGCTGACTTCAGGTCATGACTGCAGTAAGGCCAGGTACCACCAGCTGACTTCAGGTCATGACTGCAGTAAGGCCAGGTACCACCAGGTACCACAAGCTGACTTCAGGTCATGACTGCAGTAAGGCCAGGTACCACAAGCTGACTTCAGGTCAGGACTGCAGTAAGACCAGGTACCACAAGCTGACTTCAGGTCATGACTGTAGTAAGGCCAGGTACCACCAACTGACTTCAGGTCATGACTGTAGTAAGGCCAGGTACCACAAGCTGACAGCAGGTCATGACTGCAGTAAGGCCAGGTACCACAAGCTGACTTCAGGTCAGGACTGCAGTAAGGCTAGGTACCACAAGCTGACAGCAGGTCATGACTGCAGTAAGGCCAGGTACCACAAGCTGACTTCAGGTCAGGACTGCAGTAAGGCTAGGTACCACAAGCTGACAGCAGGTCATGACTGCAGTAAGGCCAGGTACCACCAGCTGACTTCAGGTCATGACTGCAGTAAGGCCAGGTACCACCAGGTACCACAAGCTGACTTCAGGTCATGACTGTAGTAAGGCCAGGTACCACAAGCTGACTTCAGGTCATGACTGCAGTAAGGCCAGGTACCACAAGCTGACTTCAGGTCAGGACTGCAGTAAGACCAGGTACCACAAGCTGACTTCAGGTCATGACTGCAGTAAGGCCAGGTACCACAAGCTGACTTCAGGTCAGGACTGCAGTAAGGCCAGGTACCACAAGCTGACAGCAGGTCAGGACTGCAGTAAGGCCAGGTACCACAAGCTGACTTCAGGTCATGACTGTAGTAAGGCCAGGTACCACAAGCTGACTTCAGGTCATGACTGTAGTAAGGCCAGGTACCACAAGCTGACTTCAGGTCAGGACTGCAGTAAGACCAGGTACCACAAGCTGACTTCAGGTCATGACTGCAGTAAGGCCAGGTACCACAAGCTGACTTCAGGTCATGACTGCAGTAAGGCCAGGTACCACAAGCTGACTTCAGGTCATGACTGCAGTAAGGCCAGGTACCACAAGCTGACTTCAGGTCATGACTGCAGTAAGGCCAGGTACCACAAGCGGACTTCAGGTCAGGACTGCAGTAAGGCCAGGTACCACAAGCTGACTTCAGATGGCATGAGGTTAACCCATTCTGGGCGGGAACCCCTTTTGGTGTTTCTAGCATTATGTTATGCTTTAGCTATTGAAAAATAGCAGATCTACAAGCTCATAGCGCGGCACCGAGTGCGGCGCTATGAGCTTGTAGGTCTGCTATTTTTTGACAAATCGTGAAAATGTGCCTCAAATCTTTGAATATATATTATTACAGAGCGAACATTTTTAACTCAAATCTTTGCTTCTGGGGAGGTTGCTGGAACAACATATTTTCAGATCGGGGGGGCGGAGGTATATTACATATAATTCTTGCGGTCCTTGACATGAAATATTGAGTGTGTGTATGTGTGTGTGTGTGTGTGTGTGTGCGCATGCGTGCGTGTGTGTGTGTGTGTATGTGTGTGTGTGTGTGTGTGTGTGTGTGTGTGTGTGTGTGTCCACAGGGTCACATCGGCACCACGGCCACCAAGAAGATCGACGTGTATCTCTCCATGCTGATTGGTCAGGATAAGCTCCACCCCATGACGGTGGTGACCATTGCCAACGCCCGCGTGCACGACCTCATCGGACTGATCTGCTGGCAGTACACCGGGGAGGGGCGTGAGCCCAAACTGAAGTACGTTCAATACTATGTATTTATACACCATACTACGCCTAAATGCCTGACGTCGACATTTAAAAATATGTCTTCTAAATCATGACAGTTTTCTGAAAAAAACTCATGTTTCTGTATCAGTGGTTCTCAGTATTTCATGTCAAGGACCCCAAAAACGATATGTAATTATATGTAACCCCCCCATCTGAAAATATGTTGTTCCGGGGACTCCCCCCTGTTACGAACCATAAGAGTCTAGGGGTTTTACTGCCCGTAACATGTGAAAGAACAATACAGCTCATAGAAGTGTATCTGCTTTAATACACAGTATAAATACAAAGTGGCTTCGTGCATAATGAAAATGATGAACAGAGTGGCTCTATGAGCCCAGAATAATTATAGAGTAACTTACAGCAGAGTGGGGATGAACAGATGGACAAACACACTCTAACAAACAGACAAATGAAGCTACAACTAACACCTAACAAAACTCCTTCCCGAAGGGAGTAAACGTAAAGACACTCAGAATGACAGATAAGTGGACGGCTGGAGGGAAGGCCACACGCTGGCGTGCTCCCACACCACACGCAGCAGTGTTCCCACCCCGAAGTCCAGACATGGAGTGAGCTTTATAGTCCAGGAAGCGAGGCCTGAGCTGCCACAGGACCAATCAGAGGGCTGATCAGGCTCCAAGCCAGGCCCTCCTCAGGACGGCAACACATTAGGGACACAAATGCTCAGCACCTGCAGGGGACAAAAGCAACAACCAGTACCAGGCAACATAATAGGCACTCCTCCTAACCTAGTACCAGCTAAGCCAGCCTACTAATATAGATATAGAGATGATAACATCAGCTCTATATATACTCATCAATCACAAAACAGCCAACAGCTGTTACACACCCCCCCCCCCCCCCCCAGAAGCAAATATTTGAGTTAAATAAGTTAAATATATATTCCAAATGTGTGCCACATTTTCAAAAATAGCAGACCTACAAGCTCGTAGTGGAGCGCTATGAGCTTGTAGATGTGCTATTTTTCAATAGCTAAGTTATAACATAATGTTTAAAACACCAAAAGGGGTTCCCGCCCAAAATGGGTTAACCAAACAATTAGTACAAGCATTAGTGTTATCACATTTAGATTATTACTGTGCAGTGATTTGGTCCAACACAACGGATTACAGGTGACCCAAAACGAAGCAGCTTGCTTAGCGCTTCAATGCCCATTTGCAGACCGCGGCCATGTTTCCATCAGAGTTTGGAAGCACTCGTTTTCAGTAAAGCGACGTCCTGCTGCCTCCTGCATTATGCGCTAATTCAAAACAGGTGCTACACAGGGCTGTTGAGTGATATCTAACAGGTGCTACACAGGGCTGTTGAGTGATATCTAACAGGTGCTACACAGGGCTGTTGAGTGATATCTAACAGGTGCTACACAGGGCTGTTGAGTGATATCTAACAGGTGCTACACAGGGCTGTTGAGTGATATCTAACAGGTGCTACACAGGGCTGTTGAGTGATATCTAACAGGTGCTACACAGGGCTGTTGAGTGATATCTAACAGGTGCTACACAGGGCTGTTGAGTGATATCTAACAGGTGCTACACAGGGCTGTTGAGTGATATCTAAAACAGGTGCTACACAGGGCTGTTGAGTGATATCTAACCCTAACAGGTGCTACACAGGGCTGTTGAGTGATATCTAACAGGTGCTACACAGGGCTGTTGAGTGATATCTAACAGGTGCTACACAGGGCTGTTGAGTGATATCTAACCCTAACAGGTGCTACACAGGGCTGTTGAGTGATATCTAACAGGTGCTACACAGGGCTGTTGAGTGATATCTAACCCTAACAGGTGCTACACAGGGCTGTTGAGTGATATCTAAAACAGGTGCTACACAGGGCTGTTGAGTGATATCTAACCCTAACAGGTGCTACACAGGGCTGTTGAGTGATATCTAACCCTAACAGGTGCTACACAGGGCTGTTGAGTGATATCTAACCCTAACAGGTGCTACACAGGGCTGTTGAGTGATATCTAACCCTAACAGGTGCTACACAGGGCTGTTGAGTGATATCTAACGAGCGCTTCCAGTTCCAAACTCCAAAGAATCACCTGCAAGGACACAAATGTCTGCAGTGGATTTTTATGAAACAAACACTTTGAGGACAGAAAGAGAATAATTCAAGCTTTCCGTACATATAATAATTCAAGCTTTCCGTACAGCTGCAATGTTGGTGAGTTTGACGTTGTTTTCTGTTTGGATGAATGGGCTGCCATTGGAAGTTGCACCTAGGTAGCACGTTGCCATTAACTTATATGGTAAGATGGCTGCGGTGTGCATATGGAGACTATGGAACAAGACTAAGTCAAACTAGATAAAGTGCCCCTCTGGGCACAGGTCTCCACCAGAAGACCCTCCGCTGCGCGTCGGGTCTGCCTACGCCTCCCAGACATTGTAAAATACCCGGTAACCTGAGACCTCTCGTGGCTTATTGCTTTACTTAACTACTCCACTTTTTCACAGTCAGTTTGCACTCTTCAGACACAGGCAGACTGGATCTCCATGTGGGACACAGACAGACATATACAGAGATCTCCATGTGGGACACAGACAGACAGAGATCTCCATGTGGGACACAGACAGACATATACAGAGATCTCCATGTGGGACACAGACAGACATATACAGAGATCTCCATGTGGGACACAGACAGACAGACAGACAGACAGACAGACAGACAGACATCTCCATGTGGGACACAGACAGACATATACAGAGATCTCCATGTGGGACACAGACAGACATATACAGAGATCTCCATGTGGGACACAGACAGACAGACAGACAGACAGACAGACAGACAGACAGACAGACAGACAGACAGACAGACATACAGACAGACAGACAGACAGACAGACATCTCCATGTGGGACACAGACAGACAGATACAGAGATCTCCATGTGGGACACAGACAGACAGATACAGAGATCTCCATGTGGGACACAGACAGACAGATACAGAGATCTCCATGTGGGACACAGACAGACAGATACAGAGATCTCCATGTGGGACACAGACAGACAGACAGACAGACAGACAGACAGACATCTCCATGTGGGACACAGACAGACAGATACAGAGATCTCCATGTGGGACACTGTCAAGCTATTTAGTGTATTTTGCAGTTTCCCTGCTTGAAAGGGATGGTACAGACCATAAGGAGATTGTAACTGGGTTTCACTCATACAATGACCACACAGTTTCCTTCTTTTTACTCTTCTTGACTTTGTTTGTAGTTGAGTCCAGTTGTACAGGCATGGGCATTGAGTAAGCAAGCAGGTGAAAAACCTTAAAGGGAAAATAAAAAACGAATGTAAGTATAATGCACATTAAATCAATACAACATACTTTTCATATCTGTTTTAAACACCTGTAAATATCATTCTTACTTAATAGTGTCTCTTTATCAATTCATTTTAAATCAATTCATTTTTACTCAAATTGTTTTTAAGTTTTTAAACATAATAATCTCATGAAATGTAAAATTAAATAAACTGAATTAATTAGTATCATTGAAACGTTTTTATCAATCAATAATCAATCCAAATGTATTTTAAATCAAATAATCATGTTCATTGTTCATGTCCAATTGGCCATCATGTTTCCTTTGACTTCAAGTCATCACAGACAACAACAACAACAACAAACAATAACAAGTGTCCATGAACTGGCATGCAACCGGCATGACCTGTAAACAAATAAACAGTTCTGTCTCTCCAGCTTTTATATGGCTGCACCGTTCTGCTCTGATGTTTCAGTGTGTGTTGCTCCTGTTTGGATGCACACTGTTGTTCCTCATGGAGGTTTGGATGCACACTGTTGTTCCTCATGGAGGTTTGGAAGCACACTGTTGTTCCTCATGGAGGTTTGGATACACACTGTTGTTCCTCATGGAGGTTTGGATGTTCCTCATGGAGGTTTGGATCCACACTGTTGTTCCTCATGGAGGTTTGGATCCACACTGTTGTTCCTCAAGGAGGTTTGGATCCACACTGTTGTTCCTCATGGAGGTTTGGAAGCACACTGTTGTTCCTCATGGAGGTTTGGATCCACACTGTTGTTCCTCATGGAGGTTTGGATCCACACTGTTGTTCCTCAAGGAGGTTTGGATCCACACTGTTGTTCCTCATGGAGGTTTGGATCCACACTGTTGTTCCTCATGGAGGTTTGGATCCACACTGTTGTTCCTCATGGAGGTTTGGATGCACACTGTTGTTCCTCATGGAGGTTTGGATCCACACTGTTGTTCCTCAAGGAGGTTTGGATGCACACTGTTGTTCCTCATGGAGGTTTGGATCCACACTGGTGTTCCTCATGGAGGTTTGGATGCACACTGTTGTTCCTCATGGAGGTTTGGATCCACACTGTTGTTCCTCATGGAGGTTTGGATGCACACTGTTGTTCCTCATGGAGGTTTGGATCCACACTGTTGTTCCTCATGGAGGTTTGGATCCACACTGTTGTTCCTCATGGAGGTTTGGATGTTCCTCATGGAGGTTTGGATCCACACTGTTGTTCCTCATGGAGGTTTGGATCCACACTGTTGTTCCTCATGGAGGTTTGGATGTTCCTCATGGAGGTTTGGATCCACACTGTTGTTCCTCATGGAGGTTTGGATCCACACTGTTGTTCCTCATGGAGGTTTGGATGTTCCTCATGGAGGTTTGGATCCACACTGTTGTTCCTCATGGAGGTTTGGATCCACACTGTTGTTCCTCATGGAGGTTTGGATCCACACTGTTGTTCCTCATGGAGGTTTGGATCCACACTGTTGTTCCTCATGGAGGTTTGGATCCACACTGTTGTTCCTCATGGAGGTTTGGATCCACACTGTTGTTCCTCATGGAGGTTTGGATCCACACTGTTGTTCCTCATGGAGGTTTGGATCCACACTGTTGTTCCTCATGGAGGTTTGGATGTTCCTCATGGAGGTTTGGATCCACACTGTTGTTCCTCATGGAGGTTTGGATCCACACTGTTGTTCCTCATGGAGGTTTGGATCCACACTGTTGTTCCTCATGGAGGTTTGGATCCACACTGTTGTTCCTCATGGAGGTTTGGATCCACACTGTTGTTCCTCATGGAGGTTTGGATCCACACTGTTGTTCCTCATGGAGGTTTGGATCCACACTGTTGTTCCTCATGGAGGTTTGGATCCACACTGTTGTTCCTCAAGGAGGTTTGGATGCACACTGTTGTTCCTCATGGAGGTTTGGATCCACACTGTTGTTCCTCATGGAGGTTTGGATCCACACTGTTGTTCCTCATGGAGGTTTGGATGCACACTGCTGTTCCTCATGGAGGTTTGGATCCACACTGTTGTTCCTCATGGAGGTTTGGATGCACACTGTTGTTCCTCATGGAGGTTTGGATCCACACTGTTGTTCCTCATGGAGGTTTGGATGTTCCTCATGGAGGTTTGGATCCACACTGTTGTTCCTCATGGAGGTTTGGATCCACACTGTTGTTCCTCATGGAGGTTTGGATGCACACTGTTGTTCCTCATGGAGGTTTGGATGCACACTGTTGTTCCTCATGGAGGTTTGGATGTTCCTCATGGAGGTTTGGATCCACACTGTTGTTCCTCATGGAGGTTTGGATGCACACTGTTGTTCCTCATGGAGGTTTGGATGTTCCTCATGGAGGTTTGGATCCACACTGTTGTTCCTCATGGAGGTTTGGATGTTCCTCATGGAGGTTTGGATGCACACTGTTGTTCCTCATGGAGGTTTGGATACACACTGTTGTTCCTCATGGAGGTTTGGATGCACACTGTTGTTCCTCATGGAGGTTTGGATGTTCCTCATGGAGGTTTGGATGCACACTGTTGTTCCTCATGGAGGTTTGGATGCACACTGTTGTTCCTCATGGAGGTTTGGATACACACTGTTGTTCCTCATGGAGGTTTGGATGCACACTGTTGTTCCTCATGGAGGTTTGGATGTTCCTCATGGAGGTTTGGATCCACACTGTTGTTCCTCATGGAGGTTTGGATCCACACTGTTGTTCCTCATGGAGGTTTGGATGCACACTGTTGTTCCTCATGGAGGTTTGGATACACACTGTTGTTCCTCATGGAGGTTTGGATGCACACTGTTGTTCCTCATGGAGGTTTGGATGTTCCTCATGGAGGTTTGGATCCACACTGTTGTTCCTCATGGAGGTTTGGATCCACACTGTTGTTCCTCATGGAGGTTTGGATCCACACTGTTGTTCCTCATGGAGGTTTGGATCCACACTGTTGTTCCTCATGGAGGTTTGGATGCACACTGTTGTTCCTCATGGAGGTTTGGATGCACACTGTTGTTCCTCATGGAGGTTTGGATGCACACTGTTGTTCCTCATGGAGGTTTGGATGCACACTGTTGTTCCTCATGGAGGTTTGGATGTTCCTCATGGAGGTTTGGATCCACACTGATGTTCCTCATGGAGGTTTGGATCCACACTGTTGTTCCTCATGGAGGTTTGGATCCACACTGTTGTTCCTCATGGAGGTTTGGATCCACACTGTTGTTCCTCATGGAGGTTTGGATGCACACTGTTGTTCCTCATGGAGGTTTGGATGTTCCTCATGGAGGTTTGGATCCACACTGTTGTTCCTCATGGAGGTTTGGATGCACACTGTTGTTCCTCATGGAGGTTTGGATGTTCCTCATGGAGGTTTGGATCCACACTGTTGTTCCTCATGGAGGTTTGGATGTTCCTCATGGAGGTTTGGATGCACACTGTTGTTCCTCATGGAGGTTTGGATACACACTGTTGTTCCTCATGGAGGTTTGGATGCACACTGTTGTTCCTCATGGAGGTTTGGATGTTCCTCATGGAGGTTTGGATGCACACTGTTGTTCCTCATGGAGGTTTGGATGCACACTGTTGTTCCTCATGGAGGTTTGGATACACACTGTTGTTCCTCATGGAGGTTTGGATGCACACTGTTGTTCCTCATGGAGGTTTGGATGTTCCTCATGGAGGTTTGGATCCACACTGTTGTTCCTCATGGAGGTTTGGATCCACACTGTTGTTCCTCATGGAGGTTTGGATCCACACTGTTGTTCCTCATGGAGGTTTGGATCCACACTGTTGTTCCTCATGGAGGTTTGGATGCACACTGTTGTTCCTCATGGAGGTTTGGATCCACACTGTTGTTCCTCATGGAGGTTTGGATGCACACTGTTGTTCCTCATGGAGGTTTGGATGTTCCTCATGGAGGTTTGGATCCACACTGTTGTTCCTCATGGAGGTTTGGATCCACACTGTTGTTCCTCATGGAGGTTTGTGTAGGATTCCTCTTTCCTCCTCTCTTCCTGTGTTTGGCCAACGCCCTACTAGGTGCAGTGAATGCACTGACGCTGATTTGTCAGGCAGTTGGGGAGTGATTGAGTGACAATCAGCTGAGTGTCAGTGGCAATGAGTGTCAGTCCAGATTTTAACCCTTTGCTCTCCATTTCTCCAAGTTGACTTCACAGACACAGACAGACAGATACAGAGATCTCCATGTGGGACACAGACAGACAGACAGACAGACAGACAGACAGGCAGGCGGGCAGGCGGGCAGGCGGACAGACGGACAGACGGACGGAAGGACGGATGTGCACACAAGCGGTACGCCAGTGCGCATGCGTCGTCAAAATTAATTCTGCGATGTCAATCAAGCGCCGGGAAGCGCATCTGCGTACCAACAGCTGGCGCCGCCCAGAATGATTATTATGGCCAGAATACTAGTAAAATCTGTAGCGAGAGCATTTCCCACCGACTGCCAATCAAAGTACGTCTTGGACAAGTGCACTGGCCATTGTGGCCAATCACAGCGCGTCCTTACTCAAACGAGGGAGGATCCATTTCCATGCTGCTCGCTGCTGGGAGGAGGGCGGTTCGGTTGACAGGAGTTTACTACTAAGAAATCCTGACACAAATGGTTCGGCTTCTCCGTTTCAGATGTGGAGCAAACTAAAAAGTAAAAGTTGTAAAAGGGGATGCTTTGGATGCTTTGCACTCTTCCCATTCGCCGCTGTGCTTATGTTTGTTTTCCGGGTGCTGGAGCAAGTTGCTCGTGTGCGATGCCGTCTCTCACAGCCTAGGCACCGTAGCCTGGCTAATAAGCCAGACTCAAATCACACTGTCGTGATTCGGTCTGGCTTATAGGCACCAGCCACTGACTTTTTACGGGTACAGGTTTTAGTTCCGACAGTGGGAAGAGTGCAAAGCATTGCGGACTGGCACTGCTGCTGCAGCCTGCACAACATGAAGCTTATCAACATGACAACACCGTGTCCCGACATACTGTCCCTTATTATCGTAAAGTCGGGTAGTGTACACTGTTTATTTTTGCACCGAGGAGCCATGTGTGTCTAACTGGGGCATGGGGCGACTGTGGCTCAAGAGGTAGAGCAGGTCGTCCAATGATCCATGGGTCGGCGGTTCGAATCCCGGCTCCTCCTGGCTACATGTCGAAGTGTCCTTGGGCAAGACACTGAACCCCAAATTGCTCCCGATGTGCTGGTTGGTGCCTTGCATGGCTTCCGCCACAATCGGTGTATGAATGTGTGTGTGAATGGGTGAATGTAATGCACAATCTATGTAAAGCGCCTTGGATAAAGGCGCTATATAAATGCACCATTTTAACTGTCTGAGTCTGACTGTACGTTGCCTCGGTAAAAACAAAAGGGAAGCCTGACGTATGCTTCGCTGTACGACCGACGTGTATGTTAAACAAATAGCTGATCTGCAAGCTCACAACGTGTCGCCTCCGCAACACGTTGTGAGCTAGTAGATCGGCTATTTAAAGCACCAAGTAACTCCTCCAGGTACTCCTCTGAGTAACTCCTCCAGGTACTCCTCTGAGTAACTCCTCCAGGTACTCCTCTGAGTAACTCCTCCAGGTACTCCTCTGAGTAACTCCTCCAGGTACTCCTCTGAGTAACTCCTCCAGGTACTCCTCTGAGTAACTCCTCCAGGTACTCCTCTGAGTTCTAGACCAGTGTTTCCCAACCTTTTTTGTCCCAGGGCACACTTTTCATAGCCTAAAAATCTCAGGGCACACCTAGATATACGGTGTATAGGCCTATCTATATATATATATATATATATATATATATACAGTGTTGGGAAAGTTCATTTATTTTAGACTTTATTGAATAAAAAAACCTTGGGGGATTAATAAAGTGACAACTTTTACAATATTACCATTATCCAAATGAATTCCTTATTATATATTTTGTTTAAATACATTTTGGAGAAAAAAATAGCTCATATGCAATGTGAAATGCCACCTAATTCTTAATCCTTTTCCTTGTCTTTATTATGGGCCAACTTGTGAAAGCTGCATGCTTTTATTGTGAAGGGTCTCAGTTCTCACAGCCTGCATATTTCCACGTGCTGAAAATAGCTGATCGACAAGCTCACAACACGTTGCGTCCGCAACGCGTTGTGAGCTTGTAAATCAGCCATTTTCAGCATGGAACACGTGTACGACGAAGAATAAATCAGGCATCACTGCGCTTCTGTGGAGGATTTTGTTCGCAGAACGAGGCGATCATGTATGGACACTTGGACAGCTATTTTTCGTGGCACATTATGTTTAATCACAACAACGTCACGTTTACTTTACCTCCTCAGTGTTTGGGTCGGGACATGTAGGACTGTATGTGTCTGCTGTCTACGTGCGCTCCAGTCTTACTGGAGGGGGCGAAATGTAGCGTCTTCTGGATGCATCTCTTTAGCATTAACATTTCAATGGCAGAGAGTCTATTGTTCCGTAGTTGTTGTTATCGCACGTCTAATGGTTAGACGTGTGACAACAACGACGACGCAACAATAGGAATCCTGCAGCTCAATAGGGGGAGGGTTAGTGTTAGGGTGAGTGTTACATTTTCGGTCAAATCAGGCGGCACACCTGGACACATCAAACGGCACAGTAAAGTACCGCGGGACACAGGTTGGGAAACACTGTTCTAGACCACAACGTTGTGTGCACCCCTGCATATACAGAGATCTCCATGTGGGACACAGACAGACAGACAGACAGACAGACAGACAGACATACAGACAGACAGACAGACAGACAGACAGACAGACAGACAGACAGACAGACAGACAGACAGATACAGAGATCTCCATGTGGGACACAGACAGACAGACAGACAGACAGACAGACAGACAGATCTCCATGTGGGACACAGACAGACAGATACAGAGATCTCCATGTGGGACACAGACAGACAGATACAGAGATCTCCATGTGGGACACAGACAGACATATACAGAGATCTCCATGTGGGACACAGACAGACAGACAGACAGACAGACAGACAGACAGACATACATACAGACAGACAGACAGACAGACAGACAGACAGACAGACAGACAGACAGACAGACAGACAGACAGACAGACAGACAGACAGACAGACAGATACAGAGATCTCCATGTGGGACACAGACAGACAGATACCGAGATCTCCATGTGGGACACAGACAGACAGATACAGAGATCTCCATGTGGGACACAGACAGACAGATACAGAGATCTCCATGTGGGACACAGACAGACAGTTAAAACAGGTGCTGTGACAAGTTAACAACAGGTATTATTAGGTTCCCAAGTTGCATCGTTCTCAAGTAGGCCAGTGGCCGACGGGCACGTACAGGTCTAGTTTATAATAATGTATCATTGTTCTCAGATATAGTTATAATAATGTATCATTGTTCTCAGATGCCCATCATTATTTCGTTTCCTGCTTCCTTCACCTAGAACAAATGTTAACCCATTCTGGGCGGGAACCCCTTTTGGTGTTTTAAGCATTATGTAATACTTTAGCTATTGAAAAATAGCAGATCTACAAGCTCGTAGCGTGGCACTCGGTGCCGCGCTACGAGCTTGTAGATCTGGTATTTTTGAAAAATCGTCAAAATGTGGCGCAAATCTTTGAGCGAACGTTTTTAACTCAAATCTTTGCTCCTGGGGGGGTCGCTGGAACTCCGTATTTTCAGATGGGGGTCAGAGCCAATTACAGATAATCTTGGAGGTCCTTGACATGAAAATGTTTGAGAACCACTGATATAGAAACATGAGGGTTTAACCCTGTGAGAACCACTGATATAGAAACATGGGTTTAACCCTGTGAGAACCACTGATATAGAAACATAGGGTTTAACCCTGTGAGAACCACTGATATAGAAACATGAGGTTTTAACCCTGTGAGAACCACTGATATAGAAACATGAGGTTTTAACCCTGTGAGAACCACTGATATAGAAACATGGGTTTAACCCTGTGAGAACCACTGATATAGAAACATGGGTTTAACCCTGTGAGAACCACTGATATAGAAACATGGGTTTTTAACCCTGTGAAAACCACTGATATAGAAACATCAGGGTTTAACCCTGCAGTGATGTAAATAGGTTTTCAATGTAATGAGTCCCGGGATGCACAGGTGGTCATTCTAATGAGTCCCAAAAAAGTCTAATGAGTCCCAAAAAAAATCACACCTGTGTGAAGTGAGGGGATGCAACTCCGTGTGGGGGTTCGCGGGGGGGGGGGGTGTTCCAGACCCCCAGGAACACGCCCAGGGGGCCGGGCCTGTTCTGGCGTGCCGCGTCGCGTCCGAAACGGTTGAGAATGACAGAGTTACCGTGTGTAGCGGCCCCTCTACTGTACTGTAATGTACTGGCACCCCCGAAAGCATACAGTTAATACGTGCGTGCGTGTTTGTGTGTGCATTAGGTTGCGCACAGATGGTGAAAAACAACCATGCTGTTTTCGTGCTCATACCCAGACACCCAGACACCCAGCCACCCGCCCACACACATAGCTCCGTAAGGGAGTGGTTGCACCACTCAAAAAGAATAATAATAAAACATTTTTTATTTTATTTTATAAAACAAAAATATATAAACATATCAAATAGGCCTATACAGTAATTTTTAATGTAGGCTAGTAGTATTAGCAAGCACAACTCAGTAAGACATACTAATAGTGGGCAACAGTGGATTTAACATAGCTTAAACCAACCAAAAGTTGTTTGCAGTTGCAATTATTATACTTAGTCAAAATATCCGCGTGTGTTACACAATGTGTGTTTCCCATTGAATCGGGTCTGCTTGTCACGCTAAAACATGTTCCCCTAAATATTTCTGTCGGAGGCAGCGCCGTTTAGTTGAGAGAGTTGCGACATCTCCATTCACTGCTTATTCGTGGGGCTGCATGCGTCACTGATCACTCCATTGTCGTCACTCTCCGTCTCTAAACGGCTCTAGTCTTAGAGGCTGCGCTCAGTCAGAGCCAACATGGCGGCGCACATCGCGCTGTGTTGACAATGTTGTTACAGACTAGTGGTTCTACAAGAACGATTCCTACGTGGATTTTATGTTTTATAACATAGGATGAGGTCGGATGTGGGCATGCAAAATGATCGTGTCCGTAGATTATTGTTTTACCGCATTTTTCCCCCCACGATTTCTTTTTTTCCCCACGTGGATTATTATTACTGTGTATGCTGACTGAGTACAGCAGTGCATCCCGTTGATGCAGAGGTTGAGCGGAGTTAGCGTCCCAAAACTATAAAGTGCGTTTTGGGACGCAAAACGCACCCTATTTACATCACTGCCCTGTGAGAACCACTGATATAGAAACATGATGTTTTAACCCTGTGAGAACCACTGATATAGAAACATGTTTTAACCCTGTGAGAACCACTGATATAGAAACATGGTGTTTTAACCCTGTGAGAACCACTGATATAGAAACATGATGTTTTAACCCTGTGAGAACCACTGATATAGAAACATGAGGTTTAACCCTGTGAGAACCACTGATATAGAAACATGGGTTTTTAACCCTGTGAGAACCACTGATATAGAAACATGTTTTTTTCAGAAAACTGTCAGGATTCAGAAGGAATTTGTAGACGTCAAGCCTAAATGGGTTAAACAAAGAACAGCTAATTCCAGAGCAATGGGTTAGGGTGACCTATAAGGCTACAGATACACACTAGACTGGGTTAGGGTGACCTATAAGGCTACAGATACACACTAGACTGACCACACACTGGGTTAGGGTGACCTATAAGGCTACAGATACACACTAGACTGACCAGACTGGGTTAGGGTGACCTATAAGGCTACAGATACACACTAGACTGACCACAGAATGGGTTAGGGTGACCTATAAGGCTACAGATACACACTAGTCTGACCAACAGACTGGGTTAGGGTGACCTATAAGGCTACAGATACACACTAGACTGGGTTAGGGTGACCTATTATACATGTAACCAGAGGCTACAGATACACACTAGACTGACCACAGAATGGGTTAGGGTGACCTATAAGGCTACAGATACACACTAGACTGACCAGACTGGGTTAGGGTGACCTATAAGGCTACAGATACACACTAGACTGACCACGGACTGGGTTAGGGTGACCTATAAGGCTACAGATACACACTAGACTGACCACAGACTCATTATTAAAATATACAATCTTTATTGGAAAATGCAAAATATAAAACAGACTTTATTACGAGCAATGTATCACAAGGTTAACAATACAAGTAGGGACAGGTGTTAAACCACACATGAATACAGACTCTCTCCCTGACCACCTGAACGCCTTCTCGGAAGTTGATTTAGTGTGAGGCTAGCCTGAGCTAACGCTAGACATTTCTGGCCAAGATGGGAGGGCCGCGGCTCAGATTTACGCACCCCCCCCCCCCCCCCCCCCCCCAGTGCAGCACTGTTATTGTGTCGACCAGAAGCAGAAACCACTGGTTGCTGGAGTATACCATTCTAACGGACTGTCAAAGTTATTTCCACAGAGTCGGCACACGTTTGTTTTTTTCTTAGACGGTGTGGTGGGTTCTTCAGCCATTCTCCTCATTTTCCTCACATAGCCTCGTTTGAAGTTCCACTGGTAATGATTTCCTCACGGTGTTATTTTGAGGGGTGCACACCGCTCAGAGTCCTGCTTGTAGGTCTGCAATTTTTTGAAAAATCGAAGAACGACTGACATAGAAACATAGCTTTTTCAGAAAACTGTCATTTTCAAACAGAGATTTTTAGAATCTGATCTCAGGTCAAAATGGGTTAATCATACACATCCCGGAAATACTAATAAAAACATCAACGCTAATGAGAGAGACAAAGTTACACTTTACTGAATGCCTGCACTGCCCTCACTGTGGGAGACGCCACACACTGCCCTCAGGGTGGGAGACGCCACACACTGCCCTCACTGTGGGAGACGCCACACACTGCCCTCAGGGTGGGAGACGCCACACACTGCCCTCACTGTGGGAGACGCCACACACTGCCCTCACTGTGGGAGACGCCACACACTGCCCTCACTGTGGGAGACGCCACACACTGCCCTCAGGGTGGGAGACGCCACACACTGCCCTCAGGGTGGGAGACGCCACACACTGCCCTCAGGGTGGGAGACGCCACACACTGCCCTCACTGTGGGAGACGCCACACACTGCCCTCAGGGTGGGAGACGCCACACACTGCCCTCACTGTGGGAGACGCCACACACTGCCCTCACTGTGGGAGACGCCACACACTGCCCTCACTGTGGGAGACGCCACACACTGCCCTCACTGTGGGAGACGCCACACACTGCCCTCACTGTGGGAGACGCCACACACTGCCCTCAGGGTGGGAGACGCCACACACTGCCCTCACTGTGGGAGACGCCACACACTGCCCTCAGGGTGGGAGACGCCACACACTGCCCTCACTGTGGGAGACGCCACACACTGCCCTCACTGTGGGAGACGCCACACACTGCCCTCACTGTGGGAGACGCCACACACTGCCCTCAGGGTGGGAGACGCCACACACTGCCCTCAGGGTGGGAGACGCCACACACTGCCCTCACTGTGGGAGACGCCACACACTGCCCTCACTGTGGGAGACGCCACACACTGCCCTCACTGTGGGAGACGCCACACACTGCCCTCAGGGTGGGAGACGCCACACACTGCCCTCAGGGTGGGAGACGCCACACACTGCCCTCAGGGTGGGAGACGCCACACACTGCCCTCACTGTGGGAGACGCCACACACTGCCCTCAGGGTGGGAGACGCCACACACTGCCCTCAGGGTGGGAGACGCCACACACTGCCCTCACTGTGGGAGACGCCACAAACTGCCCTCACTGTGGGACCTTAACACTACTCACCCCAAACACTTTATACTCTCTCTCTAAGGCTACTCACCTTAACACTACTCACCCCAAACACTTTATACTCTCTCTCTAAGGCTACTCACCTTAACACTACTCACCCCACACACTTTATACTCTCTCTCTAAGGCTACTCACCTTAACACTACTCACCCCAAACACTTTATACTCTCTCTCTAAGGCTACTCACCTTAACACTACTCACCCCAAACACTTTATACTCTCTCTCTAAGGCTACTCACCTTAACACTACTCACCCCAAACACTTTATACTCTCTCTCTAAGGCTACTCACCTTAACACTACTCACCCCACACACTTTATACTCTCTCTCTAAGGCTACTCACCTTAACACTACTCACCCCAAACACTTTATACTCTCTCTCTAAGGCTACTCACCTTAACACTACTCACCCCAAACACTTTATACTCTCTCTCTAAGGCTACTCACCTTAACACTACTCACCCCAAACACTTTATACTCTCTCTCTAAGGCTACTCACCTTAACACTACTCACCCCAAACACTTTATACTCTCTCTCTAAGGCTACTCACCTTAACACTACTCACCCCAAACACTTTATACTCTCTCTCTAAGGCTACTCACCTTAACACTACTCACCCCAAACACTTTATACTCTCTCTCTAAGGCTACTCACCTTAACACTACTCACCCCAAACACTTTATACTCTCTCTCTAAGGCTACTCACCTTAACACTACTCACCCCAAACACTTTATACTCTCTCTCTAAGGCTACTCACCTTAACACTACTCACCCCAAACACTTTATACTCTCTCTCTAAGGCTACTCACCTTAACACTACTCACCCCAAACACTTTATACTCTCTCTCTAAGGCTACTCACCTTAACACTACTCACCCCAAACACTTTATACTCTCTCTCTAAGGCTACTCACCTTAACACTACTCACCCCAAACACTTTATACTCTCTCTCTAAGGCTACTCACCTTAACACTACTCACCCCAAACACTTTATACTCTCTCTCTCTCTCGTTGCATCTCTCTCTCGTCACGGTTTTGCGGAAGGGTTTGTTCCAGCTCTCTTCTGGAGACACTGAAGTTCAAGTTGACGCCAGAGACACGCCCACACTATTCGTCATCACCCCAAGCTGCCCCCACCCCACCCCACCCCAACCCCCTCCACCCGATACCGGGTACTCCATAAGCCCAAAGCTTATTGATACCGGGTACTCCATAAGCCCAAAGCTTATTGATACCGGGTACTCCATAAGCCCAAAGCTTATTGATACCGGGTACTCTATAAGCCCAAAGCTTATTGATACCGGGTACTCTATAAGCCCAAAGCTTATTGATACCGGGTACTCCATAAGCCCAAAGCTTATTGATACCGGGTACTCGATAAGCCTAAAGCTTATTGATACCGGGTACTCCATAAACCCAAAGCTTATTTATACCGGGTACTCCATAAGCCCAAAGCTTATTGATACCGGGTACTCCATAAGCCCAAAGCTTATCGATACCGGGTACTCCATAAGCCCAAAGCTTATCGATACCGGGTACTCCATAAGCCCAAAGCTTATCGATACCGGGTACTCCATAAGCCCAAAGCTTATTGATACCGGGTACTGGATAAGCCCAAAGCTTATCGATACCGGGTACTGGATAAGCCCAAAGCTTATCGATACCGGGTACTCTATAAGCCCAAAGCTTATCGATACCGGGTACTCGATAAGCCCAAAGCTTATCGATACCGGGTACTGGATAAGCCCAAAGCTTATCGATACCGGGTACTGGATAAGCCCAAAGCTTATCGATACCGGGTACTCCATAAGCCCAAAGCTTATCGATACCGGGTACTCGATAAGCCCAAAGCTTATCGATACCGGGTACTGGATAAGCCCAAAGCTTATCGATACCGGGTACTGGATAAGCCCAAAGCTTATCGATACCGGGTACTCTATAAGCCCAAAGCTTATCGATACCGGGTACTCTATAAGCCCAAAGCTTATTGATACCGGGTACTCCATAAGCCCAAAGCTTATCGATACCGGGTACTCGATAAGCCCAAAGCTTATCGATACCGGGTACTCGATAAGCCCAAAGCTTATCGATACCGGGTACTGGATAAGCCCAAAGCTTATCGATACCGGGTACTGGATAAGCCCAAAGCTTATCGATACCGAGTACTGGATAAGCCCAAAGCTTATCGATACCGGGTACTGGATAAGCCCAAAGCTTATTGATACCGGGTACTGGATAAGCCCAAAGCTTATCGATACCGGGTACTGGATAAGCCCAAAGCTTATCGATACCGGGTACTGGATAAGCCCAAAGCTTATCGATACCGGGTACTGGATAAGCCCAAAGCTTATCGATACCGGGTACTGGATAAGCCCAAAGCTTATCGATACCGGGTACTCTATAAGCCCAAAGCTTATCGATACCGGGTACTGGATAAGCCCAAAGCTTATCGATACCGGGTACTGGATAAGTCTAAAGCTTATCGATACCGGGTACTGGATAAGCCCAAAGCTTATCGATACCGGGTACTGGATAAGCCCAAAGCTTATCGATACCGGGTACTGGATAAGCCCAAAGCTTATCGATACCGGGTACTCTATAAGCCCAAAGCTTATCGATACCGGGTACTCTATAAGCCCAAAGCTTATCGATACCGGGTACTCGATAAGCCCAAAGCTTTTCGATACCGGGTACTGGATAAGCCCAAAGCTTATCGATACCGGGTACTGGATAAGCCCAAAGCTTATCGATACCGAGTACTGGATAAGCCCAAAGCTTATCGATACCGGGTACTGGATAAGCCCAAAGCTTATTGATACCGGGTACTGGATAAGCCCAAAGCTTATTGATACCGGGTACTGGATAAGCCCAAAGCTTATCGATACCGGGTACTGGATAAGCCCAAAGCTTATCGATACCGGGTACTGGATAAGCCCAAAGCTTATCGATACCGGGTACTCTATAAGCCCAAAGCTTATCGATACCGGGTACTGGATAAGCCCAAAGCTTATCGATACCGGGTACTGGATAAGCCCAAAGCTTATCAATACCGGGTACTCCATAAGCTTGTAAGATTGTAAGATTCTCTCGGTTATCTGTTATCCAGCTCCAACATATCCAGAGATTGTGTTTCATCTGCAAACCAAACAACATGTGACATTTTATGATTATTTATGATTGAATGAAATGTTTTAATGTATTGATGTACTTGTACAGTGAGAACGTGTCGTCGTACTGCCTCCACATCGCCGAGGATGACGGTGAGGTTGACACAGACTTCCCTCCGCTCGACTCCAACGAACCCATCCATAAGTTTGGCTTCAGCACGCTGGCTCTGGTGGAGAAGTACTGTTCTCCTGGATTACTGTCTAAACAGAGTCTGTTCGTTAGGATGTAAGTATTACTACTAGTACTACTACTACTACTACTACTGCTACTGATACTACTGTTGGTTAGGATGTAAGTATTACTACTAGTACTACTACTACTACTACTGCTACTGATACTACTGTTGGTTAGGATGTAAGTATTACTACTAGTACTACTACTACTACTACTACTACTGTTGGTTAGGATGTAAGTATTACTACTAGTACTACTACTACTACTGCTACTGCTACTACTGTTGGTTAGGATGTAAGTATTACTACTAGTACTACTACTACTACTACTACTACTGTTGGTTAGGATGTAAGTATTACTACTAGTACTACTACTACTACTACTACTGCTACTGCTACTACTGTTGGTTAGGATGTAAGTATTACTACTAGTACTACTACTACTACTACTACTGTTGGTTAGGATGGAAGTATTACTACTAGTACTACTACTACTACTACTGCTACTGCTACTACTGTTGGTTAGGATGTAAGTATTACTACTAGTACTACTACTACTACTACTACTGTTGGTTAGGATGTAAGTATTACTACTAGTACTACTACTACTACTACTGCTACTGATACTACTGTTGGTTAGGATGTAAGTATTACTACTAGTACTACTACTACTACTACTACTACTGTTGGTTAGGATGTAAGTATTACTACTAGTACTACTACTACTACTACTGCTACTGATACTACTGTTGGTTAGGATGTAAGTATTACTACTAGTACTACTACTACTACTACTGATACTGATACTACTGTTGGTTAGGATGTAAGTATTACTACTAGTACTACTACTACTGCTACTGATACTACTGTTGGTTAGGATGTAAGTATTACTAATACTAGTACTGCTATTACTACTACTATTGTTGGTTAGGATGTATTATTTTGTATTAAGTACATATTATTATTACATATAGCTGCAAGCAGCGATAACACGGGACCAAGCAATGAGCCATTTTAGGCTGCTCAACAGTGCCACTTTAGGTCACCCAGCGGTATTTCAGCTGTTCGTACCCAAACATACAGACGGACAGACGAACAGACAGACAGACAGACAGACAGACAGACAGACAGACAGACAGACAGACAGACAGACAGACGAGGCATTAGTAATGCCTGTTCAAAGTGCCTGTTATCGCTGCTTGCAGCTATATTATTATTTGTAACCATTTTTCAGGTAATGGTCCATAGATTATGTCCTAGTCTGTCTATCTATGGTTCTATAGATTATGTGTAGAACATTTCACGCAAATTGCTCCAAAATCCCGGCAAAAAATCAGGTTGCCTTGATGCCTGACATCTAGCACCTGGCCTGAATATAGGCATTGAGATGTGAATATAGGTAGGTAGATAGGTAGATCTGAATATAGGCATTGAGATGTGAATATAGGTAGGTAGATAGGTAGATCTGAATATAGGCATTGAGATGTGAATATAGGTAGGTAGATAGGTAGATCTGAATATAGGCATTGAGATGTGAATATAGGTAGGTAGATAGGTAGATCTGAATATAGGCATCGAGATGTGAATATAGGTAGGTAGATAGGTAGATCTGAATATAGGCATTGAGATGTGAATATAGGTAGGTAGATAGGTAGATCTGAATATAGGCATTGAGATGTGAATATAGGTAGGTAGATAGGTAGATCTGAATATAGGCATTGAGATGTGAATATAGGTAGGTAGATAGGTAGATCTGAATATAGGCATTGAGATGTGAATATAGGTAGGTAGATAGGTAGATCTGAATATAGGCATTGAGATGTGAATATAGGTAGGTAGATAGGTAGATCTGAATATAGGCATTGAGATGTGAATATAGGTAGGTAGATAGGTAGATCTGAATATAGGCATTGAGATGTGAATATAGGTAGGTAGATAGGTAGATCTGAATATAGGCATTGAGATGTGAATATAGGTAGGTAGATAGGTAGATCTGAATATAGGCATTGAGATGTGAATATAGGTAGGTAGATAGGTAGATCTGAATATAGGCATCGAGATGTGAATATAGGTAGGTAGATAGGTAGATCTGAATATAGGCATCGAGATGTGAATATAGGTAGGTAGATAGGTAGATCTGAATATAGGCATCGAGATGTGAATATAGGTAGGTAGATAGGTAGATCTGAATATAGGCATCGAGATGTGAATATAGGTAGGTAGATAGGTAGATCTGAATATAGGCATCGAGATGTGAATATAGGTAGGTAGATAGGTAGATCTGAATATAGGCATTGAGATGTGAATATAGGTAGGTAGATAGGTAGATCTGAATATAGGCATTGAGATGTGAATATAGGTAGGTAGATAGGTAGATCTGAATATAGGCATTGAGATGTGAATATAGGTAGGTAGATAGGTAGATCTGAATATAGGCATCGAGATGTGAATATAGGTAGGTAGATAGGTAGATCTGAATATAGGCATCGAGATGTGAATATAGGTAGGTAGATAGGTAGATCTGAATATAGGCATCGAGATGTGAATATAGGTAGGTAGATAGGTAGATCTGAATATAGGCATCGAGATGTGAATATAGGTAGGTAGATAGGTAGATCTGAATATAGGCATTGAGATGTGAATATAGGTAGGTAGATAGGTAGATCTGAATATAGGCATTGAGATGTGAATATAGGTAGGTAGATAGGTAGATCTGAATATAGGCATTGAGATGTGAATATAGGTAGGTAGATAGGTAGATCTGAATATAGGCATCGAGATGTGAATATAGGTAGGTAGATAGGTAGATCTGAATATAGGCATCGAGATGTGAATATAGGTAGGTAGATAGGTAGATCTGAATATAGGCATCGAGATGTGAATATAGGTAGGTAGATAGGTAGATCTGAATATAGGCATCGAGATGTGAATATAGGTAGGTAGATAGGTAGATCTGAATATAGGCATCGAGATGTGAATATAGGTAGGTAGATAGGTAGATCTGAATATAGGCATCGAGATGTGAATATAGGTAGGTAGATAGGTAGATCTGAATATAGGCATTGAGATGTGAATATAGGTAGGTAGATAGGTAGATCTGAATATAGGCATTGAGATGTGAATATAGGTAGGTAGATAGGTAGATCTGAATATAGGCATTGAGATGTGAATATAGGTAGGTAGATAGGTAGATCTGAATATAGGCATTGAGATGTGAATATAGGTAGGTAGATAGGTAGATCTGAATATAGGCATTGAGATGTGAATATAGGTAGGTAGATAGGTAGATCTGAATATAGGCATTGAGATGTGAATATAGGTAGGTAGATAGGTAGATCTGAATATAGGTAGGTAGATAGGTAGATCTGAATATAGGTAGGTAGATAGGTAGATCTGAATATAGGCATTGAGATGTGAATATAGGTAGGTAGATAGGTAGATCTGAATATAGGCATTGAGATGTGAATATAGGTAGGTAGATAGGTAGATCTGAATATAGGCATTGAGATGTGAATATAGGTAGGTAGATAGGTAGATCTGAATATAGGTAGGTAGATAGGTAGATCTGAATATAGGTAGGTAGATAGGTAGATCTGAATATAGGCATTGAGATGTGAATATAGGTAGGTAGATAGGTAGATCTGAATATAGGCATTGAGATGTGAATATAGGTAGGTAGATAGGTAGATCTGAATATAGGCATTGAGATGTGAATATAGGTAGGTAGATAGGTAGATCTGAATATAGGCATTGAGATGTGAATATAGGTAGGTAGATAGGTAGATCTGAATATAGGCATTGAGATGTGAATATAGGTAGGTAGATAGGTAGATCTGAATATAGGCATTGAGATGTGAATATAGGTAGGTAGATAGGTAGATCTGAATATAGGCATTGAGATGTGAATATAGGTAGGTAGATAGGTAGATCTGAATATAGGTAGGTAGATAGGTAGATCTGAATATAGGTAGGTAGATAGGTAGATCTGAATATAGGTAGGTAGATAGGTAGATCTGAATATAGGTAGGTAGATAGGTAGATCTGAATATAGGTAGGTAGATAGGTAGATCTGAATATAGGTAGGTAGATAGGTAGATCTGAATATAGGTAGGTAGATAGGTAGATCTGAATATAGGCATTGAGATGTGAATATAGGTAGGTAGATAGGTAGATCTGAATATAGGCATTGAGATGTGAATATAGGTAGGTAGATAGGTAGATCTGAATATAGGCATTGAGATGTGAATATAGGTAGGTAGATAGGTAGATCTGAATATAGGCATTGAGATGTGAATATAGGTAGGTAGATAGGTAGATCTGAATATAGGCATTGAGATGTGAATATAGGTAGGTAGATAGGTAGATCTGAATATAGGTAGGTAGATAGGTAGATCTGAATATAGGTAGGTAGATAGGTAGATCTGAATATAGGTAGGTAGATAGGTAGATCTGAATATAGGTAGGTAGATAGGTAGATCTGAATATAGGCATTGAGATGTGAATATAGGTAGGTAGATAGGTAGATCTGAATATAGGCATTGAGATGTGAATATAGGTAGGTAGATAGGTAGATCTGAATATAGGCATTGAGATGTGAATATAGGTAGGTAGATAGGTAGATCTGAATATAGGCATTGAGATGTGAATATAGGTAGGTAGATAGGTAGATCTGAATATAGGCATTGAGATGTGAATATAGGTAGGTAGATAGGTAGATCTGAATATAGGCATTGAGATGTGAATATAGGTAGGTAGATAGGTAGATCTGAATATAGGCATTGAGATGTGAATATAGGTAGGTAGATAGGTAGATCTGAATATAGGCATTGAGATGTGAATATAGGTAGGTAGATAGGTAGATCTGAATATAGGCATTGAGATGTGAATATAGGTAGGTAGATAGGTAGATCTGAATATAGGCATTGAGATGTGAATATAGGTAGGTAGATCTGAATATAGGCATTGAGATGTGAATATAGGTAGGTAGATAGGTAGATCTGAATATAGGCATTGAGATGTGAATATAGGTAGGTAGATAGGTAGATCTGAATATAGGCATTGAGATGTGAATATAGGTAGGTAGATAGGTAGATCTGAATATAGGCATTGAGATGTGAATATAGGTAGGTAGATAGGTAGATCTGAATATAGGCATTGAGATGTGCCCACAATCTGCTCTGAGGGCGGAGTTTACTGGTCAAAGTGACAGATGTGTTCCCCATGAGTCAAGGAACATGTGGAAACAAGTGCCATGACTTTTGGCCAAACGAGGCATGATTTATGCCTGTTCAAAGGTTTCATTAAAACAAATGCTATAGCGCCCCCCTTTGGCCAATTAGAGTAAGACTGGATTCAGTGCCATTTGGCATGACCCTCTACCATACTGTAAACTTGTAAAGTGAAATAAGCATATGACGCTGCATGTATGCATTAGGGGCAGAAGAAGAATTTTCATTGGCTCATAAAACCCTCTCTCTCTCTCTCTCTCTCTCTCTCTCTCTCTCTCTCTCTCTCTCTCTCTCTCTCTCAGTAATGTGTTGTCTATGTCTCTCTCTGGCTCTCTGTCGCTCTCTCTCTCTCTCTCTCTCTCTCTCTCTCTCTCTCTCTCTCTCTCTCTCTCAGTAATGTGTTGTCTATGTCTCTCTCTCTCTCTCTCGCTCTCTATCAGTAATGTGTTGTCTATGTCTCTCTCTCTCTCTCTCGCTCTCTCTCTCTCTCTCTCTCTCTCTCAGTAATGTGTTGTCTATGTCTCTCTCTCTCGCTCTCTCTCAGTAATGTGTTGTCTATGTCTCTCTCTCTCTCTCTCTCTCTCTCTCTCTCTCTCTCTCTCTCTCTCTCTCTCTCTCTCTCAGTAATGTGTTGTCTATGTCTCTCTCTCTCTCTCTCTCTCTCGCTCTCTCTCTCTCTCTCAGTAATGTGTTGTCTATGTCTCTCTCTCTCTCTCTCTCTCTCTCTCTCTCTCTCTCTCTCTCTCTCTCTCTCGCTCTCAGTAATGCGTTGTCTATGTCTCTCTCCCAGTAACGCGGCCCATGGCTTCTCTCTCATCCCGGTGGACAGCCTGAAGGTCACCATGAAGGACATCCTCCAGAAAGCTCTGAAGAAGAGGAAAGGCTCCCAGAAGGGCTCTGGTAAATGTAGTCCATAAAACCCACTATCTGTAAGACTACAGATAGTATAGAACCACAATCTGTAGTCCATAAAACCACTTCTTGGTCGAATCTGTAGTCCATAAAACCACTTCCTGGTCGAATCTGTAGTCCATAAAACAATTGTGTTCTGATCACTCCCTGTATTGTTATAGGCTGTTAATGTGTTGTATTAATTCATAATTGTCTCGCTAATATTTACCTCAATAATTCCTTTTCTGCCAGCCACTTATATATTCGTACCCCCCAGCTATGGGACGTTATCTGCCAGCTACGTACAATTTAGGCATTTAGCAGACGCTCTTAATCCAGAGCGATTTACATTAGGCAAGAACAAAAGTATGGGAATACATCACGTATATAAAATGCATTTATCAAGAAACATGCGTAAGCTAAGAACCCAAGGCAACGCCTCTGTCACCCTCCAGCACCATGATCTTTGCACACAGCCCCTTTCACCTCCAGTCAAAGTAGGATGTTCAAAGCCTCATAACTCTGAATCTACGAGAGCTGTCCATGGTTCTGAATCTACGAGAGCTGTCCGTGGTTCTGAATCTACGAGAGCTGTCCATGGTTCTGAATCTACGAGAGCTGTCCATGGTTCTGAATCTACGAGAACTGTCCATGCTTCTGAATCTACGAGAGCTGTCCATGCTTCTGAATCTACGAGAGCTGTCCATGGTTCTGAATCTACGAGAGCTGTCCATGGTTCTGAATCTACGAGAGCTGTCCATGGTTCTGAATCTACAAGAGCTGTCCAAGGTTCTGAATCTACGAGAGCTGTCCATGGTTCTGAATCTACGAGAGCTGTCCGTGGTTCTGAATCTACGAGAGCTGTCCGTGGTTCTGAATCTACGAGAGCTGTCCGTGGTTCTGAATCTACGAGAACTGTCCATGCTTCTGAATCTACGAGAGCTGTCCATGCTTCTGAATCTACGAGAGCTGTCCATGGTTCTGAATCTACGAGAGCTGTCCATGGTTCTGAATCTACGAGAGCTGTCCAAGGTTCTGAATCTACGAGAGCTGTCCATGGTTCTGAATCTACGAGAGCTGTCCGTGGTTCTGAATCTACGAGAGCTGTCCATGGTTCTGAATCTACGAGAGCTGTCCATGGTTCTGAATCTACGAGAGCTGTCCGTGGTTCTGAATCTACGAGAGCTGTCCGTGGTTCTGAATCTACGAGAGCTGTCCGTGGTTCTGAATCTACGAGAACTGTCCATGCTTCTGAATCTACGAGAGCTGTCCATGCTTCTGAATCTACGAGAGCTGTCCGTGGTTCTGAATCTACGAGAGCTGTCCATGGTTCTGAATCTACGAGAGCTGTCCGTGGTTCTGAATCTACGAGAGCTGTCCATGGTTCTGAATCTACGAGAGCTGTCCGTGGTTCTGAATCTACGAGAGCTGACCGTGGTTATTTCTCTGGCTCAGATTGAGCTGGATTGAACAATGCGACGATGTTAGCGGCTCAATGCTAAATCCCGGTTACCGCGCTGCTAGGAATGGAATGCTTCTGAAGACTATTCAATAGACGATTATATAGCTAATCTATCTGTGTTGTGATAGGCTGATACATTGACTCTGCCTGCCCTGTGTTGTGATAGGTCCAAAGTATCGCCTGGAGCGTCAGACGGAGCCCAACGTGGGCGTCGACCTCGACTGTTCCCTGGAGAGCCAATCCACGCTGGAGTTCTGCCTGGTCCGAGAAAACAGTGAGTTCTGATTGGTCAGAGAGAACAGTGAGTTCTGATTGGTCGGAGAGAACAGTGAGTTCTGATTGGTCCGAGAAAACAGTGAGTTCCTCCTGATTAGTCAGAAATACATTATCTGGGTTAGGGTTAGGGTTGTCTAAAGTAACGCCAAAACCTCCTCACTGTGTAGCCAACAAGGGGCCAAACCTCCTCACTGTGTAGCCAACGAGGGGCCAAACCTCCCCACTGTGTAGCCAACAAGGGGCCAAACCTCCTCACTGTGTAGCCAACGAGGGGCCAAACCTCCTCACTGTGTAGCCAACAAGGGGCCAAACCTCCCCACTGTGTAGCCAACAAGGGGCCAAACCTCCTCACTGTGTAGCCAACAAGGGGCCAAACCTCCTCACTGTGTAGCCAACGAGGGGCCAAACCTCCCCACTGTGTAGCCAACAAGGGGCCAAACCTCCCCACTGTGTAGCCAACAAGGGGCCAAACCTCCCACTGTGTAGCCAACAAGGGGCCAAACCTCCTCACTGTGTAGCCAACAAGGGGCCAAACCTCCTCACTGTGTAGCCAACGAGGGGCCAAACCTCCTCACTGTGTAGCCAACGAGGGGCCAAACCTCCTCACTGTGTAGCCAACAAGGGGCCAAACCTCCTCACTGTGTAGCCAACGAGGGGCCAAACCTCCCCACTGTGTAGCCAACGAGGGGCCAAACCTCCCCACTGTGTAGCCAACAAGGGGCCAAACCTCCTCACTGTGTAGCCAACGAGGGGCCAAACCTCACTGTGTAGCCAACAAGGGGCCAAACCTCCCCACTGTGTAGCCAACGAGGGGCCAAACCTCCTCACTGTGTAGCCAACAAGGGGCCAAACCTCCTCACTGTGTAGCCAACGAGGGGCCAAACCTCCTAACTGTGTAGCCAACAAGGGGCCAAACCTCCTCACTGTGTAGCCAACAAGGGGCCAAACCTCCTCACTGTGTAGCCAACGAGGGGCCAAACCTCACTGTGTAGCCAACAAGGGGCCAAACCTCCTCACTGTGTAGCCAACAAGGGGCCAAACCTCCTCACTGTGTAGCCAACGAGGGGCCAAACCTCACTGTGTAGCCAACGAGGGGCCAAACCTCCTCACTGTGTAGCCAACAAGGGGCCAAACCTCCTCACTGTGTAGCCAACGAGGGGCCAAACCTCCTCACTGTGTAGCCAACAAGGGGCCAAACCTCCTCACTGTGTAGCCAACGAGGGGCCAAACCTCCTCACTGTGTAGCCAACAAGGGGCCAAACCTCCTCACTGTGTAGCCAACAAGGGGCCAAACCTCCCCACTGTGTAGCCAACGAGGGGCCAAACCTGCTCACTGTGTAGCCAACAAGGGGCCAAACCTCCTCACTGTGTAGCCAACAAGGGGCCAAACCTCCCCACTGTGTAGCCAACGAGGGGCCAAACCTCCTCACTGTGTAGCCAACGAGGGGCCAAACCTCCTCACTGTGTAGCCAACGAGGGGCCAAACCTCCTCACTGTGTAGCCAACAAGGGGCCAAACCTCCTCACTGTGTAGCCAACAAGGGGCCAAACCTCCTCACTGTGTAGCCAACAAGGGGCCAAACCTCCCCACTGTGTAGCCAACAAGGGGCCAAACCTCCCCACTGTGTAGCCAACGAGGGGCCAAACCTCCTCACTGTGTAGCCAACAAGGGGCCAAACCTCCTCACTGTGTAGCCAACGAGGGGCCAAACCTCCCCACTGTGTAGCCAACGAGGGGCCAAACCTCACTGTGTAGCCAACGAGGGGCCAAACCTCCCCACTGTGTAGCCAACGAGGGGCCAAACCTCCTCACTGTGTAGCCAACAAGGGGCCAAACCTCCCCACTGTGTAGCCAACAAGGGGCCAAACCTCCTCACTGTGTAGCCAACGAGGGGCCAAACCTCCTCACTGTGTAGCCAACAAGGGGCCAAACCTCCTCACTGTGTAGCCAACAAGGGGCCAAACCTCCCCACTGTGTAGCCAACAAGGGGCCAAACCTCCTCACTGTGTAGCCAACGAGGGGCCAAACCTCCTCACTGTGTAGCCAACAAGGGGCCAAACCTCCTCACTGTGTAGCCAACAAGGGGCCAAACCTCCTCACTGTGTAGCCAACAAGGGGCCAAACCTCCTCACTGTGTAGCCAACAAGGGGCCAAACCTCCTCACTGTGTAGCCAACAAGGGGCCAAACCACCTCACTGTGTAGCCAACGAGGGGCCAAACCTCCTCACTGTGTAGCCAACGAGGGGCCAAACCTCCCCACTGTGTAGCCAACGAGGGGCCAAACCTCCTCACTGTGTAGCCAACGAGGGGCCAAACCTCCTCACTGTGTAGCCAACAAGGGGCCAAACCTCCCCACTGTGTAGCCAACAAGGGGCCAAACCTCCTCACTGTGTAGCCAACAAGGGGCCAAACCTCCTCACTGTGTAGCCAACAAGGGGCCAAACCTCACTGTGTAGCCAACAAGGGGCCAAACCTCCCCACTGTGTAGCCAACTAGGGGCCAAACCTCCTCACTGTGTAGCCAACGAGGGGCCAAACCTCCTCACTGTGTAGCCAACGAGGGGCCAAACCTCCTCACTGTGTAGCCAACGAGGGGCCAAACCTCCCCACTGTGTAGCCAACAAGGGGCCAAACCTCACTGTGTAGCCAACAAGGGGCCAAACCTCCCCACTGTGTAGCCAACTAGGGGCCAAACCTCCTCACTGTGTAGCCAACGAGGGGCCAAACCTCCTCACTGTGTAGCCAACGAGGGGCCAAACCTCCTCACTGTGTAGCCAACGAGGGGCCAAACCTCCCCACTGTGTAGCCAACGAGGGGCCAAACCTCCTCACTGTGTAGCCAACAAGGGGCCAAACCTCCCCACTGTGTAGCCAACTAGGGGCCAAACCTCCTCACTGTGTAGCCAACGAGGGGCCAAACCTCCTCACTGTGTAGCCAACGAGGGGCCAAACCTCCCCACTGTGTAGCCAACAAGGGGCCAAACCTCCTCACTGTGTAGCCAACGAGGGGCCAAACCTCCTCACTGTGTAGCCAACGAGGGGCCAAACCTCCTCACTGTGTAGCCAACAAGGGGCCAAACCTCCTCACTGTGTAGCCAACAAGGGGCCAAACCTCCCCACTGTGTAGCCAACAAGGGGCCAAACCTCCTCACTGTGTAGCCAACGAGGGGCCAAACCTCCTCACTGTGTAGCCAACGAGGGGCCAAACCTCCTCACTGTGTAGCCAACAAGGGGCCAAACCTCCTCACTGTGTAGCCAACAAGGGGCCAAACCTCCTCACTGTGTAGCCAACAAGGGGCCAAACCTCCTCACTGTGTAGCCAACGAGGGGCCAAACCTCCTCACTGTGTAGCCAACGAGGGGCCAAACCTCCCCACTGTGTAGCCAACAAGGGGCCAAACCTCCTCACTGTGTAGCCAACAAGGGGCCAAACCTCCTCACTGTGTAGCCAACAAGGGGCCAAACCTCACTGTGTAGCCAACAAGGGGCCAAACCTCCCCACTGTGTAGCCAACTAGGGGCCAAACCTCCTCACTGTGTAGCCAACGAGGGGCCAAACCTCCTCACTGTGTAGCCAACGAGGGGCCAAACCTCCTCACTGTGTAGCCAACGAGGGGCCAAACCTCCCCACTGTGTAGCCAACAAGGGGCCAAACCTCACTGTGTAGCCAACAAGGGGCCAAACCTCCCCACTGTGTAGCCAACTAGGGGCCAAACCTCCTCACTGTGTAGCCAACGAGGGGCCAAACCTCCTCACTGTGTAGCCAACGAGGGGCCAAACCTCCTCACTGTGTAGCCAACGAGGGGCCAAACCTCCCCACTGTGTAGCCAACAAGGGGCCAAACCTCCTCACTGTGTAGCCAACAAGGGGCCAAACCTCCCCACTGTGTAGCCAACTAGGGGCCAAACCTCCTCACTGTGTAGCCAACGAGGGGCCAAACCTCCTCACTGTGTAGCCAACGAGGGGTCAAACCTCCCCACTGTGTAGCCAACAAGGGGCCAAACCTCCTCACTGTGTAGCCAACGAGGGGCCAAACCTCCTCACTGTGTAGCCAACAAGGGGCCAAACCTCCTCACTGTGTAGCCAACGAGGGCTTTCATTACCTGCTACACGCAGCCCTCTGGTTGCCTTATTCCGCATGCGCTGCACACCTGCGCAGCCAGCTACGAACGACCCAGAATCCTGTTGGGAAACCGGGCCAATAATAATAATAATAATAATAATAATAATAATGTGTTCAGGTTCCAGAGGGGAGGAGAGCTCGGAGGAAGACCCTCCTGTGGACATCACGTCGGTTCAGGACATGTTGAGCAGTCATCACTACAAGAGCTTCAAGATCTCCATGATTCACAAGCTACGCTTCACTACGGACGTACAGCTAGGTAAATACCTGTACTACAGCACAGCACAGCACAGCACAGGACGGCTGACACACTGCTCAACACTCAAGTCTCGTTGTATTTGGCCGAAAAGGATATCTTTTTTAATATGATTATGGCAAATAATCCCAAAGTGTCAGTACACTGAGAGACAGCTGCTGTATCCTCCCACAGCTGCTCTATACACAGGGCTGCACATAATTATTTTGGGCTAGTTCTCAAAGGAGCACCTGGACATGCAAGTTGGTGCGCACAGGGGGGGGGGGTACTGTCGACGGACGGACGGACGTCTCTACACTGCCACAATATGTTATGCTGCCCACACAGCCAGATGCAAAAGATACAAAGATGCTAAACTACAGTCACAAACAGTGTGGTCGTTACGCAGCAGGAGGTTTGTTAGCAGCTCTGAAACGTCCTACACAATTAATTACTCACCTACTGCTGCAGGTTCCATGTTTAAATAAATTAATTCCAGTGTTGTTCAAGTGACAGATGCATGGTTTTCACATTGTAAATATGGTCGCGTGGTTTAGCGACTAGCACTATGACAGGAGCAACGTAAACTTTGGGAAAGTGTCATAGTAGCTTGTTTACAACTGAAACAGACTTCCTGTGCTCTGACTTCCTCTTCAAAATAAGAGTCACGTGTAAAGATTAGTCAACACTAGTTTTATTTCTAAGTCTACTTACAGGACATAACATCATATTTGAGTTCCTTTTGAATACCTGTCAGATTCTCTACATATAACTGTCGCAGCTCTTGGTGCGCAAATGCGCCTTGCATGCTTTGATCTACCGCGCAGAAAACATTTTGACGACGCATGCGCACTGGCGCACCAGTTGTGTGCAGGCCTGTCTATACATCTCCTTACAACAGTGTTTTACTGCTCTATACTTCTCCTTACAACAGTGTTTTACTGACTATACATCTCCTTACAACAGTGTTTTACTGACTATACATCTCCTTACAACAGTGTTTTACTGCTCTATACATCTCCTTACAACAGTGTTTTACTGCTCTATACATCTCCTTACAACAGTGTTTTACAGGATTTTACCGTTTGTGTTAAAAGTTTGACTCCATAAAACGTGTTACCTGCTATTTAATCAAATATTCTATTGTTTTATTACCTTTAGAGCATACGCTGAAGTATTTGCAGCTTTCAACGACGAATATCCGGCTAAAAATGGTCCGTCGGCATGTTATGATCATCATCACCAGCGGCCATGACAATGTGCTACTGGATCCGCCTCCATGAGGCGTTGTAGTCCAAACAAACCCCCCGTCCACTTACATTGAGCTCAATTTCCCAGAAGCCCTAGCGGCCCAGATGATGACTTGATTTCCGGTTTCGTCATCATAACGCGACGGCCTCGTCAGCAGGTCCCGGATAAATCCGCTGCTTCTTTTTAATTATTTTAAAACGGCGAATTAAACGCATTAAACAAATGTCGGGTATAGCGTTTTACGCGCGGTGGAACACTGGATTAAACAATTAGTGGCCGTCAAACTGTTAAAATAACACCATAAAACCACCATTGCGCCCCCTAGAGCACTGGTTCCCAAACTCATGTCAAGGACCCCCAAATTGACACTAAGTAGCCCAGTGGACCCCCATTAGAAGAGATATGCCAGGGACCCCCATAAGAGAAGATTTTTACGATTCTCAACCCGTTTAATTTCAAGGACCCCAGTTTGAAATGCATTAGTCTACGGACCCCCATTTAATGGCATTTCTACGTCTGGGACCCCCAATTTATATTGTAAAAAATCACTGTTACAGTGTACAAATGTAATGTATTTATTTGTATGTATTTATACACTCTCAGAGATACAGACCCATAAGGGTCCATTAGGTTCCAAACTATCATTTAGCTGGGGACCCCCTGGAACTCCCTCAAGGACCCCAGGGTGTCCCCGGACCCCCTGGAACTCCCTGAAGGACCCCTGGGGGTCCCCGGACCCCCTGGAACTCCCTCAAGGACCCCAGAGGGGTCCCCGGACCCCCTGGAACTCCCTCTAGGACCCATGGGGGTCCCCGGACCCCCTGGAACTCCCTGAAGGACCTCTGGGGGTCCCTGGATCCCCTGGAACTCCCTCAAGGACCCCTGGGGGTCCCCGGACCCCCTGGAACTCCCTGCAGGACCCCTGGGGGTCCCCGGACCCACTGGAACTCCCTCAAAGACTCCCTGAAGGACCCCTGGGGGTCCCCGGACCCCCTGGAACTCCCTCAAGGACCCCTGGGGGTCCCTGGACCCCCCCAGGGTGTCCCCGGACCCCCTGGAACTCCCTCAAGGACCCCTGGGGGTCCCTGGACCCCCTGGAACTCCCTGAAGGACCCCAGGGTGTCCCCGGACCCCCTGGAACTCCCTCAAGGACCCCTGGGGGTCCCTGGACCCCACCTTGGGAACCACTGCAGTACGTGATGAGGTTAGGCGTGTTGAACACAATCAGCGCTGGGATTTATTTCAAAATAGAAGCTCGGGTGCCGGGGAGGGGGGGGGGGGGGGGGGGGGCAGATATGGCAGCTTTTACTCTGAAAGCCGAGGGGGGGGGGGTGGGGGGGGGGGGGGGGGGGGGGGGGGCTTGCGTTCCGTACAAACACCGGGAGGCATAACGTTGCTTGCTTACTTCGCTATGATTACGATAAAGTCTCTGTAGAAGCGTTAATATTCGGGCGAGAGGCATGTTGTTGAAGTCAGAAATGAAGACAGAAGTCTATCCATCTGGTCAGAACCACGGAGAGCTCCCTAGATGACACGCGGCGAGCCTTTCTTTCTGACCCATAAACAGGGAGGTGAACGGCAGAGCGCATGGCGCCAGGCCAGAGCGCATGGTGCCAGAAGCAAGGAGTACATTGCAGAAAGCGAGGCCAACAACCCCCCCCCAAAAAAGAGAGAGAAAAATCTGAATATATATTTGATATCAATGAAAAAGTTAAAGTGTTTAGCCCATTTTGACCTGAGATCAGATTCTATAAATGTCTTCTACATCCTGACAGTTTTCTGAAGAAGCTATGTTTCTATGTCAGTCGTTCTTCGATTTAGCAGACCTACAAGCTCGATCTACAAGCTACGAGCTTGTAGATCTGCTATTTTTCAATAGCTAAAGTATAACATAATGCTAACACCAGAAGGGGTTAGAGTGATGGATTAGCTGGGACGTTTCCACGGAATGTGTTAAGGTGTTTAGAGTGATGGATTCAAAGTGTCGCCCATATAAGGACATCAGAAACCCCTCCCCCCTCCCCCACCAAAATGTGGAACTCCCTACCAACAGTCATTAAGACATGCAAATCCCTTGGCTCCCAAAGGGCACCTACGGACGGCTGCTATTCGAAACTGGCCCCCGTAAAATCTGAATTCCCCACCGCCTCCCCTTTCTCCCCTCACTGTATGTTTCTTTCCCTTTTTACCTCCTTTAAGATGAATTCCTGTTTTGACTGTCTATATAGTTGTGTATATTCATACGTCTCTAAATGTTTTGATGAATTGAACAAGGTGGACCTTATTGTAAACAAGTGTAATGCTTTATGGTGTCGTCCACTCACAGTTAACAGTCTTTGTATTGAGTTGTGCTTGAAATGTACTGGAATTCTGCTAACTGTTCAATCAATCAATCAACCCCCCCCCCCCCCCCCCCCCCCCCCCCAGGTGTGTCTGGAGAGAAGCTAGAGATCGACCCGGTGGCCAATCAGAAGACCAGCACCAAGTTCTGGATCCGCCAGAAGCCGATTTCTATCGACTCGGATCACCTGTGTGCCTGTGATCTGGTGGAGGAGAGGAGCCCTAGTCAGTACACACACACACACACACACACACACACACACACACACACACACACACACACACACACACACACACACACACACACACACACACACACTAAGCCCACTGTGTCACAGAGCTGTAAGGGTCCATTTGGTTCCAGACTATCATTGAGCTGGGGACCCTCTGGAACTCCCTCAAGAACCCCTGGGGGTCCCCGGGCCCCCTGGAACTCCCTCAAGAACCCCTGGGGGTCCCCGGACCCCCTGGAACTCCCTCAAGGACCCCTGGGGGTCCCCGGACATGTAACATGTCCTTATAAGGAGATAACATGTCATTATAAGGAGATAACATGTCATTATAAGGAGATAACATGTCCTTATAAGGAGATAACATGTCCTTATAAGGAGATAACATGTCATTATAAGGAGATAACATGTCCTTATAAGGAGATAACATGTCCTTATAAGGAGATAACATGTCCTTATAAGGAGATAACATGTCCTTATAAGGAGATAACATGTCATTTTAAGGAGATAACATGTCCTTATAAGGAGATAACATGTCCTTATAAGGAGATAACATGTCCTTATAAGGAGATAATAAAATGTCCTTATAAGGAGATAATAAAATGTCCTTATAAGGAGATAACATGTCCTTATAAGGAGATAACATGTTATTATAAGGAGATAACATGTCATTATATGGAGATAGCATGTCATTATATGGAGATAACATGTCCTTATAAGGAGATAACATGTCCTTATAAGGAGATAACATGTCCTTATAAGGAGATAACATGGCATTATGAGGAGATAACATGTCCTTATAAGGAGATAACATGTCCTTATAAGGAGATAACATGTCATTATATGGAGATAACATGTCCTTATAAGGAGATAACATGTCATTATATGGAGATAACATGTCCTTATAAGGATAGAACATGTCCTTATAAGGAGATAACATGTCATTATATGGAGATAACATGTCCTTATAAGGAGATAACATGTCCTTATAAGGAGATAACATGTCCTTATAAGGAGATAACATGTCATTATATGGAGATAACATGTCCTTATAAGGAGATAACATGTCCTTATAAGGAGATAACATGTCCTTATAAGGAGATAACATGTCATTATATGGAGATAACATGTCCTTATAAGGAGATAACATGTCCTTATAAGGAGATAACATGTCATTGTATGGAGATAACATGTCCTTATAAGGAGATAACATGTCCTTATAAGGAGATAACATCTCCTTATAAGGAGATAACATGTCCTTATAAGGAGATAACATGTCCTTATAAGGAGATAACATGTCCTTATAAGGAGATAACAACATGTCCTTATAAGGAGATAACAACATGTCCTTATAAGGAGATAATAACATGTCCTTATAAGGAGATAACATGTCCTTATAAGGAGATAACATGTCCTTATAAGGAGATAACATGTCCTTATAATACCATGTCCTTATAAGGAGATAACATGTCCTTATAAGGAGATAATAACATAACTTGTCCTTTTAAGGTCACGCCATCTTCAAGCTGACGTACCTCAGTAACCACGACTACAAGGCACTCTACTTTGAGTCTGACGCTGCAGCGGTCAACGAGATCGTTCTCAAGGTCAGTAGGTCGTTGTGAAGGTCAACGAGATCGTTCTCAGGGTCAGTAGGTCGTTGTGAAGGTCAACGAGATCGTTCTCAAGGTCAGTAGGTCGTAGCGCGCCACTCGGTGGCACGCTACGAGCTTGTAGATCTGCTATTTTTCAATAGCTAAAGTATAACAAGATGCTTAGTTAAAAACACCAAAAGGGGTTCCCGTCCAGAATGGGTTAAACCAGTGTACAGTTTAAACAAGTGCCTGCAGCCAATACTGAGGACAGCCTGCAGCCAATACTGAGGACAGCCTGCAGCCAATACTGAGGACAGCCTGCAGCCAATACTGAGGACAGCCTGCAGCCAATACTGAGGACAGCCTGCAGCCAATACTGAGGACAGCCTGCAGCCAATACTGAGGACAGCCTGCAGCCAATACTGAGGACAGCCTGCAGCCAATACTGAGGACAGTCTGCAGCCAATACTGAGGACAGCCTGCAGCCAATACTGAGGACAGCCTGCAGCCAATACTGAGGACAGCCTGCAGCCAATACTGAGGACAGCCTGCAGCCAATACTGAGGACAGCCTGCAGCCAATACTGAGGACAGCCTGCAGCCAATACTGAGGACAGCCTGCAGCCAATACTGAGGACAGCCTGCAGCCAATACTGAGGACAGCCTGCAGCCAATACTGAGGACAGCCTGCAGCCAATACTGAGGACAGCCTGCAGCCAATACTGAGGACAGCCTGCAGCCAATACTGAGGACAGCCTGCAGCCAATACTGAGGACAGTCTGCAGCCAATACTGAGGACAGCCTGCAGCCAATACTGAGGACAGCCTGCAGCCAATACTGAGGACAGCCTGCAGCCAATACTGAGGACAGCCTGCAGCCAATACTGAGGACAGCCTGCAGCCAATACTGAGGACAGCCTGCAGCCAATACTGAGGACAGTCTGCAGCCAATACTGAGGACAGTCTGCAGCCAATACTGAGGACAGTCTGCAGCCAATACTGAGGACAGTCTGCAGCCAATACTGAGGACAGCCTGCAGCCAATACTGAGGACAGTCTGCAGCCAATACTGAGGACAGCCTGCAGCCAATACTGAGGACAGCCTGCAGCCAATACTGAGGACAGCCTGCAGTCAATACTGAGGACAGCCTGCAGCCAATACTGAGGACAGTCTGCAGCCAATACTGAGGACAGTCTGCAGCCAATACTGAGGACAGTCTGCAGCCAATACTGAGGACAGTCTGCAGCCAATACTGAGGACAGCCTGCAGCCAATACTGAGGACAGCCAATACTGAGGACAGCCTGCAGCCAATACTGAGGACAGCCTGCAGCCAATACTGAGGACAGCCTGCAGCCAATACTGAGGACAGCCAATACTGAGGACAGCCTGCAGCCAATACTGAGGACAGCCTGCAGCCAATACTGAGGACAGCCTGCAGCCAATACTGAGGACAGCCTGCAGCCAATACTGAGGACAGCCTGCAGCCAATACTGAGGACAGCCTGCAGCCAATACTGAGGACAGTCTGCAGCCAATACTGAGGACAGTCTGCAGCCAATACTGAGGACAGCCTGCAGCCAATACTGAGGACAGCCTGCAGCCAATACTGAGGACAGTCTGCAGCCAATACTGAGGACAGCCTGCAGCCAATACTGAGGACAGCCTGCAGCCAATACTGAGGACAGCCTGCAGCCAATACTGAGGACAGTCGTGCCCACATCGCGAGTAGCAACGTGCTTGGAACTATACCGTTGGGGAAACGACCGTTTGGAAGCAGATGCCGGCGTGCGGAAAGTCGGACAAAGACGTCGCTGTACCGGTGAGATCGTTTCAGACGTGTTCCTAGGGGACACGGTGGCACAGTGGGTAGTGCTGTCGCCTCACACCTAGAAGGTCCTGGGTTCGATTCCCGCTCGGGACGCTGTGGGTGCTGGCGGCGTGTTTCCTCCTCCGCGTCATCAGTGCCCATACCCGAGGCAGGATTGGCGAAAGGGCCTTTCTGTGTGGAGTTTGCATGTTCTCTCCGTGTCCCCTAGGGTAGGTACCCTCACATGTTCTCCCCCATGTCCCCTAGGGTAGGTACCCTCACATGTTCTCCCCGTGTCCCCTAGGGTAGTTACCCTCACATGTTCTCCCCGTGTCCCATAGGGTAGGTACCCTCACATGTTCTCCCCGTGTCCCCTAGGGTAGGTACCCTCACATGTTCTCCCCCATGTCCCCTAGGGTAGGTACCCTCACATGTTCTCCCCGTGTCCCCTAGGGTAGGTACCCTCACATGTTCTCCCCGTGTCCCCTAGGGTAGGTACCCTCAAATGTTCTCCCCGTGTCCCCTAGGGTAGGTACCCTCACAAAAAACATGCAGTAATCCTTGTCTCTAAACTGCCTCCCCCTGGCCAGCCGGGGCGCCCGATGGAGGGGAAAGGAACTGGTTGGAATAACGTGTTCCTTCCACACGCTAGGGCATTAACGACTTGAGATTTTTCCAAGTCGACTTGTCAGACAGTAAAGTCGAAGTTTAGTCGATTTATCGTTTTGTATGGGGGGGGGGGGGGGGGGGTGCGCACGCTCAACAGGGGCGGGTGGAGGTGCGCGCAATACGGAGCCTGTCAAACAAAGCACTGCGCACACAGTGGCCTCGCCAATATGGCACAGTGTATGTATCATCTATATGGCAAAGCGCTGATTATCAAAACATAAAACTATAATAGTAAATACTAAACAGTGTGTGCGTCGCACACTGGTGCACAGACCAGAAAAGAGAACACAACAGGAGAGGGGGCATCATTGGCACACAGCGCCAGCAGCAACAGCGCAGCAGCACAGCGCAGCACAGCGGCCCGAGAAGTACACAATACAAAATATAACATTAACACTAGTGGCAGTCAGAACACAATATAGAAGACATAGGTCTATATATTATCATCACAGCAGCCAGCAGCAGTTTGGCACATCATCAGAATACAATCTGCATTACCTTCCACGTGAACCTTCTCCTCCTCCTTCCCCTCCAACTCGATAACGTTCTCATGTTAGTTTGTTACTTATTTTCTGAGCCATGCAAATAAACAACAACCCGCACCGCACTGACCGGAGACGGAGAGGTTCATATGATGTGCCCCGCGCGTAAAGCTAAACCAGAAACAGGAGTCATTGCGTCAGCACGGATGTAGCCTCGGAAAGCCAGACGTTTTATTTCCAGCATGGAGGTGAGGGGGATATCGTTTGGGGATAAAGTTTGCGCGCTTCTATCTGTTACTTCTCTGACGCAGCGCAGTTCAAACTTCAAATTCAGCCAGTCAATAGTGAGAGCCACATACACAGCTGCAGTTGGTTTTTAATTAAGGGCGCGTTCTGAACTTCTGAATGCAATGCAAACTAATAGACCAATTATTTGTTTACAAACATTGGGACTGGGCGCACGGGTGACTGTTTCATGTAATCAATTCCCAACAGTGTTGCGCACAGAGAACAGCTGATATACAAGCTCACATCGCATCGCAGATGCGTCTGTTGTGAGCTTAGAGGTCTGCGTGCGCGACACCATCGCGGGACGAAGCATAAATTATACTTGATGGGCTGCAGGTGCGCGTGCAGCCGTGCACAAATAGGCTCTGCTGCCGTGTTCATGAGCGCACCTCCCGTTCTTATGACAGCGACTGGAGGTTCTGTTTTGAATTGCTATTATTGTTCAAACACAACAGAAACCAAGGATTGACTTCTGTCCGTGACAATAATCAATGCTACAGTTTGAATTCTGTACGCACGCACACAGAGCAAAAAATATGATATGGGGAACACTTTTTTTTCTTTCTTTTTTTTTTCAACTTTCGACTCTGAATCGACTTGTGTTAATGAAATCGATAAATCGATAAATCGATTTTTTTAGTGAATGCCCTACCACACGCTACGTCCAACCAGGGAAACTCCCCCCTGTCAGGTGTAAAGGAGCAACTTGGACACTCAGGCATGAAGGAAGCATGAGTTCAAGTCCGTTGCTCCCCCCATGTCCCCCATATATGGGGACTAGGTTGGTGGAGGGTGTGTAGAGCCCAGGATCACATTAGATAATTGACACAGGGGTGAAAAATGGGTTACAAAATCGTGGGATAAAAATTATAGAAATTAAACGTGTTCCTTGTTGGAGTAGAAGTTTTAAGGGGTACCCCGGCCCGTTAGCGTTTTTGTTTGGACCGTTTTGAGCAGAATAACTTTTCGTTTCGTCGGTTTAAAGGAACTGTCGTTGACTTTGTAGGGCGCGCTGCCCGGTGCGAAGAGGACCGACGTGGGCGCTGTTTATTATTTAACCCATTCTGGGCGGGAACCCCTTTTGGTGTTAGCATTATGTTATGCTTTAGCTATTGAAAAATAGCAGATCTACAAGCTCATAGCGCGCCACCGAGTGGCGCGCTATGAGCTTGTAGGTCTGCTATTTTTTTTAAATCGAAGAACCACTGACATAGAAACATAGTTTTTTCAGAAAACTGTCAGGATGTAGAAGACATTTTTAGAATCTGATCTCAGGTCAAAATGGGTTAATTCTGAGTTGCGTGCGCCTACGAGTGCTGTTGACTATGGTTTGTTGATTGTTGGTTTAAGTAAAGGGTGATTGTTACAAACTATCTTGTTGTCAACTTCAGATCAACTACATCCTGTTTTAACTCCTCAGATCAACTACATCTTGGAGTCCAGGGCGAGCACATCGCGGGCCGACTACTTCGCCCAGAAGCAGCGGAAGTTGAGTCGACGAACCAGCTTCAGCTTCCAGAAGGACAGGAAGTCCACCCAGTAGACCCAGCGCCATCTACTGGGGACTGGGGAGTTAGTTAGTTAGTTAGTTAGTTAGTTAGTTAGTTAGTTAGTTAACTAACTGGTTCATATATTGATGTACTGTAATAATGGTTTATATATTGATGTAATAAAATCACTCTTGATTCTCACAAATCCCTGGTGTCTCCACCTGGTGTCTCCACCTGGTGTCACATCCTGATGACCATAAAAGGGTATAGATTCACATCCTGGTGACCATAGCATAGACATAGACAACTATTCCACAATCTCTGAATGCTATAGAGTCTGGAACTACACCTCCTGAATGCTATATAGAGTCTGGAACTACACCTCCTGAATGCTATATAGAGTCTGGAACTACACCTCCTGAATGTTATATAGAGTCTGGAACTACACCTGAATGCTATATAGAGTCTGGAACTACACCTCCTGAATGCTATATAGAGTCTGGAACTACACCTCCTGAATGCTATATAGAGTCTGAAACTACACCTCCTGAATGCTATATAGAGTCTCGAACTACACCTCCTGAATGCTATATAGAGTCTGGAACTACACCTCCTGAATGTTATATAGAGTCTGGAACTACACCTCCTGAATGCTATACAGTCTGGAACTACACCTCCTGAATGCTATATAGAGTCTGGAACTACACCTCCTGAATGCTATACAGTCTGGAACTACACCTCCTGAATGTTATATAGAGTCTGGAACTACACCTCCTGAATGCTATACAGTCTGGAACTACACCTCCTGAATGTTATATAGAGTCTGGAACTACACCTCCTGAATGCTATACAGTCTGGAACTACACCTCCTGAATGCTATACAGTCTGGAACTACACCTCCTGAATGCTATATAGAGTCTGGAACTACACCTCCTGAATGCTATATAGAGTCTGGAACTACACCTCCTGAATGCTATACAGTCTGGAACTACACCTCCTGAATGCACTACAGAGTCTGGAACTACACCTCCTGAATGCACTACAGAGTCTGGAACTACACCTCCCCAAATGCCAGTAAGGAAGCTGCCATTTCCGTTCACAAAAATATATTTTAAAATATCTTTAGGCCTACATTTTATTTCTTTATTTCCTTTTCTGCTAAGCAACAAGCTATATATGCTTAGATGTTTTCTATTTATATTAGGATGAATTTGCGCGACTGTAAAGACGAAACGGAAGTGGGGAGGAGGCTTCAAATGTAAATATGAAATAAATGTCCACAGAAGTGAACCTTTCAAGCCTGTTTTCTCAACTCGCTGTTTCTCTGCAAGACATTACTCTATAAGACATTACTCTATAAGTCCACAGAAGTGAACCTTTCAAGCCTGTTTTCTCAACTCTCTGTTTCTCTGCAAGACATTACTCTATAAGACATTACTCTATAAGCCATATCTCCACAACTGGTGGGTCAAACTGGACAACCAATAGGCTGTGTCAATGATTCCCTGCTTTCATATGACATGAAACAATGAAAATTCAAAAGAATCCAATGGCAGTCCCCCAATTTAGTCACATATGTTGATCTGACCTCGTCAAACCCTGTACAGTGTACACTCAAGACACGCTCCATATATGGCCAGTACAGAATTCATGCCAAAGCGCCAGCTCTCGCCCAGCAGTCTGCCGTCAACGAGGCGGATGCGTGCACACCACCTCATCGCCTCTCGCCCTCAGGGCGTCTTACTGGTGGTGGTAATAGTAATAATAAGCAGAGAGACAAGTTTATCTCAGAGTTCAGGTTCCATTTATTGGATATTGTTTATTTTATTTTTATTTTTGTATAAATAGACACACTGACACATTGTTTAAAGTATAAAAAAATACAATAGCATTATTATTCTATAGACACTTTCATTTTCATTTTTTTTTAAATGTGAGGTCTTTTATCATAGCATCTTGTTTCAAGTTTTCTTCTTCTTCTTATTATTATTATAGACTAGATTTAATTTAAATGTTCATGAACCAAAGTTCACTTCATCTTCATCATCATCATCATGATGAAGAACTGCAGTAGAAAATGGACATGCGGTCACATCGTTACATTTAATCCAGTCAGCCAATAGGAACACAATACAAAATAACACACACGCACGCACGCACACACATGCGCACACACGCGCGCAAGCACACACACGCACGCGCGCACACAGTGAAGTAACGGAATCATCTTGGTTGTGTTGTTAGAGCGGCGGTTCCCAACACGCCCCCAAGGAGGACCGTGAGGATATTGCAATTCGGCCGACCTTCAAATAATTGACGATTTTTGTTTTATTGTCATGATAATATAACGATAATTAATGTAAAATAAAAATGCAAAGGTATTTTACCACGTAGTGGACGACTCGGCCGGTTTTCAACCTGTCTTCGTATAAATTACCTTACGGTCTTTTCTATAAATTAACTTACGGTCTTTTCTAATCTACCAGGAAGAGGTTGAGAACTGCTGTCTTTAACAAACATATTCCATTAAATAAAGGTCAAATCATTTGTAACTACTACGCATCATTTAAGGAAACAGATAAATATCAATGTAGAAACTAGAAATGTTCATTTAAAAAAAAAAATCACTAGACTTGGGGGGGACGCGGGGGGACGCATTTCTACGTTTTTCCCACACATTGAATGAACATTTTGTTTGTGGTGGAATATGGTCTTTATTTGCCCTTTAAAATACATCAAATAATGTTCCTCTGTTTTTAAAATACATCAAATAATGTTCCTCTGTTTTTAAAATACATCAAATAATGTTCCTCTTGTGTGATATGTGTTGTCCTGAATGTGTCATTGGACAGACAGACAGACAGGCAGGCAGGCAGGCAGACAGACAGACAGACAGACAGACAGACAGACAGACAGACAGACAGACAGACAGACAGGCAGGCAGGCAGGCAGGCAGGCAGGCAGGCAGGCAGGCAGGCAGGCAGGCAGGCAGGCAGGCAGACAGACAGACAGTCCTTTGTCAGTATCCCATAGGCTGTATGAACAGCAGCCATATTGAACCACACACACACACACAATAATTTAAAACTAATTTTGGTAACAAGCAGGTGTACAACTAAAGGTCTTCCTCAAGCACATTAACCCAATCGGTGCCAAACTCGAGAATAGCAATTGAATCCCTCCCACATTAATCTGAGGTCGCGCTACACAGCCTAGAGTGATGCTGCACTACAGATATGTTAGTCCACAGCCTGCAGTGAGACTATGGACTACAGATATGTTAGTCCACAGCCTCCAGTGAGACTATGGACTACAGATATGTTAGTCCACAGCCTCCAGTGAGACTATGGACTACAGATATGTTAGTCCACAGCCTCCAGTGAGACTATGGACTACAGATATGTTAGTCCACAGCCTCCAGTGAGACTATGGACTACAGATATGTTAGTCCACAGCCTCCAGTGAGACTATGGACTACAGATATGTTAGTCCACAGCCTGCAGTGAGACTATGGACTACAGATATGTTAGTCCACAGCCTGCAGTGAGACTGGACTACAGATATGTTAGTCAACATCCTAGAGTGAGACTATGGACTACAGATATGTTAGTCCACAGCCTAGAGTGAGACTATGGACTACAGATATGTTAGTCCACAGCCTCCAGTGATAATATGGACTACAGATATGTTAGTCCACAGCCTAGAGTGAGACTATGGACTACAGATATGTTAGTCCACAGCCTCCAGTGAGACTATGGACTACAGATATGTTAGTCCACAGCCTCCAGTGAGACTGTGGACTACAGATATGTTAGTCCACAGCCTGCAGTGAGACTATGGACTACAGATATGTTAGTCCACAGCATAGAGTGAGACTATGGACTACAGATATGTTAGTCCACAGCCTGCAGTGAGACTATGGACTACAGATATGTTAGTCCACAGCCTCCAGTGAGACTATGAACTACAGATATGTTAGTCCACAGCCTCCAGTGAGACTATGAACAACAGATATGTTAGTCCACAGCCTGCAGTGAGACTATGGACTACAGATATGTTAGTCCACAGCCTCCAGTGAGACTATGGACTACAGATATGTTAGTCCACAGCCTCCAGTGAGACTATGAACTACAGATATGTTAGTCCACAGCCTCCAGTGAGACTATGAACTACAGATATGTTAGTCCACAGCCTGCAGTGAGACTATGGACTACAGATATGTTAGTCCACAGCCTCCAGTGAGACTATGGACTACAGCTATGTTAGTCCACAGCCTGCAGTGAGACTATGGACTACAGATATGTTAGTCCACAGCCTGCAGTGAGACTATGGACTACAGATATGTTAGTCCACAGCCTCCAGTGAGACTATGGACTACAGATATGTTAGTCCACAGCCTGCAGTGAGACTATGGACTACAGATATGTTAGTCCACAGCCTCCAGTGAGACTATGGACTACAGCTATGTTAGTCCACAGCCTGCAGTGAGACTATGGACTACAGATATGTTAGTCCACAGCCTCCAGTGAGACTATCGACTACAGATATGTTAGTCCACAGCCTCCAGTGAGACTATGGACTACAGATATGTTAGTCCACAGCCTAGAGTGAGACTATGGACTACAGATATGTTAGTCCACAGCCTCCAGTGAGACTATGGACTACAGATAGGTTAGTCCACAGCCTCCAGTGAGACTGGACTACAGATAGGTTAGTCCACAGCCTGCAGTGAGACTATGGACTACAGATATGTTAGTCCACAGCATAGAGTGAGACTATAGACTACAGATATGTTAGTCCACAGCCTGCAGTGACACTATAGACTACAGATATGTTAGTCCACAGCCTAGAGTGAGACTATAGACTACAGATATGTTAGTCCACAGCCTCCAGTGAGACTATAGACTACAGATATGTTAGTCCACAGCCTCCAGTGAGACTATGGACTACAGATATGTTAGTCCACAGCCTCCTGTGAGACTATGGACTAAAGATATGTTAGTCCACAGCCTCCAGTGAGACTATGGACTACAGATATGTTAGTCCACAGCCTGCAGTGAGACTATGGACTACAGATATGTTAGTCCACAGCCGTTAGTGAGACTATGGACTACAGATATGTTAGTCCACAGCCTCCAGTGAGACTATGGACTACAGATATGTTAGTCCACAGCCTGCAGTGAGAATATGGACTACCGATATGTTAGTCCACAGCCTAGAGTGAGACTATAGACTACAGATATGTTAGTCCACAGCCTCCAGTGAGACTATGGACTACATATATGTTAGTCCACAGCCTCCAGTGAGACTATGGACTACCGATATGTTAGTCCGCAGCCTCCAGTGAGACTGTGGACTACAGATATGTTAGTCCACAGCCTCCAGTGAGACTATGGACTACAAATATGTTAGTCCACAGCCTGCAGTGAGACTATGGACTACAGATATGTTAGTCCACAGCCTCCAGTGAGACTATTGACTACAGATATGTTAGTCCACAGCCTCCAGTGATACTATGGACTACCGATATGTTAGTCCACAGCCTGCAGTGAGACTATGGACTATAGATATGTTAGTCCACAGCCTCCAGTGAGACTATGGACTACCGATATGTTAGTCCACAGCCTCCAGTGAGACTATGGACTACAGATATGTTAGTCCACAGCCTAGAGTGAGACTGGACTACAGATATGTTAGTCCACAGCCTAGAGTGAGACTGGACTACAGATATGTTAGTCCAAAGCCTCCAGTGAGACTATGGACTACAGATATGTTAGTCCACTGCCTAGTGTGAGACTGGACTACAGATATGTTAGTCCACAGCCTCTAGTGAGACTATGGACTACATATATGTTAGTCCACAGCCTCCAGTGAGACTATGGACTACAGATATGTTAGTCCACAGCCTCCAGTGAGACTATGGACTACATAGCCTCCAGTGAGACTATGGACTACAGATATGTTAGTCCACAGCCTCCAGTGAGACTATGGACTACATATATGTTAGTCCACAGCCTCCACTGAGACTATGGACTACAGATATGTTAGTCCACAGCCTAGAGTGAGACTGGACTACAGATATGTTAGTCCACAGCTTCCAGTGAGACTATGGACTACAGATATGTTAGTCCACAGCCTCCAGTGAGACTATGGACTACAGATATGTTAGTCCACAGCCTAGAGTGAGACTATAGACTACAGATATGTTAGTCCACAGCCTAGAGTGAGACTGGACTACAGATATGTTAGTCCACAGCCTCCAGTGAGACTATGGACTACAGATATGTTAGTCCACAGCCTCCAGTGAGACTATGGACTACAGATATGTTAGTCCACAGCCTAGAGTGAGACTATAGACTACAGATATGTTAGTCCACAGCCTAGAGTGAGACTATAGACTACAGATATGTTAGTCCACAGCCTAGAGTGAGACTATAGACTACAGATATGTTAGTCCACAGCCTAGAGTGAGACTATAGACTACAGATATGTTAGTCCACAGCCTCCAGTGAGACTATGGACTACAGATATGTTAGTCCACAGCCTCCAGTGAGACTATGGACTACAGATATGTTAGTCCACAGCCTAGAGTGAGACTATGGACTACAGATATGTTAGTCCACAGCCTCCAGTGAGACTATAGACTACAGATATGTTAGTCCACAGCCTCCAGTGAGACTATGGACTACAGATATGTTAGTCCACAGCCTAGAGTGAGACTATAGACTACAGATATGTTAGTCCACAGCCTCCAGTGAGACTGTGGACTACAGATATGTTAGTCCACAGCCTCCAGTGAGACTGTGGACTACAGATATATTAGTCCACAGCCTAGAGTGAGACTGTGGACTACAGATATGTTAGTCCACAGCCTAGAGTGAGACTATAGACTACAGATATGTTAGTCCACAGCCTCCAGTGAGACTATAGACTACAGATATGTTAGTCCACAGCCTCCAGTGAGACTATAAACTACAGATATGTTAGTCCACAGCCTCCAGTGAGACTATAGACTACAGATATGTTAGTCCACAGCCTCCAGTGAGACTATGGACTACAGATATGGAGGCTATCACTTCCGCTGTTCTTTGTTTATTCATGCATTTCTCTCTCTGTCCTCAACGACGCCGCCTAGAGGGCTGGGCAGGATTTTGTTTGTAACGTACCTACTGTACATTACTGTACACAGTAGCTGCGATGCGTCATCTGAAGGAGAACCACCTTTCATCATCAACACTATTATTATAGATTTATATTATCTGAAAAATATAATATTTTCACCTTCACGTTACGAAGTGTCGTTATATTTCTGTAAATGATTCATTTCAATATTTTAGTTATAAAATAGTTATATTTCTGTATTTATTTAATTTATTTTAATATGTTATCGTATTTCTGTGTTTATTTAATTTATTTTAATATTTTATCATCGTATTTCTGTATTTATTTTAATATTTCATTGTTATATTTCTGGATGATCTTCTTCTTCTTATTATTATATTTGTCTGTAGATGTAAATGTTTTATTTCTCACAGTGATTCAAACAGTACAGTACAGTACAGTACGGATACAGTACTGTACTGTATCAGAACAGTACACGCCAATAAGACCTGCTGTGCTCCAGGTAGGGTAAGTGATATGTTGTGGTTAAAACAAATAGTTTTTTGTTACAGTGTTAAATCACTATATTGTGACAGTAATCACTGCTATAGAGTGTGTTCAGTAACAGTGTTAAATAGCTCTATATTGTGACAGTAATCACTGCTATAGAGTGTGTTCAGTAACAGTGTTAAATAGCTCTATATTGTGACAGTAATCACTGCTATAGAGTGTGTTCAGTAACAGTGTTAAATCAGCCGATAAGTAGCTCTATATTGTGACAGTAATCATTGCTATAGAGTGTGTTCAGTAACAGTGTTAAATAGCTCTATATTGTGACAGTAATCATTGCTATAGAGTGTGTTCAGTAACAGTGTTAAATAGCTCTATATTGTGACAGTAATCACTGCTATAGAGTGTGTTCAGTAACAAAGTTAAATAGGTCTATATAATATGGAGGTTTTTTAACACTTAATTTAACCAAAGAATATCACTTCCACTTCCTTTAAAACACACACACACACACACATGTAGAACCATGTATGACCACCAAGGGTCTTCAATGTTTTCCAGGACAAAGACCCCCCCCCCCCCCCCCCCCCCCCCCCCCCTACTGAGACAACATGTAGTCCAGGAAGGAAGTGAGCCCAGTGTCCATGACATCACTGGTGACATCACTGGCTCTGGGGACATCACTGGTGACATCACTGGCTCTTTGATTATTATAATATCTAAAAACACACGTAAAAAACAAACCCAGGAAAGTGTTTCTTGTGTCCTAAGCGTCATTAAAATAAGATCTGGTTGCAAAAGGGGTGAAGTGGCCCTTTAATTACAGCAGACCTGTTGAGACGAGATGAGATGAACAACAGACAGACCTGTGATGACAGACCTGACACAGACACAGTGAGATGTGTTGAACAACAGACAGACCTGTGATGACAGACCTGACACAGTGAGATGAGATGAACATCAGACAGACCTGACACAGACACAGTGAGATGTGATGAACAACAGACAGACCTGACACAGACACAGTGAGATGAGATGAACATCAGACAGACCTGACACAGACACAGTGAGATGTGTTGAACAACAGACAGACCTGACACAGACACAGTGAGATGTGTTGAACAACATACAGACCTGACACAGACACAGTGAGATGTGTTGAACAACATACAGACCTGACACAGACACAGTGAGATGAGATGAACAACAGACAGACCTGTGATTACAGACCAGACACAGTGAGATGAGATGAACAACAGACAGACCTGACACAGACACAGTGAGATGAGATGAACATCAGACAGACCTGACGCTCCCGTTTCGAATGGGATCAGTGTATTGAAACGGGGAAAATCAGGTGCAATCAGGCCTTTCAATAGACTGAGTAGACGTCTACCCGTCTACTCAGGTGCTCAGTAGGTTGATTCCTTCCTATTGTGTCGGTTGATCTGTGCAGTTTAATGCATCGCATGCAGCTACTGGAGCTCAGTAGGTGATCATTCCTTTCAATGCAGCCGTAACATCGAACATGCACTGCTCCCGTGCTTGCGGTTATGTTTAGGTTAGGATTAGAGATGCACTGCTCCCGTGCTTGCGGTTATGTTTAGGTTAGGATTAGAGATAGGGATAGTAATTTCGGAACAAGGAACCTTCTGACTAACGACACGGCACCGCTCCAGTAGCTGCATGCGATGCATTAAACTGCACAGATCAACCGACACAATAGGAAGGAATCAACCTACTGAGCACCTGAGTAGACGGGTAGACGTCTACTCAGTCTATTGAAAGGCCTGATTGCACCTGATTTTCCCCGTTTCAATACACTGATCCCATTCGAAACGGGTGCCTGACACAGACACAGTGAGATGTGTTGAACAACAGACAGACCTGACACAGACACAGTGAGATGTGTTGAACAACAGACAGACCTGTGATTACAGACCTGACACAGACACAGTGAGATGTGTTGAACAACAGACAGACCTGACACAGACACAGTGAGATGTGTTGAACAACAGACAGACCTGACACAGACACAGTGAGATGAGATGAACATCAGACAGACCTGTGATTACAGACCTGACACAGACACAGTGTGTCTGTTGTCTTTTTGCATAGAAAGTAACTGAAGGTTATGCAATAACCGTGGTTATTTAAGTAACCAAGTTTTTAGACAAAGACAATATTCAATAAAAAATAAACAAAGTAACCGTGTTTTTAGAGACAATTAAACAGTAGTAGACAATTAATTAGTAGTAATAATAATAATGGGCTCAATAACGCAGACCTCATTGGAAAAATAATGAAGTTTAAAAAGGATGTATTCGTTACAAATTTGCATGTTTAAAAAATTAGACCTCAAGTCCCTTTAATGCAGAAGGCTTCTAAAAGGAAGAAAACGGCTGTTAAATATATTTTTTTGAATGAAGAAAATAAAAAACACACTGTATTCATCAGACAGGCAACATTCTAATAACACCACCATATATATATATATATATATATATATATATATATAAGGGCCTTTCTCGGCCCCACCCCTCTCCAATTGTTTATATTGTGTTTAGTTTCCAAGATGGCCGCAGCACCAGGAGGGGGTGGGGCGGAGGTGAGCGGGTGAAGTCGACATATGGCCTTACTGGGCTGCGTTCACACATTCAAGACACCTGTCTTGTGTTTGTCTTGTGTCTGTTTAATGGCCGCTCCAATGCATTTCCAATGGAAGCCCATATGGTTTGTCCAAACATGTTGTTTGATGGGGGGAGGGGGGGGCAGAACACATACATCAAAGCTGTGTTCAGACACAAGGCAAGTGTCTTGAATGCAGCTCAGTAAGGGCATATGTCGACCCCGCCCACTCACCTCCGCCCCACCCCCCCCTGGTGCTGCGGCCATCTTGGAAACAAAACACAATATAAACAATGGGAGAAGGGTGGGGCAGAGGAAGGCCCTTATTACAGTACAAGTGAGAAAAACTGAACAAAGGCGTTGGTTTTCCCCGTGTGGCAGGCCGTTGCCGGGTTGGTCCTCCGAGCCGGTAAACACGTTGTCGGGTGGGGGTTAGGCGGGGTCGCGGTGGCCGGCCATCGGTGAGTCCCGGTTGGCCCGCCGGCCTCCCGTTAGCAGTCTTTTTTTTCTTTTTTTGACCGGGGCCGACCACAGCTTCCACCCCGAGAAAAAAAAATCGTTGTCCGCTGGCTCATGCTGTCTATGGGAACGCAGTTTTTATAACGCTAATATCTCGGAGTCTTCTTCCACGCTGCGTTTTTTTTAATTTATCAAAACAAGCTTGATTTGCCTCATTTCTCTAAACGATGTGATCGCCGGTTACATAACGACCGCAGGAACCCGTTACATAGCGATAATTCACTTCCTGTCTCTCCATTTTCCGAGAGAAACGGCTTTAAAAATAAAACGGCTTAACGTTGGAGTGGACGGTGACGTTCTGCGAGTGTCCGATTCAACCACCAGATGGCGCTGGTGGCGGCGAATGAGTTAAATTATATGGTCTAGGGCAGTGGTTCTCAACCATTGGTCCTTGAGGGGGTTCCAGGTGGTCCGGGGACCACCAGGGGTCCTTGAGGGGGTTCCAGGTGGTCCGGGGACCACCAGGGGTCCTTGAGGGGGTTCCAGGTGGTCTGGGGACCCCCAGGGGTCCTTGAGGTGGTTCCAGGTGGTCCGGGGACCACCAGGGGTCCTTGAGGGGGTTCCAGGTGGTCCCCATGTGGTCCGGGGACCATCAGGGGTCCTTGAGGGGGTTCAGGTGGTCCGCGGACCACCAGGGGTCCTTGAGGGGGATCCAGGTGGTCCGGGGACCCCCATGGGTCCTTGAGGGGGTTCCTGGTGGTCCGGGGACCACCAGGGGTCCTTGAGGGGGTTCCAGGTGGTCCGCGGACCACCAGGGGTCCTTGAGGGGGTTCCAGGTGGTCCGGGGTCCACCAGGGGTCCTTGAGGGGGTTCCAGGTGGTCTGGGGACCACCAGGGGTCCTTGAGGGGGATCCAGGTGGTCCGGGGACCACCAGGGGTCCTTGAGGGGGTTCCAGGTGGTCCGGGGACCACCAGGGTTCCTTGAGGGGGTTCCAGGTGGTCCCCATGCAGCTAAATGATGGAGAGTTGGTGACCAAATGGACCCTTATTAGATCCTTAGCTCTTGAGACTGTAAAATAAAACCAAATGGACCCGTACACGGGTCCATTTGGTTTCGTTTTACGCTCTCAAGAGTTAAACATCTGCATTACTTAATAATTTACAAGACGTCTACACAATATTAGAGAAAAGCCTAATTGTTATTTTGATCAAAATGTGGCTTTTATCTCTCCTAATGGTATAAACATCAACACACCATGGAAAATCTCATCCAACGATAACAAAATATCCTTTAGTTTTGGGTCTGAGGGCTCTATTTTCGCTAAACCCCTTATCCATAAACTTTTTTTCTTTTTTTTCTTTTTTTTTTACTATTGTTGAATAGTTCAACTAGTCGATGTAAATCGACACGTTGCGAGCTTGTAGATCGGCTATTTTAACTATTAAAAAAATGTTTTTGATGCGGCATTCCTATACCTAACCTGACTCGGCCAGATGGTGGCAGTATTGAGTTCAACAGTTCCCTCCTCCTACCTCAATCTGGTCTCTCAAGCAGAAACGATGAACAGGAAGCAGTGGGACAACAATGATGATAGCTCCATAATAATGTAAGGCAGCGCTTCAATACGCCACCAGTCTGTTAGCTTGTGTTTACATGTGCACTGTGGCAGCGCTTCAATACGCCACCAGTCTGTTAGCTTGTGTTTACATGTGCACTGAGGCAGCGCTTCAATACGCCACCAGTCTGTTAGCTTGTGTTTACATGTGCACTGAGGCAGCGCTTCAATACGCCACCAGTCTGTTAGCTTGTGTTTACATGTGCACTGAGGCAGCGCTTCAATACGCCACCAGTCTGTTAGCTTGTGTTTACATGTGCACTGAGGCAGCGCTTCAATACGCCACCAGTCTGTTAGCTTGTGTTTACATGTGCACTGAGGCAGCGCTTCAATACGCCACCAGTCTGTTAGCTTGTGTTTACATGTGCACTGAGGCAGCGCTTCAATACGCCACCAGTCTGTTAGCTTGTGTTTACATGTGCACTGAGGCAGCGCTTCAATACGCCACCAGTCTGTTAGCTTGTGTTTACATGTGCACTGAGGCAGCGCTTCAATACGACACCAGTCTGTTAGCTTGTGTTTACATGTGCACTGAGGCAGCGCTTCAATACGCCACCAGTCTGTTAGCTTGTGTTTACATGTGCACTGAGGCAGCGCTTCAATACGCCACCAGTCTGTTAGCTTGTGTTTACATGTGCACTGAGGCAGCGCTTCAATACGACACCAGTCTGTTAGCTTGTGTTTACATGTGCACTGAGGCAGCGCTTCAATACGACACCAGTCTGTTAGCTTGTGTTTACATGTGCACTGAGGCAGCGCTTCAATACGCCACCAGTCTGTTAGCTTGTGTTTACATGTGCACTGTGGCAGTGCTTCAATACGCTACCAGTCTGTTAGCTTGTGTTTACATGTGCACTGAGGCAGCGCTTCAATACGCCACCAGTCTGTTAGCTTGTGTTTACATGTGCACTGTGGCAGTGCTTCAATACGCTACCAGTCTGTTAGCTTGTGTTTGTATGTGCACTGTGGCAGCGCTTCAATACGCTACCAGTCTGTTAGCTTGTGTTTGTATGTGCACTGTGGCAGTGCTTCAATACGCTACCAGTCTGTTAGCTTGTGTTTGTATGTGCACTGTGGCAGCGCTTCAATACGCTACCAGTCTGTTACCTTGTGTTTACATGTGCACTGAGGCAGTGCTTCAATACGCTACCAGTCTGGCGTTGATCCCGCCTCTAGCGGACGCGTACGGCTGTGTACCGCTCCGATCAGATCAGAGTTTTTTCGTCGTCTCTGTCCGAGAGAGACCAGATAGAAGCAGGAGGAGGAACTCACTGCTGCCACCATCTGGCGGAGTCAGGAGGTGTTCCCACCCGGTTCTAAATTATATCGTCTAGGAGGTGCGGCGTGCCCACCCAGTCCAGCGTGCGCGGCTCGGAGGCGGCCATGATCATGCACATGAACTGCTTTCCCGTGCGGCGGTCCGTGGGGTAGACGGTGGTGGGCGTGAAGCGCCGGTTCCGCTCCACGAAGTCGCAGAGCCGCCGGTAGACCGCCGGGTACTCGTGGCGCAGAGACACGCCGCGGAGCCGCAGCTCGCGCTGGATGTTGATGAAGCACACCTGAGAAACACATGGTCATAAAGGTTGCACCCTAGGTTTGACCCTAACCTGGGGTTCACAGTGAGAAACACATGGTCATAAAGGTTGCACCCTAGGTTTGACCCTAACCTGGGGTTCACAGTGAGAAACACATGGTTATAAAGGTTGCACCCTAGGTTTGACCCTAACCTGGGGTTCACAGTGAGAAACGCATGGTTATAAAGGTTGCACCCTAGGTTTGACCCTAACCTGGGGTTAACAGTGAGAAACACATGGTCATAAAGGTTGCACCCTAGGTTTGACCCTAACCTGGGGTTCACAGTGAGAAACACATGGTCATAAAGGTTGCACCCTAGGTTTGACCCTAACCTGGGGTTAACAGTGAGAAACACATGGTTATAAAGGTTGCACCCTAGGTTTGACCCTAACCTGGGGTTCACAGTGAGAAACACATGGTCATAAAGGTTGCACCCTAGGTTTGACCCTAACCTGGGGTTCACAGTGAGAAACACATGGTCATAAAGGTTGCACCCTAGGTTTGACCCTAACCTGGGGTTCACAGTGAGAAACACATGGTCATAAAGGTTGCACCCTAGGTTTGACCCTAACCTGGGGTTAACAGTGAGAAACACATGGTCATAAAGGTTGCACCCTAGGTTTGACCCTAACCTGGGGTTCACAGTGAGAAACACATGGTCATAAAGGTTGTACCCTAGGTTTGACCCTAACCTGGGGTTCACAGTGAGAAACACATGGTCATAAAGGTTGCACCCTAGGTTTGACCCTAACCTGGGGTTAACAGTGAGAAACACATGGTTATAAAGGTTGCACCCTAGGTTTGACCCTAACCTGGGGTTAACAGTGAGAAACACATGGTCATAAAGGTTGCATATATATATATAATATTATTTTATTTTTTCATCTTTATTCATTTTTCTTTTAGGTTTTATTACCTATGACACAGCCAGAACATTCAGTGGATTTTCTGGTTTTCTCTGTCTCTGTGAAGCGTTTTGAGCTGCAATGAAAACAGCCAAACAGGCCTCAACAGTAACTCTCTCTCTCATCGTATTGTCTCTTACCTCTCTCGCCCTGCGCCCCTCCTCTCCCTCGCGGTCGATGTCGGCGGTCCCGGGAGGCGGGGTCAGGATGAGGGTCTCCATGTCGACGCCCCCTCCCCCCCCCTCCTCCTCCTCCCGGTGAACCTTCCTCTCCGGGCTGAAGGAGGCCAGCGCCACCTTTAGGCCACAATTTACAATTTAGGCATGTAGCAGACACTGTGGGACAGTGGAATATATCTATATAATAAACTATATGAGTATACACTATATAGAGTGCTATGTTTACATAAAATGCTGTCTAAGTTCCATAAGTTGAGCCTTTGCATTCGCCTGTAAGGTCGAGGCTAGGGCAAGCATAGACATATAAAGGTAGACGCCCCCGTTCGCCTCTGGAGCGAATGTGCTCAAGGGAGGGCAACAAAATCCCGAGATTCCTTGCGAAGCCCCGCCCCCCACGGAAGCATGAGCGTGCGTCACAGAGCGCGCATGTTCGGGCCTGAAGTCCCGGAAAAGATGCGTTGTGATTGGCCAGTAGTCACTTGAGTGGCAGCGTGACGTAGTTTGTGCCGTCCACTCTTCCGGCGTACCAGCGTAAATTCTTCCGCCCTCCCGTCGACACACATGGCTCCAACGAACTGCAGCAGCCAATGAGGTCGCTCCAACGAACCGCAGCAGCCAATGAGGTGGCTCCAACGAACTGCAGCAGCCAATGAGGTCGCTCCAACGAACCGCAGCAGCCAATGAGGTGGCTCCAACGAACTGCAGCAGCCAATGAGGCATCTATTTTTTTAAATATCTATGAGGGCAAGTGCTACGGGCTAAGATGGAGTCTGAAGAGGTGGGTTTTCAGACTAGAAACGTAATGTAACTCTGAGAGTACATTTGGTTCCAAACTATCATTTAGCTGGAGACGCCCTGGAACTCCCTCAAGGACCCCTGGGGGTCCCCGGACCCCCTGGAACTCCCTCAAGGACCCCTGGGGGTCCCCGGACCCCCTGGAACCCCCTCAAGGACCCCTGGGGGTCCCCGGACCCCCTGGAACTCCCTCAAGGACCCCTGGGGGTCCCCGGACCCCACTTTGGGAACCACTGATGAAGTGAGTAAATGTAATGTAGTTGAGTAGTTGTACTCGGTTCACTGACCTTGGCGTACTTCCGGACGGTGGGGGTGTGGCTTCGCGGTGCCGCCCCCCCGGGGGGCGTGGCCTCTCCCACGGCGATGCTAACGTTGAGCAGGAAGCACTCGTTGGGGTCGTACTCTCCGCCCGCGTCGCGCAGCTCGCCGCAGTACTCGCCCAGGTTGTCCTTGAAGCTGTCCAGTTCACGCAGGCTAGAAAATAACATTATTATTATTATAAACTGTTCAGTTCACGCAGGCTAGAAATAACATTATTATTATTATACATAATGTTCGAAACAACACACAGACGTAAAGGGTGTTCAATAGCTCTGATTTATAGACCCACACACAGACGTAAAGGGTGTTCAACAGCACTGATTTATAGACCCACACACAGACGTAAAGGGTGTTCAACAGCACTGATTTATAGACCCACACACAGACGTAAAGGGTGTTCAACAGCTCTGATTTATAGACCCACACACAGACGTAAAGGGTGTTCAATAGCTCTGATTTATAGACCCACACACAGACGTAAAGGGTGTTCAATAGCTCTGATTCATAGACCCACACACAGACGTAAAGGGTGTTCAACAGCTCTGATTCATAGACCCACACACAGACGTAAAGGGTGTTCAACAGCTCTGATTTATAGACCCACACACAGACGTAAAGGGTGTTCAATAGCTCTGATTTATAGACCCACACACAGACGTAAAGGGTGTTCAATAGCTCTGATTTATAGACCCACACACAGTCGTAAAGGGTGTTCAATAGCTCTGATTCATAGACCCACACACAGACGTAAAGGGTGTTCAATAGCTCTGATTTATAGACCCACACACAGACGTAAAGGGTGTTCAATAGCTCTGATTTATAGACCCACACACAGACGTAAAGGGTGTTCAATAGCACTGATTTATGGAACAATAACTGAAAACCTCAATAATGGAGTTAGGTGGTTTCCTCCGGACAGCAACGGTTTATAAAGACCTCCGGTACCTCAGCTAGGTGAGGTACTAAAGGTACCTCAGCTAGGTGAGGTACTAAAGGTACCTCAGCTAGGTGGGGTACTAAAGGTACCTCAGCTAGGTGAGGTACTAAAGGTACCTCAGCTAGGTGAGGTACTAAAGGTACCTCAGCTAGGTGAGGTACTAAAGGTACCTCAGCTAGGTGAGGTACTAAAGGTACCTCAGCTAGGTGGGGTACTAAAGGTACCTCAGCTAGGTGAGGTACTAAAGGTACCTCAGCTAGGTGAGGTACTAAAGGTACCTCAGCTAGGTGGGGTACTAAAGGTACCTCAGCTAGGTGAGGTACTAAAGGTACCTCAGCTAGGTGAGGTACTAAAGGTACCTCAGCTAGGTGAGGTACTAAAGGTACCTCAGCTAGGTGAGGTACTAAAGGTACCTCAGCTAGGTGAGGTACTAAAGGTACCTCAGCTAGGTGAGGTACTAAAGGTACCTCAGCTAGGTGGGGTACTAAAGGTACCTCAGCTAGGTGGGGTACTAAAGGTACCTCAGCTAGGTGAGGTACTAAAGGTACCTCAGCTAGGTGAGGTACTAAAGGTACCTCAGGGTACCAGGGTATTAAGGGGTATTACCTCAGGTACGTAGGGGACATGGCCAGCCCCTCCAGGGGTATTAAGGGGTATTACCTCAGGTACGTAGGGGACATGGCCAGCCCCTCCAGGGATATTAAGGGGTATTACCTCAGGTACGTAGGGGACATGGCCAGCCCCTCCAGGGGTATTAAGGGGTATTACCTCAGGTACGTAGGGGACATGGCCAGCCCCTCCAGGGGTATTAAGGGGTATTACCTCAGGTACGTAGGGGACATGGCCAGCCCCTCCAGGGGTATTAAGGGGTATTACCTCAGGTACGTAGGGGACATGGCCAGCCCCTCCAGGTACCTCAGGTACCTCAGGGTACCTCAGGTACCTCAGGGTACCGGGGTATTAAGGGGTATTACCTCAGGTACGTAGGGGGCGTGGCCAGCCCCTCCAGGCCTCGCTGCAGAAACACGCCCGATGCTGAAGGGTTGGGGAAGCCCAGGAAGAGAACGCCACGCCCTCGAGACAGGAAGCCCACCTGTGGGGGGGGGAGGTGGGGATGGAAGGTTATGGAAAATAACTTTTCAAGTTACCTAACAGTACAACCAGACTGGAGTTAGGTGGTTTCTACCCCACAGTACAACCAGACTGGAGTTAGGTGGTTTCTACCCCACAGTACAACCAGACTGGAGTTAGGTGGTTTCTACCCCACAGTACAACCAGACTGGAGTTAGGTGGTTTCTACCCCACAGTACAACCAGACTGGAGTTAGTTACCTTAGTGAGCCTAGAGAAGGCCTTGTGAACGTCAGGGGTCTCCCCCCTCCCTCCCCCCCACACCCCCCCCCCCCCCTCCTTCCGACCTTAGCGAGCCTAGAGAAGGCCTTGTGAACATCAGGGGTCTCCCCCCAACCCCCCCCCCCCCCTCCCTCCCCACGCCCCTCCCCCCCTCCCCCTACCCCAGCGAGCCTAGAGAAGGCCATGTGAACGTCAGGGGTCTCCCACCATCACCCCCTCCCTCCCCACACCCCTCCCCCCCTCCCCCTACCTTAGCGAGCCTAGAGAAGGCCTTGTGAACGTCAGGGGTCTCCCCCCACCCCCCCCCCCCCCCCCTCCCTCCCCACACCCCTCCCCCCCTCCCCTACCTTAGCGAGCCTAGAGAAGGCCTTGTGAACATCAGGGGTCTCCCCCCACCCCCCCTCCCCGCTCCCTCACCACACCCCTCCCTCCCCTCCCCCCTACCTTAGCGAGCCTAGAGAAGGCCTTGTGAACGTCAGGGGTCTCCCTGCAGTGTCGTATCACGTGTCTGCAGACGGACCCCACGCGGCCGTACAGACAGCTCCCCTTGTGGACGTCCCAGTCACTGCGCCGGCAGCCCCGCGAGCAGTAGTAGGTATAGCAGCTGTGGCACGACTTGAAGTACAAGCAGGCGTTGAACACAGTCTCTGTACGACGACACCTGCAGTACAGTACAGCATGAGTACAGTACAGTACAGTACAGTACAGCATGAGTACAGTACAGCACAGTACAGTACAGCATGAGTACAGTACAGCATGAGTACAGTACAGTACAGCATTAGTACAGTACAGTACAGCATGAGTACAGTACAGTACAGTACAGCATGAGTACAGTACAGTACAGTACAGTACAGCATGAGTACAGTACAGCACAGTACAGTACAGCATGAGTACAGTACAGCATGAGTACAGTACAGTACAGCATTAGTACAGTACAGTACAGCATGAGTACAGTACAGCACAGTACAGCATGAGTACAGTACAGCATGAGTACAGTACAATACAATACAGTACAGCATGAGTACAGTACAGCACGAGTACAGTACAGTACAGTACAGCATGAGTACAGTACAGTACAGCACGAGTACAGTACAGCACAGTACAGCATGAGTACAGTACAGCATGAGTACAGCACAGTACAGTACAGTACAGTACAGTACAGTACAGTACAGTACAGTACAGTACAGTGCAGTACAGTACAGTACAGTACAGTACAGTACAGTACAGTACAGCATGAGTACAGTAAAGTACAGTACAGCATGAGTACAGCACAGTACAGCATGAGTACATTACAGCATGAGTACAGTACAGTACAGTACAGTACAGTACAGTACAGTACAGTACAGTACAGTACAGCATGAGTACAGTACAGTACAGTACAGTACAGTACAGTACAGTACAGTACAGTACAGTACAGTACAGTACAGCATGAGTACAGTATGAGTACAGTACAGCATGAGTACAGTAAAGCATGAGTACAGCACAGTACAGTACAGTACAGCATGAGTACAGTAGAGTACAGCATGAGTACAGCACAGTACAGTACAGCATGAGTACAGTACAGTACAGCATGAGTACAGCACAGTACAGTACAGTACAGTACAGTACAGCATGAGTACAGCACAGTACAGTACAGCATGAGTACAATACAGCATGAGTACAGTAGAGTACAGCATGAGTACAGCACAGTACAGTACAGCATGAGTACAGTACAGTACAGTACAGTACAGTACAGTACAGTACAGTACAGTACATTACAGTACAGTACAGCATGAGTACAGCACAGTACAGTACAGCATCAGTACAGCACAGTACAGTACAGCATGAGTACAGTACAGCATGAGTACAGTAGAGTACAGCATGAGTACAGCACAGTACAGTACAGCATGAGTACAGTAGAGTACAGCATGAGTACAGCACAGTACAGTACAGCATGAGTACAGTACAGTACAGTACAGTACAGTACAGTACAGTACAGTACAGTACAGTACAGTACAGTACAGTACAGCATGAGTACAGCACAGTACAGTAAAGCATGAGTACAGCATCAGTACAGTACAGCATGAGTACAGTAGAGTACAGCATGAGTACAGTACAGTACAGCATGAGTACAGCACAGTACAGTACAGTACAGCATGAGTACAGTACAGTACAGCATGAGTACAGTACAGTACAGTACAGTACAGTACAGTACAGCATGAGTACAGTACAGCATGAGTACAGTACAGTACAGTACAGTACAGTACAGTACAGTACAGTACAGTACAGTACAGTACAGCATGAGTACAGTACAGTACAGCATGAGTACAGTACAGCATGAGTACAGTACAGTACAGTACAGCATGAGTACAGTACAGTACAGTACAGTACAGTACAGTACAGCATGAGTACAGTACAGCATGAGTACAGTACAGTACAGTACAGTACAGTACAGTACAGCATGAGTACAGTACAGCATGAGTACAGTACAGTACAGTACAGTTCAGCATGAGTACAGTACAGCATGAGTACAGTACAGTACAGTACAGTACAGTACAGTACAGTACAGTACAGTACAGTACAGTACAGTACAGCATGAGTACAGTACAGTACAGTACAGTACAGTACAGCATGAGTACAGCACAGTACAGTACAGCATGAGTACAGTACAGCATGAGTACAGTACAGTACAGTACAGCATGAGTACAGTACAGCATGAGTACAGTACAGTACAGTACAGCATGAGTACAGTACAGTACAGTACAGTACAGTACAGTACAGTACAGTACAGTACAGTACAGCATGAGTACAGTACAGTACAGTACAGCATGAGTACAGTACAGCATGAGTACAGTACAGTACAGCACAGTACAGTACAGTACAGTACAGCATGAGTACAGCACAGTACAGTACAGCATGAGTACAGTACAGCATGAGTACAGTACAGTACAGTACAGTACAGTACAGTACAGTACAGTACAGTACAGCATGAGTACAGTACAGCATGAGTACAGTAGAGTACAGCATGAGTACAGCACAGTACAGTACAGCATGAGTACAGTACAGTACAGTACAGTACAGTACAGTACAGTACAGTACAGTACAGTACAGCATGAGTACAGCATGAGTACAGTACAGTACAGTACAGTACAGTACAGTACAGCATGAGTACAGCACAGTACAGTACAGCATGAGTACAGTACAGTACAGTACAGTACAGTACAATACAGTACAGTACAGTACAGCATGAGTACAGCACAGTACAGTACAGCATGAGTACAGTACAGTACAGTACAGTACAGTACAGTACAGTACAGTACAGTACAGTACAGTACAGTACAGTACAGTACAGCATGAGTACAGCACAGTACAGTACAGCATGAGTACAGTACAGTACAGTACAGTACAGTACAGTACAGTACAGTACAGTACAGTACAGTACAGCATGAGTACAGCACAGTACAGTACAGCATGAGTACAGTACAGTACAGTACAGCATGAGTACAGTACAGTACAGTACAGTACAGTACAGTACAGTACAGTACAGTACAGTACAGTACAGTACAGCATGAGTACAGTACAGTACAGCATGAGTACAGTACAGTACAGCATGAGTACAGTACAGCACAGCATGAGTACAGTACAGCATGAGTACAGTACAGCATGAGTAAAGTACAGCACAGCATGAGTACAGTACAGCATGAGTACAGCACAGCATGAGTACAGTACAGTACAGCCCAGTACAGTACAGTACAGCATGAGTACAGTACAGCATGAGTACAGTACAGTACAGCATGAGTACAGCACAGTACAGTTCAGCACAGTACAGTACAGTACAGTACAGTACAGTACAGTACAGTACAGTACAGTACAGTACAGTACAGTACAGTACAGTACAGTACAGTACTGTACAGTACAGCATGAGTACAGTGCAGTACAGCATGAGTACAGTACAGCACATTACAGTACAGCATGAGTACAGTACAGCACAGTACAGTACAGCATGAGTACAGTACAGTACAGTACAGTACAGTACAGCATGAGTATAGTACAGCATGAGTACAGCACAGTACAGTACAGCATGAGTACAGTACAGTACAGTACAGTACAGTACAGTACAGTACAGTACAGCATGAGTATAGTACAGCACAGTACAGCACAGTACAGTACAGTACAGTACAGCATGAGTATAGTACAGCATGAGTACAGCACAGTACAGTACCGCATGAGTACAGTACAGTACAGCATGAGTATAGTACAGCACAGTACAGCACAGTACAGTACATCATGAGTACAGTACAGCACAGTACAGCACAGCACAGTACAGTACAGCATGAGTACAGTACAGCACAGTACAGCATGAGTACAGCACAGTACAGTACAGCATGAGAACAGTACAGTACAGTACAGTACAGTACAGTACAGTACAGTACAGTACAGTACAGTACAGTACAGCATGAGTACAGTACAGCACAGTACAGCACAGTACAGTACAGTACAGTACAGCATGACAGCATGAGTACAGTACAGCATAGTACAGTACAGCATGAGTACAGCACAGCACAGTACAGTACAGTACAGTACAGCATGAGTACAGTACAGCATGAGTACAGCACAGTACAGTACATCATGAGTACAGTACAGTACAGCATGAGTACAGTACAGCATGAGTACAGTACAGCATGAGCACAGTACAGTACAGTACAGCATGAGTACAGTACAGCACGAGTACAGTACAGCATGAGCACAGTACAGCATGAGTACAGTACAGTACAGTACAGCATGAGTACAGTACAGTACAGTACAGCATGAGTACAGTACAGCATGAGTACAGTACAGTACAGTACAGCATGAGTACAGTACAGTACAGCATGAGTACAGTACAGCATGAGTACAGTACAGCATGAGTACAGTACAGTACAGTACAGCATGAGTACAGTACAGCACGAGTACAGTACAGCATGAGCACAGTACAGCATGAGTACAGTACAGCATGAGTACAGCACAGTACAGTACAGTACAGTACAGTACAGTACAGTACAGTACAGTACAGTACAGTACAGCATGAGTACAGTACAGCATGAGTACAGTACAGTACAGCATGAGTACAGCACAGTACAGTACAGCATGAGTACAGTACAGCATGAGTACAGTACAGTACAGTACAGTACAGCATGAGTACAGTACAGTACAGTACAGTACAGTACAGTACAGTACAGTACAGTACAGTACAGTACAGTACAGTACAGTACAGTACAGTACAGTACAGCATGAGTACAGTATGAGTACAGTACAGCATGAGTACAGCACAGTACAGTACAGTACAGTACAGTACAGCATGAGTACAGTACAGCATGAGTACAGTAGAGTACAGCATGAGTACAGCACAGTACAGTACAGCATGAGTACAGTACAGCATGAGTACAGTACAGTACAGTACAGTACAGCATGAGTACAGTACAGTACAATACAGCATGAGTAGACAGCATGAGTACATCATGAGTACAGTACAGCATGAGTACAGTACAGCATGAGTACAGTACAGTACAGTACAGCATGAGTACAGTACAGCACAGCATGAGTACAGTACAGCATGAGTACAGCACAGTACAGTACAGCATGAGTACAGTACAGCATGAGTACAGTACAGTACAGCCCAGTACAGTACAGTACAGCATGAGTACAGTACAGCATGAGTACAGTACAGTACAGCATGAGTATAGCACAGTACAGTACAGCACAGTACAGTACAGTACAGTACAGTACAGTACAGTACAGTACAGTACAGTACAGTACAGTACAGTACAGCATGAGTACAGTGCAGTACAGCATGAGTACAGTACAGCACAGTACAGTACAGCATGAGTACAGCACAGTACAGTACAGCATGAGTACAGTACAGCACAGTACAGTACAGCATGAGTACAGTACAGCACAGTACAGCACAGTACAGTACAGTACAGCATGAGTACAGCACAGTACAGTACAGCATGAGTACAGCACAGTACAGTACAGCATGAGTACAGTACAGCATGAGTACAGTACAGCACAGTACAGTACCGCATGAGTACAGTACAGCACAGTACAGCACAGTACAGTACAGTACAGCATGAGTACAGTACAGCACAGTACAGCACAGCACAGTACAGTACAGCATGAGTACAGTACAGTACAGTACAGTACAGTACAGTACAGTACAGTACAGTACAGTACAGTACAGTACAGTACAGTACAGTACAGCATGAGTACAGTACAGCACAGTACAGCACAGTACAGTACAGCATGAGAGCATGAGTACAGTACAGCATAGTACAGTACAGCATGAGTACAGCACAGCACAGTACAGTACAGTACAGTACAGTACAGTACAGTACAGCATGAGTACAGTACAGCATGAGTACAGCACAGTACAGTACAGCATGAGTACAGTACAGCATGGCATCAGTACAGTACAGTACAGCATGAGTTCAGTACAGTACAGTACATCATGAGTACAGTACAGCATGAGTACAGCACAGTACAGTACAGCATGAGTACAGTACAGCATGAGTACAGTACAGTACAGCCCAGTACAGTACAGTACAGCATGAGTACAGTACAGCATGAGTACAGTACAGTACAGCATGAGTATAGCACAGTACAGTACAGCACAGTACAGTACAGTACAGTACAGTACAGTACAGTACAGTACAGTACAGTACAGTACAGTACAGCATGAGTACAGTGCAGTACAGCATGAGTACAGTACAGCACAGTACAGTACAGCATGAGTACAGCACAGTACAGTACAGCATGAGTACAGTACAGCATGAGTACAGTACAGCACAGTACAGTACAGCATGAGTACAGTACAGCACAGTACAGCACAGTACAGTACAGTACAGCATGAGTACAGCACAGTACAGTACAGCATGAGTACAGCACAGTACAGTACAGCATGAGTACAGTACAGCATGAGTACAGTACAGCACAGTACAGTACCGCATGAGTACAGTACAGCACAGTACAGCACAGTACAGTACAGTACAGTACAGCATGAGTACAGTACAGCACAGTACAGCACAGCACAGTACAGTACAGCATGAGTACAGTACAGTACAGTACAGTACAGTACAGTACAGTACAGTACAGTACAGCATGAGTACAGTACAGCACAGTACAGCACAGTACAGTACAGCATGAGAGCATGAGTACAGTACAGCATAGTACAGTACAGCATGAGTACAGCACAGCACAGTACAGTACAGTACAGTACAGTACAGTACAGCATGAGTACAGTACAGCATGAGTACAGCACAGTACAGTACAGCATGAGTACAGTACAGCATGGCATCAGTACAGTACAGTACAGCATGAGTTCAGTACAGTACAGTACATCATGAGTACAGTACAGCATGAGTACAGTACAGTACAGCATGGCATCAGTACAGTACAGTACAGCATGAGTTCAGTAAAGTAAAGTACAGTACAGTACAGTACAGTACAGTACAGTACAGTACAGTACAGTACAGTACAGTACAGTACAGTACAGCATGGCATCAGTACAGTACAGCATGAGTTCAGTACAGTACAGTACAGCATGAGTACAGTACAGTACAGTACAGTACAGTACAGTACAGTACAGTACAGTACAGTACAGTACAGCATGGCATCAGTACAGTACAGCATGAGTTCAGTACAGTACAGTACAGCATGAGTACAGTACAGTACAGTACAGCATGGCATCAGTACAGTACAGCATGAGTTCAGTACAGCACAGTAAAGTACAACATTAGTACAGTACAGTACAGTACAACATGAGTACAGTACAGAATTGGTAGTATACGGTGAGCCTGACCGGTTGCTGATTAGATGAAATGAGACTGACCGGTTGTTGATTGGATGAAATTAGACTGACCGGTTGTTGTTTTGATGAAATGAGACTGACTGGTTGTTGGAGCACATCATGGTGTCGTCCTCATCGGGTTAGCGGTAGCATTAGCGGTAGTGTCAGCGGTAGCGTTAGTGTTAGCGGTAGTGTTAGCGTTAGCGGTAGAATTAGCGGTAGTGTCAGCGGTAGCGTTAGTGTTAGCGGTAGCATTAGCGGTAGTGTCAGCGGTAGCGTTAGTGTTAGCGGTAGCATTAGCGGTAGTGTCAGCGGTAGCGGTAGTGTTAGCGGTAGCGTTAGCGGTAACTGTAGCGGTAGTGTTAGCGGTAGTGTCAGCGGTAGCGGTAGTGTTAGCGGTAGCGTTAGCGGTAACTGTAGCGGTAGTGTTAGCGGTAGTGTCAGCGGTAGCGGTAGTGTTAGCGGTAGCGTTAGCGGTAACTGTAGCGGTAGTGTTAGTGGTAGTGTCAGCGGTAGCGGTATCTTCAGCGGTAGTGTCAGCGGTAGCATTAGTGTTAGCGGTAGTGTTAGCGGTAGCGTTAGCGGTAACTGTAGCGGTAGTGTTAGTGGTAGCATTAGTGTTAGCGGTAGTGTTAGCGGTAGCGTTAGCGGTAACTGTAGCGGTAGTGTTAGTGGTAGTGTCAGCGGTAGCGGTAGCATTAGCGGTAGTGTCAGCGGTAGCATTAGTGTTAGCGGTAGTGTTAGTGTTAGCGGTAGTGTTAGCGGTAGTGGTAGTGTTAGTGTCAGCGGTAGTGTTAGCGGTAGTGGTAGTGTTAGTGTCAGCGGTAGTGTTAGCGGTAGTGGTAGTGTTAGTGTCAGCGGTAGTGTTAGCGGTAGTGTTAGCGGTAGTGTTAGTGTTAGCGGTAGTGTTAGCGGTAGTTGTAGCATTAGTGTTAGCGGTAGTGTCAGCGGTAGTGTTAGCGGTAGTGTTAGTGTTAGTGGTAGTGTTAGTGTTAGCGGTAGTGGTAGCGGTAGTGTTAGCGGTAGTGTTAGTGTTAGTGGTAGTGTTAGTGTTAGCGGTAGTGGTAGCGGTAGTCTTAGCGGTAGTGTTAGTGTTAGTGGTAGTGTTAGTGTTAGCGGTAGTGTCAGCGGTAGTGTTAGCGGTAGTGTTAGTGTTAGTGGTAGTGTTAGTGTTAGCGGTAGTGGTAGCGGTAGTGTTAGCGGTAGTGGTAGTGTTAGTGTTAGCGGTAGTGTTAGCGGTAGTGGTAGCATTAGTGTCTGCGGTAGCATTAGTGTCTGCGGTAGCATTAGTGTTAGCGGTAGTGTCAGCGGTAGCATTAGTGTTAGCGGTAGTGTTAGCGGTAGCATTAGTGTTAGCGGTAGTGTTAGCGGTAGCGTTAGCGGTAACTGTAGCGGTAGTGTTAGTCTTAGCGGTAGTGTTAGCGGTAGTGGTAGTGTTAGTCTTAGCGGTAGTGTTAGTGTTAGCGGTAGTGTTAGTCTTAGCGGTAGTGTTAGCGGTAGTGGTAGTGTTAGTCTTAGCGGTAGTGTTAGTGTTAGCGTTAGTTTTAGTGTTAGCGGTAGTGTTAGTGTTAGCGGTAGTGTTAGCGGTAGTGGTAGCATTAGTGTCAGCGGTAGCGTTAGTGTTAGCGGTAGTGTCAGCGGTAGCATTAGTGTTAGCGGTAGTGTCAGCGGTAGCATTAGTGTTAGCGGTAGTGTCAGCGGTAGCATTAGTGTTAGCGGTAGTGTTAGCGGTAGCGGTAGTGTTAGTCTTAGCGGTAGTGTTAGCGGTAGTGTTAGTGTTAGCGGTAGTGTTAGCGGTAGTGGTAGTGTTAGTGTTAGCGGTAGTGTCAGCGGTAGCATTAGTGTTAGCGGTAGTGTTAGCGGTAGCGGTAGTGTTAGTCTTAGCGGTAGTGTTAGCGGTAGTGGTAGTGTTAGTGTTAGCGGTAGTGTCAGCGGTAGTGGTAGTGTTAGCGGTAGTGTCAGCGGTAGCATTAGTGTTAGCGATAGTGTTAGCGGTAGCGGTAGTGTTAGTCTTAGCGGTAGTGTTAGTGTTAGCGGTAGTGTTAGTGTTAGCGGTAGTGTCAGCGGTAGCATTAGTGTTAGCGGTAGTGTTAGCGGTAGCGGTAGTGTTAGTCTTAGCGGTAGTGTTAGTGTTAGCGGTAGTGTTAGTGTTAGCGGTAGTGTCAGCGGTAGCATTAGAGTTAGCGGTAGTGTTAGCGGTAGCGGTAGTGTTAGTCTTAGCGGTAGTGTTAGTGTTAGCGGTAGTGTTAGTGTTAGCGGTAGTGTCAGCGGTAGCATTAGTCTTAGCGGTAGTGTTAGCGGTAGCGGTAGTGTTAGTCTTAGCGGTAGTGTTAGCGGTAGTGGTAGTGTTAGTCTTAGCGGTAGTGTTAGTGTTAGCGGTAGTGTTAGTGTTAGCGGTAGTGTTAGTGTTAGCGGTAGTGTCAGCGGTAGCATTAGTGTTAGCGGTAGTGTTAGCGGTAGTGTTAGTCTTAGCGGTAGTGTTAGTGTTAGCGGTAGTGTTAGTGTTAGCGGTAGTGTCAGCGGTAGCATTAGTGTTAGCGGTAGTGTTAGCGGTAGCGGTAGTGTTAGTCTTAGCGGTAGTGTTAGTGTTAGCGGTAGTGTTAGTGTTAGCGGTAGTGTCAGCGGTAGCATTAGTGTTAGCAGTAGTGTTAGCGGTAGCGGTAGTGTTAGTCTTAGCGGTAGTGTTAGTGGTAGTGTTAGTCTTAGCGGTAGTGTTAGTCTTAGCGGTAGTGTTAGTGTTAGCGGTAGTGTTAGCGGTAGTGTTAGCGGTAGCGGTAGTGTTAGCGGTAGTGGTAGTGTTGGCGGTAGTGTTAGCGGTAGTGTTAGCGGTAGTGTTAGCGGTAGCGGTAGTGTTAGCGGTAGCGGTAGTGTTAGCGGTAGTGTTAGCGGTAGTGTTAGCGGTAGTGTCAGCGGTAGCGGTAGTGTTAGCGGTAGTGTTAGCGGTAGCGGTAGTGTTAGCGGTAGTGTTAGCGGTAGTGGTAGTGTTAGTGTTAGCGGTAGTGTTAGCGGTAGTGTTAGCGGTAGTGGTAGTGTTAGTGTTAGCGGTAGTGGTAGTGTTAGTGTTAGTGGTAGCATTAGTGTTAGCGGTAGTGTTAGTCTTAGCGGTAGTGGTAGTGTTAGTGTTAGCGGTAGTGTCAGCGGTAGCATTAGTGTTAGCGGTAGTGTTAGTGTTAGTCTTAGCGGTAGTGTTAGCGGTAGCATTAGTCTTAGCGGTAGCGGTAGTGTTAGTCTTAGCGGTAGTGTTAGCGGTAGCATTAGTGTTAGCGGTAGTGTTAGTGTTAGTCTTAGCGGTAGTGTTAGCGGTAGTGGTAGTGTTAGTGTTAGCGGTAGTGTCAGCGGTAGCATTAGTCTTAGCGGTAGCGGTAGTGTTAGTCTTAGCGGTAGTGTTAGCGGTAGCATTAGTGTTAGCGGTAGTGTTAGTGTTAGTCTTAGCGGTAGTGTTAGCGGTAGTGGTAGTGTTAGTGTTAGCGGTAGTGTCAGCGGTAGCATTAGTCTTAGCGGTAGCGGTAGTGTTAGTCTTAGCGGTAGTGTTAGCGGTAGTGGTAGTGTTAGTGTTAGCGGTAGTGTCAGCGGTAGCATTAGTCTTAGCGGTAGTGTTAGCGGTAGCGGTAGTGTTAGTCTTAGCGGTAGTGTTAGCGGTAGTGGTAGTGTTAGTCTTAGCGGTAGTGTTAGTGTTAGCGGTAGTGTTAGTGTTAGCGGTAGTGTTAGTGTTAGCGGTAGTGTCAGCGGTAGCATTAGTGTTAGCGGTAGTGTTAGCGGTAGTGTTAGTCTTAGCGGTAGTGTTAGTGTTAGCGGTAGTGTTAGTGTTAGCGGTAGTGTCAGCGGTAGCATTAGTGTTAGCGGTAGTGTTAGCGGTAGCGGTAGTGTTAGTCTTAGCGGTAGTGTTAGTGTTAGCGGTAGTGTTAGTGTTAGCGGTAGTGTCAGCGGTAGCATTAGTGTTAGCAGTAGTGTTAGCGGTAGCGGTAGTGTTAGTCTTAGCGGTAGTGTTAGTGGTAGTGTTAGTCTTAGCGGTAGTGTTAGTCTTAGCGGTAGTGTTAGTGTTAGCGGTAGTGTTAGCGGTAGTGTTAGCGGTAGTGTTAGCGGTAGTGGTAGTGTTGGCGGTAGTGTTAGCGGTAGTGTTAGCGGTAGTGTTAGCGGTAGCGGTAGTGTTAGCGGTAGTGTTAGCGGTAGTGTTAGCGGTAGTGTCAGCGGTAGCGGTAGTGTTAGCGGTAGTGTTAGCGGTAGCGGTAGTGTTAGCGGTAGTGTTAGCGGTAGTGGTAGTGTTAGTGTTAGCGGTAGTGTTAGCGGTAGTGTTAGCGGTAGTGGTAGTGTTAGTGTTAGCGGTAGTGGTAGTGTTAGTGTTAGTGGTAGCATTAGTGTTAGCGGTAGTGTTAGTCTTAGCGGTAGTGTTAGCGGTAGTGGTAGTGTTAGTGTTAGCGGTAGTGTCAGCGGTAGCATTAGTGTTAGCGGTAGTGTTAGTGTTAGTCTTAGCGGTAGTGTTAGCGGTAGTGTTAGTGTTAGTGTTAGCGGTAGTGTCAGCGGTAGCATTAGTCTTAGCGGTAGCGGTAGTGTTAGTCTTAGCGGTAGTGTTAGCGGTAGCATTAGTGTTAGCGGTAGTGTTAGTGTTAGTCTTAGCGGTAGTGTTAGCGGTAGTGGTAGTGTTAGTGTTAGCGGTAGTGTCAGCGGTAGCATTAGTCTTAGCGGTAGCGGTAGTGTTAGTCTTAGCGGTAGTGTTAGCGGTAGTGGTAGTGTTAGTGTTAGCGGTAGTGTCAGCGGTAGCATTAGTGTTAGCGGTAGTGTTAGCGGTAGCGGTAGTGTTAGCGGTAGCGTACTGACCGGTTGTTGGAGCACATCATGGTGTCGTCCTCGTCAGGGCTCTGGTCCGGCGAACACTCGTCGGCGCTCTTCAGGCCGTCGCTCGAGGCCACGCCCCCTCCTCCCCCGATGGAGGCGGAGTCAGGGTAGGCCACGCCCCCTCCCCCGATGGAGGCGGAGTCTGCGTCGTCTCGGAACGCTTCAGGGTTCATCCTCCGGATGGACGTCGGCTGCTTGTCCAGCGGAAGAGGCTCCGCCTTCCTGGACAAGGACCATTGGGATTATTAGTGTTATTATGAGAGGCTCCGCCTTCCTGGACAAGGACCAATGGGATTATTAGTGTTATTATTAGAGGCTCCGCATTCCTGGACAAGGACCAATGGGATTATTAGTATTATTACCTCGGGCCTCCTGAGGCATCGTGCCTGCAGACCTCGGGCCTCCTGAGGCATCGTGCCTGCAGACCTCGGGCCTCCTGAGGCATCGTGCCTGCAGACCTCGGGCCTCCAGAGGCATCGCCTGCAGACCTCGGGCCTCCAGAGGCATCGTGCCTGCAGACCTCGGGCCTCCTGAGGCATCGTGCCTGCAGACCTCGGGCCTCCTGAGGCATCGTGCCTGCAGACCTCGGGCCTCCTGAGGCACCCCCATTTAATGGCATTTCTATCTCTGGGACCCACAATTTATATTGTAAAATCAATGTTAATGTAACTCTGAGAGTGTACAAATGGTTCGTACACTCTCAGAGTTACAGACCCATAAGGGTCCATTTGATTCCAATAAGGGTATAAGGGCATAAGGGCTTAGGGTATAAGGGCTTAGGGTATAAGGGTTTAGGGTATAAGGTTTTAGGGCATAAGGGTTTAGGGTATAAGGGTTTAGGGCATAAGGGTTTGGGGTATAAGGGTTTAGGGCCTAAGGGTTTAGGGCATAAGGGTTTAGAGTATAAGGGTTTAGGGCACAAGGGTTTAGGGTATAAGGGTTTAGGGCTTAGGGCATAAGGGTTTAGGGTATAAGGGTTTAGGGCATAAGGGCTTAGGGCATAAGGGTTTAGGGTATAAGGGTTTAGGGTTCAGGGCATAAGGGTTTAGGGCATAGGGGTTTAGGGTATAAGGGTTTAGGGCATAAGGGTTTAGGGTATAAGGGGTTAGGCCCTAAACCCTTATGCCCTAAACTTTAGGGCATAAGGGTTTAGGGTTCAGGGTTACCTGGACATGGAGGCCGCCTCCTCCTCGTCGATGAGTTTCTTCAGCTGGTCCAGGATGTCTTCGCTGGCGCGTCGACTCGGAGGCTTGTAGTCGGTCACCAGGTCGGCCAGCAGCTCATCCAGCTGCTCTAGACTCTGCTGTAACGACGACGCGTTCTCCTGGACCAATAGGGTTAGGGTTAGTCTAACGAGGCGTTCTCCTGGACCAATAGGGTTAGGGTTAGTCTAAAACATGTTGTCCTGGACCAATATGGATAGGGTTAGTCTAACATGTTGTCCTGGACCAATAGAGACTCAGTTAGTCTAACATGTTGTCCTGGACCAATAGAGACTCAGTTAGTGTAACATGTTGTTAGACTCAGAGTTACAGACCCATAAGTGTCCACTTGGTTCCTATAACTATCATTTGGCTGGGGACCCCCTGGAACTCCCTCAAAGACCCCTGGGGGTCCCCAGACCAGACTTTGGGAACCACTGACCTGCGTCTTGTCTCTGCATGGCGAGGCGGAGGCAAAGCAGGACATTCCGCCACCGCGCTGTTCGGCGTCGCGCCGCGAGTCCAGGACGTCCCAGCTGGCCGAGCGTTCCGGCTCGGAGGACCGCGCCCCCCCCGCGGGCCGGAGGTCGTTGTCCGTGATGGTTATCTCCGGCGTGACGAACCAGTGGCGGCCGGACACGCTCCTGGCCGTCTCGGACGACGTGGGGCTCTTGTCGATCAGAGAGTTGTCGGACATGGAGAGAGCCGCGTAGCGTCTGGGAGAGCTGGAGAGGTTGACCACCACCGGACGCTGGCGCTGGTGGCGCTGGTGAGTCGGGACGCATACTTTGGTTAGACATAGCATTGGTTACACATAGCATTGGTCCGACTGCATTAAGGTTGGTGAGGGGTGCGTTAAAACGACCGGATTAAGGTTGGTGAGGGGTGCGTTAAAACGACCGGATTAAGGTTGGTGAGGGGTGCGTTAGGACGACCGGATTAAGGTTGGTGAGGGGTGCGTTAAAACGACCGGATTAAGGTTGGTGAGGGGTGCGTTACGACGACTGGATTAAGGTCGGTGAGGGGTGCGTTAAAACGACCGGATTAAGGTTGATGAGGGGTGCGTTAAAACGACCGGATTAAGGTTGGTGAGGGGTGCGTTAAGAGGACCGGAATAAGGTTGGTTAGGGGTGCGTTAAAACGACCGGATTAAGGTTGGTGAGGGGTGCGTTAAAACGACCGGATTAAGGTAGGTGAGGGGTGCGTTAAAACGACCGGATTAAGGTTGGTGAGGGGTGCGTTAAAACGACCGGATTAAGGTTGGTGAGGGGTGCGTTAAAACGACCGGATTAAGGCTGCTGAGGGTTGCGTTAAGGGTTGGGAGAGGGTTATGGTTAGGTTTAGGTGTGCTGCCCCCGTGGGAGGTTAGGGTGAGGGTTTGAGATATCGGACCAATGGTATGTCTAACCAAAAGCATGCACCCTTCAGATTCACAATCACAGTCACATTAATCTTTATTTTCACATCTATTCCTAGCGATACCCATCCCTGTTCTTACAAGTAAGACAAAACAGGTGTGTGAAATAATGTTTTGTGCAGTTGATCCCATTGTGTTATTTATTTATAAGGAATAAAGAAAGGGAAGGAGGAGGAGGGGGGGGGGGGGGGGGTAGGAGATCAACGCAAGAAATAAATAAGAAAAATTGAAGCTTGTTGCGCGCACACACACACACACACACACACACGCACACACACACACACGCACACACACACACACACACGCACACACGCACGCACACACACGCGCACACACACACAAGCACACACACACATACACACAAACACACACACACGCACACACGCACACACGCACACACACACGCAAACACACACACGCACACGCGCGCGCGCACACACACACACACGCACACGTGCGCACACACACGCATACACGCACGCACACACACAAGCACACACACACATACACACAAACACACACACACGCGCACACACGCACACACACACATACACACACGCACACGTGCGCACACACACACGCACGCACGCACGCACACAGCACCCTCGTATGGTCTCTCTTAGCTAATCTACAAACGGCACAGCCGTAGGGGCTCTTATCTCATTTACAGGCTTGTGGTCGCCGTCGTCCGCGGGGTGAAGATCGGCGGCCGCCGCAGCCTTCCTGGGGTCCAGGAGGTTGTTCCTGGGGTCCAGAAGGTTGTCGTAGCTCTGGCCACGGTGTGGCTCCGCCCCCCCGCGGTGTGGCCCCGCCCCAGCCCTCTCGGCGTGCGACGACAGGATGTCGTCCCACGACCGCGAGTAGGACTTGGCGTCGACGCCCATCCGTGGAGGGGGAGGAGCTTCAGCGCACGGGACGGCGCTCCAGTGCGTCACTCTGGTGGGAGTGGCCTGTGACAGGGGAGGAAATACATGACGTTTATTGGTTGACTCTGGTGGGAGTGGCTTGTGACAGGGGAGGAAATGCATGACGTCGATTTGTTGACTCTGGTGGGAGTGGCCTGTGACAGGGGAGGAAATGCATGACGTTGATTTGTTGACTCTGGTGGGAGTGGCCTGTGACAGGGGAGGAAATGCATGACGTTGATTTGTTGACTCTGGTGGGAGTGGCTTGTGACAGGGGAGGAAGTGCATGACGTCGATTGGTTGACTCTGGTGGGAGTGGCCTGTGACAGGTGAGGAAATGCATGACGTCGATTGGTTGACTGGTGATATTTGGCTCCCCCTCCAAATATGGATGCTGAGGTGCAAGTGGTCGACAAAAGTGTCAATTTTGTTGCTTTTCACATGACATGAAAAAACGAACTTGAATAATAATCCAATGACTGTCTCCCTTCATCACATCGTTAACCCTATAGTTACCTGGGTCTCTCATCATCACATCGTTAACCCTATAGTTATCTGGGTCTCCCATCATCACATCGTTAACCCTATAGTTACCTGGGTCCCCCATCATCACATCGTTAACCCTATAGTTACCTGGGTCTCTCATCATCACATCGTTAACCCTATAGTTACCTGGGTCTCTCATCATCACATCGTTAACCCTATAGTTACCTGGGTCTCCTATCATCACATCGTTAACCCTATAGTTACCTGGGTCTCCTATCATCACATCGTTAACCCTATAGTTACCTGGGTCTCTCATCATCACATCGTTAACCCTATAGTTACCTGGGTCTCTCATCATCACATCGTTAACCCTATAGTTACCTGGGTCTCTCATCATCACATCGTTAACCCTATAGTTACCTGGGTCTCCCATCATCACATCGTTAACCCTATAGTTACCTGGGTCTCCTATCATCACATCGTTAACCCTATAGTTACCTGGGTCTCCTATCATCACATCGTTAACCCTATAGTTACCTGGGTCTCTCATCATCACATCGTTAACCCTATTGTTACCTGGGTCTCCTATCATCACATCGTTAACCCTATAGTTACCTGGGTCTCTCATCATCACATCGTTAACCCTATAGTTACCTGGGTCTCCTATCATCACATCGTTAACCCTATAGTTACCTGGGTCTCCCATCATCACATCGTTAACCCTATAGTTACCTGGGTCTCTCATCATCACATCGTTAACCCTATAGTTACCTGGGTCTCTCATCATCACATCGTTAACCCTATAGTTACCTGGGTCTCCCATCATCACATCGTTAACCCTATAGTTACCTGGGTCTCCCATCATCACATCGTTAACCCTATAGTTACCTGGGTCTCTCATCATCACATCGTTAACCCTATAGTTACCTGGGTCTCTCATCATCACATCGTTAACCCTATAGTTACCTGGGTCTCCCATCATCACATCGTTAACCCTATAGTTACCTGGGTCTCTCATCATCACATCGTTAACCCTATAGTTACCTGGGTCTCCCATCATCACATCGTTAACCCTATAGTTACCTGGGTCTCCTATCATCACATCTTTAACCCTATAGTTACCTGGGTCTCCTATCATCACATCGTTAACCCTATAGTTACCTGGGTCTCCTATCATCACATCTTTAACCCTATAGTTACCTGGGTCTCTCATCATCACATCGTTAACCCTATAGTTACCTGGGTCTCCCATCATCACATCGTTAACCCTATAGTTACCTGGGTCTCCCATCATCACATCGTTAACCCTATTGTTACCTGGGTCTCCCATCATCACATCGTTAACCCTATAGTTACCTGGGTCTCCCATCATCACATCGTTAACCCTATAGTTACCTGGGTCTCCCATCATCACATCGTTAACCCTATAGTTACCTGGGTCTCCTATCATCACATCGTTAACCCTATAGTTACCTGGGTCTCCCATCATCACATCGTTAACCCTATAGTTACCTGGGTCTCCCATCATCACATCGTTAACCCTATAGTTACCTGGGTCTCCCATCATCACATCGTTAACCCTATTGTTACCTGGGTCTCCCATCATCACATCGTTAACCCTATAGTTACCTGGGTCTCCCATCATCACATCGTTAACCCTATAGTTACCTGGGTCTCCCATCATCACATCGTTAACCCTATTGTTACCTGGGTCTCTCATCATCACATCGTTAACCCTATAGTTACCTGGGTCTCTCATCATCACATCGTTAACCCTATAGTTACCTGGGTCTCCTATCATCACATCGTTAACCCTATAGTTACCTGGGTCTCCCATCATCACATCGTTAACCCTATAGTTACCTGGGTCTCTCATCATCACATCGTTAACCCTATAGTTACCTGGGTCTCCCATCATCACATCGTTAACCCTATAGTTACCTGGGTCTCCCATCATCACATCGTTAACCCTATAGTTACCTGGGTCTCCCATCATCACATCGTTAACCCTATAGTTACCTGGGTCTCCCATCATCACATCGTTAACCCTATAGTTACCTGGGTCTCCCTTCATCACATCGTTAACCCTATAGTTACCTGGGTCTCCTATCATCACATCGTTAACCCTATAGTTACCTGGGTCTCTCATCATCACATCGTTAACCCTATAGTTACCTGGGTCTCCCTTCATCACATCGTTAACCCTATAGTTACCTGGGTCTCCCATCATCACATCGTTAACCCTATAGTTACCTGGGTCTCCCTTCATCACATCGTTAACCCTATAGTTACCTGGGTCTCTCATCATCACATCGTTAACCCTATAGTTACCTGGGTCTCTCATCATCACATCGTTAACCCTATAGTTACCTGGGTCTCTCATCATCACATCGTTAACCCTATAGTTACCTGGGTCTCTCATCATCACATCGTTAACCCTATAGTTACCTGGGTCTCCTATCATCACATCTTTAACCCTATTGTTACCTGGGTCTCTCATCATCACATCGTTAACCCTATAGTTACCTGGGTCTCCCATCATCACATCGTTAACCCTATAGTTACCTGGGTCTCTCATCATCACATCGTTAACCCTATAGTTACCTGGGTCTCCCATCATCACATCGTTAACCCTATAGTTACCTGGGTCTCCCATCATCACATCGTTAACCCTATAGTTACCTGGGTCTCTCATCATCACATCTTTAACCCTATTGTTACCTGGGTCTCTCATCATCACATCGTTAACCCTATAGTTACCTGGGTCTCCCATCATCACATCGTTAACCCTATAGTTACCTGGGTCTCTCATCATCACATCTTTAACCCTATTGTTACCTGGGTCTCTCATCATCACATCGTTAACCCTATAGTTACCTGGGTCTCCTATCATCACATCGTTAACCCTATAGTTACCTGGGTCTCCCATCATCACATCGTTAACCCTATAGTTACCTGGGTCTCTCATCATCACATCTTTAACCCTATTGTTACCTGGGTCTCTCATCATCACATCGTTAACCCTATAGTTACCTGGGTCTCCTATCATCACATCGTTAACCCTATAGTTACCTGGGTCTCCCTTCATCACATCGTTAACCCTATAGTTACCTGGGTCTCTCATCATCACATCTTTAACCCTATTGTTACCTGGGTCTCTCATCATCACATCGTTAACCCTATAGTTACCTGGGTCTCTCATCATCACATCGTTAACCCTATAGTTACCTGGGTCTCCCATCATCACATCGTTAACCCTATAGTTACCTGGGTCTCCTATCATCACATCGTTAACCCTATAGTTACCTGGGTCTCCTATCATCACATCGTTAACCCTATAGTTACCTGGGTCTCCCATCATCACATCGTTAACCCTATAGTTACCTGGGTCTCTCATCATCACATCGTTAACCCTATAGTTACCTGGGTCTCCCATCATCACATCGTTAACCCTATAGTTACCTGGGTCTCCCATCATCACATCTTTAACCCTATAGTTACCTGGGTCTCCCTTCATCACATCGTTAACCCTATAGTTACCTGGGTCTCTCATCATCACATCGTTAACCCTATAGTTACCTGGGTCTCTCATCATCACATCGTTAACCCTATAGTTACCTGGGTCTCCCATCATCACATCGTTAACCCTATAGTTACCTGGGTCTCCCATCATCACATCGTTAACCCTATAGTTACCTGGGTCTCTCATCATCACATCGTTAACCCTATAGTTACCTGGGTCTCCTATCATCACATCGTTAACCCTATAGTTACCTGGGTCTCCCTTCATCACATCGTTAACCCTATAGTTACCTGGGTCTCCCATCATCACATCGTTAACCCTATAGTTACCTGGGTCTCCCATCATCACATCGTTAACCCTATAGTTACCTGGGTCTCCCATCATCACATCGTTAACCCTATAGTTACCTGGGTCTCCCATCATCACATCGTTAACCCTATAGTTACCTGGGTCTCTCATCATCACATCGTTAACCCTATAGTTACCTGGGTCTCCCTTCATCACATCGTTAACCCTATAGTTACCTGGGTCTCCTATCATCACATCTTTAACCCTATAGTTACCTGGGTCTCCCATCATCACATCGTTAACCCTATAGTTACCTGGGTCTCCCATCATCACATCGTTAACCCTATAGTTACCTGGGTCTCTCATCATCACATCGTTAACCCTATAGTTACCTGGGTCTCTCATCATCACATCTTTAACCCTATTGTTACCTGGGTCTCTCATCATCACATCTTTAACCCTATTGTTACCTGGGTCTCTCATCATCACATCGTTAACCCTATAGTTACCTGGGTCTCCTATCATCACATCGTTAACCCTATAGTTACCTGGGTCTCCCTTCATCACATCGTTAACCCTATAGTTACCTGGGTCTCCTATCATCACATCGTTAACCCTATAGTTACCTGGGTCTCCCATCATCACATCGTTAACCCTATAGTTACCTGGGTCCCCCATCATCACATCGTTAACCCTATAGTTACCTGGGTCTCCCATCATCACATCGTTAACCCTATAGTTACCTGGGTCTCTCATCATCACATCGTTAACCCTATAGTTACCTGGGTCTCCTATCATCACATCGTTAACCCTATAGTTACCTGGGTCTCCCATCATCACATCGTTAACCCTATAGTTACCTGGGTCTCTCATCATCACATCGTTAACCCTATAGTTACCTGGGTCTCCCATCATCACATCGTTAACCCTATAGTTACCTGGGTCTCCCATCATCACATCGTTAACCCTATAGTTACCTGGGTCTCTCATCATCACATCTTTAACCCTATTGTTACCTGGGTCTCTCATCATCACATCGTTAACCCTATAGTTACCTGGGTCTCCTATCATCACATCGTTAACCCTATAGTTACCTGGGTCTCCTATCATCACATCGTTAACCCTATAGTTACCTGGGTCTCTCATCATCACATCGTTAACCCTATAGTTACCTGGGTCTCTCATCATCACATCGTTAACCCTATAGTTACCTGGGTCTCCTATCATCACATCGTTAACCCTATAGTTACCTGGGTCTCCCTTCATCACATCGTTAACCCTATAGTTACCTGGGTCTCTCATCATCACATCTTTAACCCTATTGTTACCTGGGTCTCTCATCATCACATCGTTAACCCTATAGTTACCTGGGTCTCCCATCATCACATCGTTAACCCTATAGTTACCTGGGTCTCCCTTCATCACATCGTTAACCCTATAGTTACCTGGGTCTCTCATCATCACATCGTTAACCCTATAGTTACCTGGGTCTCCCATCATCACATCGTTAACCCTATAGTTACCTGGGTCTCCTATCATCACATCGTTAACCCTATAGTTACCTGGGTCTCTCATCATCACATCGTTAACCCTATAGTTACCTGGGTCTCTCATCATCACATCGTTAACCCTATTGTTACCTGGGTCTCCTATCATCACATCGTTAACCCTATAGTTACCTGGGTCTCCTATCATCACATCGTTAACCCTATAGTTACCTGGGTCTCCCATCATCACATCGTTAACCCTATAGTTACCTGGGTCTCTCATCATCACATCGTTAACCCTATAGTTACCTGGGTCTCTCATCATCACATCGTTAACCCTATAGTTACCTGGGTCTCCCATCATCACATCGTTAACCCTATAGTTACCTGGGTCTCCTATCATCACATCGTTAACCCTATAGTTACCTGGGTCTCTCATCATCACATCGTTAACCCTATAGTTACCTGGGTCTCCTATCATCACATCGTTAACCCTATAGTTACCTGGGTCTCCCATCATCACATCGTTAACCCTATAGTTACCTGGGTCTCTCATCATCACATCGTTAACCCTATAGTTACCTGGGTCTCCTATCATCACATCGTTAACCCTATAGTTACCTGGGTCTCTCATCATCACATCGTTAACCCTATAGTTACCTGGGTCTCCTATCATCACATCGTTAACCCTATAGTTACCTGGGTCTCTCATCATCACATCGTTAACCCTATAGTTACCTGGGTCTCTCATCATCACATCGTTAACCCTATAGTTACCTGGGTCTCTCATCATCACATCGTTAACCCTATAGTTACCTGGGTCTCTCATCATCACATCGTTAACCCTATAGTTACCTGGGTCTCTCATCATCACATCGTTAACCCTATAGTTACCTGGGTCTCTCATCATCACATCGTTAACCCTATAGTTACCTGGGTCTCCCATCATCACATCGTTAACCCTATAGTTACCTGGGTCTCCCATCATCACATCGTTAACCCTATAGTTACCTGGGTCTCCTATCATCACATCGTTAACCCTATAGTTACCTGGGTCTCTCATCATCACATCGTTAACCCTATAGTTACCTGGGTCTCCCATCATCACATCGTTAACCCTATAGTTACCTGGGTCTCTCATCATCACATCGTTAACCCTATAGTTACCTGGGTCTCTCATCATCACATCGTTAACCCTATAGTTACCTGGGACACGTAGGAAGCCGGGGGATTTGTGGAGTAGCCCGACCCCGCCTCTGAGCCGTACCACTCGTCGCTCTGCGGTTGGACCACGCGGGCGTGTCTCCGCCCCTCCGTGTAGTACGCCCGCGCCGGGAAGTGGTGCTCGGGCGGGAGGGCGCGGCCGTAGGCGTCGGCCCCGCCCCCCGCGGGGGGGTGTTGGTAGTACAGCCTGGGCGGAGCCGTCTGGATCTGATAGGTCCGCGGGTCGTCCCCTCCGAAGAACGTCCTGGCGGTCGGCCCGGGCGGCGTCTGGACGATGTAGGAGGACGGCGCGAAGCCCGAGGATTCGCCTCCCGGCGGTTTGCCGTAGGCGGCGGAGGGGGGCGGGTACAGCGGGTGGAAGCAGGGCGGCTCCATCTCGGCGAAGTAGGGCGACCCCATTGACCCCATCCCAACCACGCTGGGCACGGCGTGCACCGCGCGCGTCCGTGGGTCCTGAACGCATCGGTGGGCGATATCCAAATATATAATATAATTAATATAATATAATATATAATACAATGCAATGCAATGAAATATAATATAATTGGGAGGAAACCTCATAACTCCATTTTTGAAGTTTTTGATTTTCTTCCATAAATCAGTTCTATTGAACACCCTTTACGTCTGTGTGTTGTTTCATAAATCAGTGCTATTGAACACCCTTTACGTCTGTGTGTTGTTTCATAAATCAGTGCTATTGAACACCCTTTACGTCTGTGTGATGTTTCATAAATCAGTGCTATTGAACACCCTTTACGTCTGTGTGATGTTTCATAAATCAGTGCTATTGAACACCCTTTACGTCTGTGTGATGTTTCATAAATCAGTGCTATTGAACACCCTTTGTGTGTTGTTTCGAAAATGTTGAACCAATGGAAAGTAGTAAAAAACGCATTGGACAAAACCTCTCAACTCCATTGGACCCTCAAACTGTCTGCTAAAGCAGCTAACTCCACCCCCTCTCTCCCTCTCATGGATGTAATTGACAATATCTAAAGTCACAACACCAACTTTGATGAGGCAGTATTGCAAATTGTTTTAAAAATATAATGTTTTATTAATTTTAACATATATTTTTCATTTCCTGAAAAAAAAGAGGTTTAGGGTTAGGGTTAGCGGGCAGGCGCCGGTGTAGGCGGTTCAGAAACCTGTCTGTGTCTCATACGAGGGGTGTAGGCGGTTCAGAAACCTGTCTGTGTCTCATACGAGGGGTGTGGGCGGTTCAGAAACCTGTCTGTGTCTCATACGAGGGGTGTAGGCGGTTCAGAAACCTGTCTGCGTCTCATACGAGGGGTGTAGGCGGTTCAGAAACCTGTCTGTGTCTCATACGAGGGGTGTAGGCAGTTCAGAAACCTGTCTGCGTCTCATACGAGGGGTGTAGGCAGTTCAGAAACCTGTCTGTGTCTCATACGAGGGGTGTAGGCAGTTCAGAAACCTGTCTGCGTCTCATACGAGGGGTGTAGGCAGTTCAGAAACCTGTCTGTGTCTCATACGAGGGGTGTAGGCGGTTCAGAAACCTGTCTGTGTCTCATACGAGGGGTGTAGGCGGTTCAGAAACCTGTCTGTGTCTCATACGAGGGGTGTAGGCGGTTCAGAAACCTGTCTGTGTCTCATACAAGGGGTGTAGGCGGTTCAGAAACCTGTCTGTGTCTCATACGAGGGGTGTAGGCGGTTCAGAAACCTGTCTGCGTCTCATACGAGGGGTGTAGGCAGTTCAGAAACCTGTCTGTGTCTCATACGAGGGGTGTAGGCGGTTCAGAAACCTGTCTGCGTCTCATACGAGGGGTGTAGGCGGTTCAGAAACCTGTCTGTGTCTCATACGAGGGGTGTAGGCAGTTCAGAAACCTGTCTGCGTCTCATACGAGGGGTGTAGGCGGTTCTAACCTTACCTGCACGTAGCATACTTTGGGAGTGAAGTTCTGTCCGGCCATGAAGCATTCCTCTGGGAAGTACGAGCTCGGCCTGGAAGGAGGACATGTTATTATAACTAAAACTAACGAGAAAAAAAACAAAAAAATAAAATTGAAAATTTTAAAACATTTCCGTTAATAAAAACTAAATAAAAACCAGAAAATGAAAAGAAAGACGATAGTGTGTGATCACAAAACTAACTGAAACTATAGACAAAAGCTAGGGTGGCTTAGCAGCCTAGCCTTCCAGACGGTTGAGCTAACCACTAACTATATTTATAGGCTTCATCTGTAACTGTGATATCCTTCATTTGAAATGCTATCTTTTCTTTTTATTACACGATACTCACTCTGGTCCTTTTCAACCCTGAACCTGACTTATCCGCCTGGATTGAAATGGGCCCAAAAAACTTAAAGTAAAACTAATGAAAACTAAACCCAAACTAAGCGTTGTCACAAAAATAAATAAAAACTAGCAAGGCCGCTCTAAAAACTACCTAAAACTAACTGAATTAGAAAAATAAATAAGTCAAAACTAACTAAAACTAAACTCGAAACGAAAAATCCCAAACTATGTCTAACCTGGGAGGAGGAGGGGCCTAACCCTGGAAGGGGGAGCGGTCTAACCCGGGAAGGGGGAGGGGCCTAACCTGGGAGGAGGATGGGTCTAACCCTAGAATGGGGAGGGGCCTAACCTGGTAGGGGGAGGGGTCTAACCTTGTAGGGGGAGGGGTCTAACTTGGGAGGAGGAGGGGTCTAACCTGGGAGGAGGAGGGGTCTAACCCTGGAAGGGGAGGGGTCTAACCCTGGAAGGGGGAGGGTTCTAACCAAGGGGCCAGTGAGGCACTCCAACGTTGAAGATGCCACTACCTACTGGCGAAATGTGGAATTGCAGCACTTAATGGAAGTGGACGGACGTTCATGACGTCACGTGAAAAGCCCGGACCTCAAAATTGAGGTCCGGGGCTAGGCTAAACTTCCGCTCGCTCGAGCCATTGAGTTATCATTATACTTCCGGAAGTCTTCCGGGTGCTCAAAACGCCACTGAGCAACTTCCACTGAACGAATAGCGGGGGGGCGGGGCTAACGCTCCAGTTCGGTCTCTATCCTTTATATACTCTATGGTTCTAACCCTGGAAGGGGGAGGGGTCTAACCCTGGAAGGGGGAGGGGTCTAACCTGGGAGGAGGAGGGTTCTAACCTGGAAGGAGGGGTTTAACCCTGGAAGGGGGAGGGGTCTAACCCTGGAAGGGGGAGGGGTCTAACACTGGAAGGGGGAGGGGTCTAACCTAGGAGGAGGAGGGGTCTAACCCTGAGAGGAGGAGGGGCCTAACCTGGGAGGAGGGGTCTAACCCTGGAAGGGGGAGGGGTCTAACCTGGGAGGAGGAGGGGTCTAATCCTGGGATGAGGAGGGGCCTAACCTGGGAGGAGGAGGGGTCTAACCTGGGAGGAGGAGGGGCCTAACCTGGGAGGAGGAGGGGTCTAACCTGGTAGGGGGAGGGGTCTATCCCTGGAAGGGGGAGGGGTCTATCCCTGGAAGGGGGAGGGGTCTAACCTGGGAGGAGGAGGGGCGGCGCTCACGTATCTGGGCGACTCCTCGGTGTAAAAGTATTCGCCGGGCGTGGTCGGGCGTTCCCCGGCGGTGAAGTCGTAGTAGTCGCCGGGCGAAGCCATCCGTTGCACGCTGCCAGCGACCTCCGCGGCGACCTGCTGCAGCGTTGAGGTTGCAACGGAAAAATTTAGATTTTAGTCTTTTGAATAGTTTTCATTTAGTCTTAGTCTAGTCGGGCCTTATTGATGCCTTCATAATGGCTCATTTTACATTTGCTGAAAATAGCCGATCTACAAGCTCACAACGCGTCGCGCTGCGACGCCTTTTGAGCTTGTAGATCGGCTATTTTCAGCGTGCAACCAAGTGTAAAATGACTTACACTGGATCTCTTGTCCACTACCCTAACATTTTGGTCAAGTTTTTAATTTGTCGACGAACTTGTCAGTACATTTAGTCTCAGTTTAAGTCATCTAAGCTTAGTTTTAATTTAGTTTCCATTTAGTTTTATCGTCAGTGAAAAAAAGGCAGTCGGCGACGTCGTAATTTTAGTCGAGGAAATCAAGGCTGCCACACACCTGCTGCAGGTAGGAGGTGTTGGGCATGCTGCGGGACGAGTAGCGCCCCCCGGTGGCCGCCGCCGCCCGGCGGTACTCGCGGCCCAGCGAGTCTGTGGGCGTGGCCGTGGGCGTCGCCCGGGAGGAGTAGGAGAAGTGGCGAGGGACCGTCAGGCTGCGAGCGCTGCCCCCGTGCTGCGGGTTAAAACAATAGGCCGTCAGGCTGCGGGTTAAAACAATAGGCCGTCAGGCTGCGGGTTAAAACAATAGGCCGTCAGGCTGCGGGTTAAAACAATAGGCCGTCAGGCTGCGGGTTAAAACAATAGGCCGTCAGGCTGCGGGTTAAAACAATAGGCCGTCAGGCTGCGGGTTAAAACAATAGGCCGTCAGGCTGCGGGTTAAAACAATAGGCCGTCAGGCTGCGGGTTAAAACAATAGGCCGTCAGGCTGCGGGTTAAAACAATAGACCGTCAGGCTGCGGGTTAAAAATATAGGCCGTCAGGCTGCGGGTTAAAACAATAGGCCGTCAGGCTGCGGGTTAAAACAATAGGCCGTCAGGCTGCGGGTTAAAACAATAGGCCGTCAGGCTGCGGGTTAAAACAATAGGCTGTCAGGCTGCGGGTCAAAACAATAGGCCGTCAGGCTGCGGGTTAAAACAATAGACCGTCAGGCCCAGAGTCAGGGTCCAAGTAGCCTGGAACCCCTCCCCCTTACAGTATAACTCACCCCTCCCCCTTATAGTATAACTCACCCCTCCCCCGTACAGTATAACTCACCCCTCCCCCTTACAGTATAACTCACCCCTCCCCCTTATAGTATAACTCACCCCTCCCCCGTACAGTATAACTCACCCCTCCCCCTTACAGTATAACTCACCCCTCCCCCTTACAGTATAACTCACCCCTCCCCCTTACAGTATAACTCACCCCTCCCCCTTACAGTATAACTCACCCCTCCCCCGTACAGTATAACTCACCCCTCCCCCGTGCTGCCTCTGGTGTTTGGCGGCCGCCGCCGCCGCCATGGCGTCGGGCTTGATGTCGACCCGACAGCGGACGTGAGGGCTGGTGGCCCCGCCCTTCTCCGGCCTTGCCCCCTCCTCCTCGCCGTAGCAGGGCGAGTAGCGGCCTGCGCAGCCGGCTGCGTCGGGCGGCTGCAGCCTGCTGGGATGCACATCGTGCAGCAGAGCCCGCGTCGCTGTGCAGGAGACAGGAAAGAGTTAACGGGAACTAACGGAATGAGAGAGGAAAGAGTTAACAAGAACTAACGGAATTACCAAAAAAAACCTTTCCGTCGACTGAACTAAATAAGAACTAAAATAAAAACAATACATGCACGATAAGTAACTGAAATATGATAACATCGCAGAATGAAAAGGTCTTTTTGACCTGAAGTCATCTTGTGTAAATGGTAAATGGTGCATTTATATAGCGCCTTCATCCAAGGTGCTTTACATAGATTGTGCATTACATTCACACATTCACACACACATTCACACACCTTTACATAGATTGTGCATTACATTCACACATTCACACACACATTCACACACCTTTACATAGATTGTGCATTACATTCACACATTCACACACACATTCACACACCTTTACATAGATTGTGCATTACATTCACCCATTCACACACACATTCACACACCTTTACATAGATTGTGCATTACATTCACACATTCACACACACATTCACACACCTTTACATAGATTGTGCATTACATTCACCCATTCACACACACATTTATACACCGATGGCGGCAGAAACCATGCAAGGCACCAACCAGCACATCAGGAGCAATCAGGGGTTCAGTGTCTTGCTCAAGGACACTTTGACACTAACTCTGGGGGAGCCTGGGATCGAACTAGCAACCTTGCGGTTACCATCCGGTCACTCTAACCCTGAGCCACGCCTGTGTGGTACCTGGCCTTACTGCAGTCATGACCTGAAGTCAGTTTGTGGTACCTGGCCTTACTACAGTCCTGACCTGAAGTCAGCTTGTGGTACCTGGCCTTACTGCAGTCATGACCTGAAGTCAGTTGGTGGTACCTGGCCTTACTGCAGTCATGACCTGAAGTCAGCTTGTGGTACCTGGCCTTACTGCAGTCATGACCTGAAGTCAGCTTGTGGTACCTGGCCTTACTGCAGTCATGACCTGAAGTCAGCTTGTGGTACCTGGCCTTACTGCAGTCCTGACCTGAAGTCAGCTGGTGGTACCTGGCCTTACTGCAGTCATGACCTGAAGTCCGCTTGTGGTACCTGGCCTTACTACAGTCCTGACCTGAAGTCAGCTTGTGGTACCTGGCCTTACTGCAGTCCTGACCTGAAGTCAGCTTGTGGTACCTGGCCTTACTGCAGTCCTGACCTGAAGTCAGCTTGTGGTACCTGGCCTTACTGCAGTCATGACCTGAAGTCAGCTTGTGGTACCTGGCCTTACTGCAGTCATGACCTGAAGTCAGCTTGTGGTACCTGGCCTTACTGCAGTCCTGACCTGAAGTCAGCTTGTGGTACCTGGCCTTACTGCAGTCCTGACCTGCAGTCAGCTTGTGGTACCTGGCCTTACTGCAGTCATGTTAGTGTTAACCCATTTCGACCGAGACAGATTCTACAAAATGTCTTCTAAATCCTGACAGTTTTCTGAAAAACCTCATCAGTGGGTCAAGGACCCCCTAAATTATATGTATTTGTCCGCCGACCCCCATCTGAAAATCAGGGACCTTCCAGAAACAAAGATATGAGTTAAAAACTTTCGCTCTGAAAGTACATGTACATGTATGTATATTCAAAGATGTTTTCAACAGCTAAAGTACAACATAATGCTTAAAACACCAAAAGGGGTTCCCGCCCAGAACGGGTTTTAATGTTCCTCTCTCTTCTAACCTTGGTAGGACGACTGCCTCCGCGGGGACACGTCTGGCCTCCAGGGGGCGCCGCTGAGAGGAGCGGCGGTGGCGGTCCTTTGGGTGTCCCTGCTGCGCCTGCCGGGCCCCGGCGAGGACCCCTCGAAGGCCATGGTCAGCAGGCTGGTCTGGACGCGCGGCGCGCTCTTGGACCGCGTCCTCCTCTTCGGTTCGGCCATGTCCGCCTAGTGGTGGGTTCAAGTAACAACTTATCTGTCCGCCTACAATTACAATTTACAATTTAGGCATTTAGAGACTCTCTTAAATGGTAAATGGTGCATTTATATAGCGCCTTTATCCAAGGCGCTTTACATAGATGTGCATTACATTCACACATTCATACACCGATTGCGGTGGAAGCCATGCAAGGTACCAACCAGCACATCGGGAGCAATTTGGGGTTCAGTGTCTTGCCCAAGGACACTTCGACATGTAGACAGGAGGAGCCGGGATTCGAACCGCCGACCCATGGATCATTGGATGACCTGCTCTACCTCTTGAGCCACAGTCGCCCCAATCTCTTAATCCAGAGTGATTTACATTAAGCAGGAACCAAATGCATGGCAACACGTCACATAAAGTAGTATATAAACTATACATACTATACTATACTATACATATAGTATAGTATATACTATAAAGTGTGGCAACATGTCGCATACATAACAAGTAGTATTCATGAAACATGTTTAAGCTAAGAACTTAACAGTGGAATCTCTATATAATGAAACTATACTATACTATACTATACTATACTATACTATACTATACTATACTATACTATACTATACTATACATATAGCATAGTATATACTATAAAGTGCTATGACTACATACAATGCAATTCTAGTTCTGTCTACATAACATGCTATAAGTCTGTATACAAAAGTGCATATCTAAGGAGCCATCTAATAATAATAATAAAAATCACACCCGTGTGAACTGAGTGGTGTAAGGTTTTATATAGCATGATCAGCTGTGGTCTGACGTAATGAAATAAGGTAAGGTATTATGTAGCCTGATCAGCTCTGATCTGACGTAATGAAATCACACCCGGATGTGATTTCACAACTGGCTTTTTCTGTGCAGAGAAAATGACCATGGTTGCTACGGTCATCCAGTTCACCCGGGTGTGATTTAATTACGTCAGAAATTATTTTGAACATAGCAACCATGCTCATTTTTTTCTGCACACAAAAGCCAGTTGTAGGAGTGGTTTACACCACTCAATAATATCTGGGATTTATATAGCGCTTTTCTTAACACTCAAAGACGCTTTACATGTGTTGGGGCCAGGGGGGGAACAAGAGAAAAGACAACTTTAATAGAAAAAAACAATAAAACAATGCATATAACAAGTTTTAAAAACACATGAGCTTGGAAATGCGATTGTGAACAGGTGGGTTTTCAATCTAAGCGCCTAGTGCTGGGTTCGATTAACAACTTAGCTTCCTTTGATGGAGCATTCTGTCAATTCAAATCCAACCAAGACAACGTCAGTACGTATCGCTGTTAAAATGGATCCTTACACCTTTAGTATCTAATGCAGTGGTTTCCCAAACCTTTTCATGTCAAGGACCCCCACATTGACACTAATCAGCCCCGCGGACCCCCATTAGAAAAGATATGCCAGGGACCCCCGTGAGAGAAGATCTTTATGGCTCTAGCAGTGATTCTCAACCCGTTTAATTTCAAGGACCCCCAGTTTGACATGCATTAGTCTACGGACCCCCATTTAATGGCATGTCTATCTCTGGGACGCCCAATTTATATTTTAAAATCAATGTTAATTTATAGCTCTGAACCAAATGGTTCCATTTGTACACTCTCAGAGTTACAGACCCATACATGTGGTTAGTCCATTTGGTTCCAAACTATCATTTAGCTGGGGACCCCCTGGAACTCCCTCAAGGACCCCTGGGGGTCCCCGGACCCCACTTTGGGCTCTAATGTATGATGAGGGTGCAGTACCCACACCCACCACCAGGTCTATATGGTGAGGTGCAGTACCCATACCCACCACCAGGTCGTAAGGGTGCAGTACCAATACCCACCACCAGGTCTATATGGTGAGGTGCAGTACCCATACCCACCACCAGGTCGTAAGGTGCAGTACCCATACCCACCACCAGGTCATAAGGTGCAGTACCCATACCCACCACCAGGTCATAAGGTGCAGTACCCATACCCACCACCAGGTCTATATGGTGAGGTGCAGTACCAATACCCACCACCAGGTCTATATGGTGAGGTGCAGTACCCATACCCACCACCAGGTCATAAGGTGCAGTACCCATACCCACCACCAGGTCTATATGGTGAGGTGCAGTACCCATACCCACCACCAGGTCGTAAGGGTGCAGTACCAATACCCACCACCAGGTCTATATGGTGAGGTGCAGTACCCATACCCACCACCAGGTCGTAAGGTGCAGTACCCATACCCACCACCAGGTCATAAGGTGCAGTACCCATACCCACCACCAGGTCATAAGGTGCAGTACCCATACCCACCACCAGGTCTATATGGTGAGGTGCAGTACCAATACCCACCACCAGGTCTATATGGTGAGGTGCAGTACCCATACCCACCACCAGGTCATAAGGTGCAGTACCCATACCCACCACCAGGTCTATATGGTGAGGTGCAGTACCCATACCCACCACCAGGTCATAAGGTGCAGTACCAATACCCACCACCAGGTCTATATGGTGAGGTGCAGTACCCATACCCACCACCAGGTCATAAGGTGCAGTACCCATACCCACCACCAGGTCTATATGGTGAGGTGCAGTACCCATACCCACCACCAGGTCTATATGGTGAGGTGCAGTACCCACACCCACCACCAGGTCTATATGGTGAGGTGCAGTACCCATACCCACCACCAGGTCTATATGGTGAGGTGCAGTACCCATACCCACCACCAGGTCATAAGGTGCAGTACCCACACCCACCACCAGGTCATAAGGTGCAGTACCCATACCCACCACCAGGTCGTAAGGGTGCAGTACCCATACCCACCACCAGGTCGTAAGGGTGCAGTACCCATACCCACCACCAGGTCATAAGGTGCAGTACCCATACCCACCACCAGGTCGTAAGGGTGCAGTACCCATACCCACCACCAGGTCTATATGGTGAGGTGCAGTACCCATACCCACCACCAGGTCGTAAGGGTGCAGTACCCATACCCACCACCAGGTCATAAGGTGCAGTACCAATACCCACCAGCAGGTCACTGGCGGCCAGCGGCTGAGCGCTCATCAGTCGCTGGCTGAAGATGTCGGGCGCCGAGAAGCGTTGTCTCGCCTGGCGGCCCGGCGAGTTCCACGGCACATCGGCCTGCCGCCTACAGGACGAACATGGTCATTACAGTTTGTACAGAATACTGATGACATAACGATGAACACGGTCATTACAGTTTGTACAGAATACTGATGACATAACGATGAACACGGTCATTACAGTTAGTACAGAATACTGACGACATAACGATGAACACGGTCATTACAGTTTGTACAGAATACTGACGACATAACGATGAACACGGTCATTACAGTTTGTACAGAATACTGACGACATAACGATACGGTCATTACAGTTAGTACAGAATACTGACGACATAACGATGAACACGGTCATTACAGTTAGTACAGAATACTAAAAATATTTTGGCGTCGTAATGACTGAATTTACACTTGCTGAAAATAGCCGATCTACAAGCTCACAAGGCGTCGCAACGCGACGCCTTGTGAGCTTGTAGCTCGGCTATTTTCAGCATGCAACCAAGTGTAAAATGACTCATACTGGATGTCTTATCCACTAGTCCCTTCCTAACATTTTAGTCTAGTTTTTATTTGTTGACGAAATTGCCAATTTCCATAGCTTAGTTTTTATTTAGTTTTTTTTCCATTTAGTTTTCGTCAGTTGAATTTTTTTTCGTCATAGTCTCAGTCGACAAAAACAACCCTACTCCTAACCTGTAGGGGGAGCTAAAACAACCCTGCTCCTAACCTGTAGGGGGAGCTAAAACAACCCTGCTCCTAACCTGTAGGGGGAGCTAAAACAACCCTCCTCCTAACCTGAGGGGGAGCTAAAACAACCCTCCTCCTAACCTGTAGGGGGAGCTAAAACAACCCTGCTCCTAACCTGTAGGGGGAGCTAAAACAACCCTGCTCCTAACCTGTAGGGGGAGCCCTCCATAAAACAACCCTGCTCCTAACCTGTAGGGGGAGCCCTCCATAAAACAACCCTCCTCCTAACCTGTAGGGGGAGCCCTCCATAAAACAACCCTCCTCCTAACCTGTAGGGGGAGCCCTCCATAAAAAACCCTCCTCCTAACCTGTAGGGGGAGCCCTCCATAAAACAACCCTGCTCCTAACCTGTAGGGGGAGCCATCCATAAAACAACCCTCCTCCTAACCTGTAGGGGGAGCCCTCCATAAAACAACCCTCCTCCTAACCTGTAGGGGGAGCCCTCCATAAAACAACCCTCCTCCTAACCTGTAGGGGGAGCCCTCCATAAAACAACCCTCCTCCTAACCTGTAGGGGGAGCCCTCCATAAAACAACCCTCCTCCTAACCTGTAGGGGGAGCCCTCCATAAAACAACCCTCCTCCTAACCTGTAGGGGGAGCCCTCCATAAAACAACCCTCCTCCTAACCTGTAGGGGGAGCCCTCCATAAAACAACCCTCCTCCTAACCTGTAGGGGGAGCCCTCCATAAAACAACCCTGCTCCTAACCTGTAGGGGGAGCCATCCATAAAACAGCCCTGCTCCTAACCTGTAGGGGGAGCCCTCCATAAAACAACCCTCCTCCTAACCTGTAGGGGGAGCCCTCCATAAAACAACCCTGCTCCTAACCTGTAGGGGGAGCCATCCATAAAACAGCCCTGCTCCTAACCTGTAGGGGGAGCCCTCCATAAAACAACCCTCCTCCTAACCTGTAGGGGGAGCCATCCATAAAACAGCCCTCCTCCTAACCTGTAGGGGGAGCCCTCCATAAAACAGCCCTGCTCCTAACCTGTAGGGGGAGCCCTCCATAAAACAACCCTGCTCCTAACCTGTAGGGGGAGCCCTCCATAAAACAACCCTCCTCCTAACCTGTAGGGGGAGCCATCCATAAAACAACCCTGTTCCTAACCTGTAGGGGGAGCCCTCCATAAAACAACCCTGTTCCTAACCTGTAGGGGGAGCCCTCTATAAAACAACCCTCCTCCTAACCTGTAGGGGGAGCCCTCCATAAAACAACCCTCCTCCTAACCTGTAGGGGGAGCCCTCCATAAAACAGCCCTGCTCCTAACCTGTAGGGGGAGCCCTCCATAAAACAACCCTGCTCCTAACCTGTAGGGGGAGCCCTCCATAAAACAACCCTGCTCCTAACCTGTAGGGGGAGCCCTCCATAAAACAGCCCTGCTCCTAACCTGTAGGGGGAGCCCTCCATGTTCTCCGGGCGGCAGTTCTTCCTCGTCGGTTGATCCTCCTGCGGCGGGGGGGCGGGGTCACATGGTCCGCGGCGGGGCGGGGCCTCTTTGAAGGGAGCTGATTGGCCGGCGGAGGAGATGAGGTCGTCGTGGGTCACGGTCGATCGCAGTAAGTCCGGCAGGTTTGTACGTGTCATCTTAAAGGGACGACGGGCGCGTACGTGTCATCTTAAAGGGACGACGGGCGCGTACGTGTCATCTTAAAGGGCCATTTCACCTGCTGGAAGAAACTGCAGTCACTCAATGTTAGACCATTTTGGCCTGATGTCGAAATTTAAAAAAAAAAGTCTTCTAAATGCTGATAGTTTTCTGAAATAACTCATGTTTCTGTATCAGTGGTGCTCAATATGTCATGTCAAGGACCCCCAAAAATGATATGTGATTGGCCACCGACCCCCATCTGAAAATATGTTATTCCAGGAACCCCTCAGAAGTTAAAAACGTTCGCTCTGATAGAAGATGTATTTAAAGATTTTTTACGATTTTTCAAAAATAGCAGATCTACAAGCTTGTAGATCTGCTATATTTCAACAGCTAAAGTATAACATAATGCTTAAAACACCAGAAGGGGTTCCCGTCCAGAATGGGTAGGTTTCATGACATTAATTTTCATTTATTTTAATTTTATTATTTTTTATTTTAGGTTTCATGACCTCAATTACACCCCCCAATAAACTGTGGTCTGGGGGTTTTCTCTGGGGTGTGGAAGCCTTTTTGAGCTGCAATGAAAGCAGGCAGAACAGTGAAAACAGTGACATCTGCTGGCAAGTGCCGTTGACATATAATGGGATTTGCAGGCTGTGACATCACAATCAGCAGGAAAATCAGAGCACTTGTTTGAGCCAGAAAACCCCCCAGACCACAGAACATCTACTGAATGTTAAACCCCCAGACCACAGAACATCTACTGAATGTTAAACCCCCAGACTACAGAACATCTACTGAATGTTAAAACCCCCAGACCACAGAACATCTACTGAATGTTAAAACCCCAGACCACAGAACATCTACTGAATGTTAAACCCCCAGACTACAGAACATCTACTGAATGTTAAACCCCCAGACCAGAGAACATCTACTGAATGTTAAACCCCCCAGACCACAGAACATCTACTGAATGTTAAACCCCCCCAGACCACAGAACATCTACTGAATGTTAAACCCCCAGACCACAGAACATCTACTGAATGTTAAACCCCCAGACCACAGAACATCTACTGAATGTTAAACCCCCAGACCACAGAACATCTACTGAATGTTAAAACCCCCAGACCACAGAACATCTACTGAATGTTAAACCCCCCAGACCACAGAACATCTACTGAATGTTAAAACCCCCAGACCTCAGAACATCTACTGAATGTTAAACCCCCAGACCACAGAACATCTACTGAATGTTAAAACCCCCAGACCACAGAACATCTACTGAATGTTAAACCCCCAGACCACAGAACATCTACTGAATGTTAAACCCCCAGACCACAGAACATCTACTGAATGTTAAACCCCCCAGACTACAGAACATCTACTGAATGTTAAACCCCCAGACCACAGAACATCTACTGAATGTTAAACCCCCCAGACCACAGAACATCTACTGAATGTTAAAACCCCCAGACCACAGAACATCTACTGAATGTTAAAACCCCCAGACCTCAGAACATCTACTGAATGTTAAACCCCCCAGACCACAGAACATCTACTGAATGTTAAAACCCCCAGACCACAGAACATCTACTGAATGTTAAAACCCCCAGACCTCAGAACATCTACTGAATGTTAAACCCCCCAGACCACAGAACATCTACTGAATGTTAAACCCCCAGACCACAGAACATCTACTGAATGTTAAACCCCCCAGACCGCAGAACATCTACTGAATGTTAAAACCCCAGACCACAGAACATCTACTGAATGTTAAACCCCCCAGACTACAGAACATCTACTGAATGTTAAACCCCCAGACCACAGAACATCTACTGAATGTTAAACCCCCAGACCACAGAACATCTACTGAATGTTAAAACCCCAGACCACAGAACATCTACTGAATGTTAAACCCCCCAGACTACAGAACATCTACTGAATGTTAAACCCCCAGACCACAGCACATCTACTGAATGTTAAACCCCCAGACCACAGAACATCTACTGAATGTTAAAACCCCCAGACTACAGAACATCTACTGAATGTTAAACCCCCAGACCACAGAACATCTACTGAATGTTAAACCCCCCAGACTACAGAACATCTACTGAATGTTAAACCCGCAGACCACAGAACATCTACTGAATGTTAAACCCCCCAGACTACAGAACATCTACTGAATGTTAAACCCCCCAGACTACAGAACATCTACTGAATGTTAAACCCCCCAGACTACAGAACATCTACTGAATGTTAAACCCCCCAGACTACAGAACATCTACTGAATGTTAAACCCGCAGACCACAGAACATCTACTGAATGTTAAACCCCCAGACCACAGAACATCTACTGAATGTTAAACCCCCCAGACTACAGAACATCTACTGAATGTTAAACCCCCCAGACTACAGAACATCTACTGAATGTTAAACCCGCAGACCACAGAACATCTACTGAATGTTAAACCCCCAGACCACAGAACATCTACTGAATGTTAAAACCCCCAGACCACAGAACATCTACTGAATGTTAAACCCCCAGACCACAGAACATCTACTGAATGTTAAACCCCCAGACCACAGAACATCTACTGAATGTTAAACCCCCAGACCACAGAACATCTACTGAATGTTAAACCCCCAGACCACAGAACATCTACTGAATGTTAAAACCCCAGACCACAGAACATCTACTGAATGTTAAACCCCCCAGACCACAGAACATCTACTGAATGTTAAACCCCCCAGACCACAGAACATCTACTGAATGTTAAACCCCCAGACCACAGAACATCTACTGAATGTTAAACCCCCCAGACCACAGAACATCTACTGAATGTTAAAACCCCCAGACCACAGAACATATGAATTGAACATTGTGGACCCTATTGGAAACAAGTGTAATGCTTAATTGGGTCGTCCACTCACAGTTAACAGCCTTTGTATTGAGTTTGTGCTTGAAATGTACTGTAATTCTGCAAACTGTTAATACATTTTTCAATCAATCAATCAATCTACTGAATGTTAAAACCCCCAGACCACAGAACATCTACTGGATGTTAAAACCCCCAGACCACAGAACATCTACTGAATGTTAAACCCCCAGACCACAGAACGTTAAAAGTTCACGTTTTCTTTAGTGCAATTCATGAGCTCAGAAAACCGAAAGAAAGTTACAAAAACCTTTTTTTAAATGTCACATTCCCTTTAATAGTATTTGTAGTAGACAACAGTAGAACAATTTGAAATGTGCACTCTATAGCCAGCTATGTAGTGTGTTTGTGTGTTTGACTATAGGGTTTGACTGGATTGCTGGATTACTACAATGACCAGAATGCTTTGCTGCACTTCCCCTCCTTGTGGAGAGGGGGCCGGCTGTCTTACTGAGACAACATGTAGTCCAGGAAGGAAGTGGAACACACGTCTCTGCTTCTGGAGACTGATATTGTCCTTCTAATGAACGTTAGACTGGTTGAAAACACACGTCTCTGCTTCTGGTGACTGATATTGTCCTTCTAATGAACGTTAGACTGGTTGAAAACACACGTCTCTGCTTCTGGTGACTGATATTGTCCTTCTAATGAATGTTAGACTGGTTGAAAACACACGTCTCTGCTTCTGGTGGCTGATATTGTCCTTCTAATGAATGTTAGACTGGTTGAAAACACACGTCTCTGCTTCAGGTGACTGATATTGTCCTTCTAATGAATGTTAGACTGGTTGAAAACACACGTCTCTGCTTCTGGTGACTGATATTGTCCTTCTAATGAATGTTAGACTGGTTGAAAACACACGTCTCTGCTTCTGGTGGCTGATATTGTCCTTCTAATGAATGTTAGACTGGTTGAAAACACACGTCTCTGCTTCTGGTGACTGATATTGTCCTTCTAATGAACGTTAGACTGGTTGAAAACACACGTCTCTGCTTCTGGTGGCTGATATTGTCCTTCTAATGAATGTTAGACTGGTTGAAAACACACGTCTCTGCTTCTGGTGACTGATATTGTCCTTCTAATGAATGTTAGACTGGTTGAAAACACACGTCTCTGCTTCTGGTGGCTGATATTGTCCTTCTAATGAATGTTAGACTGGTTGAAAACACACGTCTCTGCTTCTGGTGACTGATATTGTCCTTCTAATGAACGTTAGACTGGTTGAAAACACACGTCTCTGCTTCTGGTGACTGATATGTGACTAAATTTGACTGAGGGACTGCCATTGGATTTTTTTGAATTTTCATTTGTTCATGTCATATGAAAGCAGGGAATCATAGCTTCAAATTGACATATTGGTTGTTCAGTTTGGCCCACCAGTTTTGGAGATATGGCTTATAGAGTGATGACTTGCAGAAAACTGCGAGTTGAGAAAACAGGCTTGAAAGGTTCACTTCTGTGGTCTCTAACATTACACCTACTTACATGTTTAAGCATTTATTTCATATTTAGATGTCGATTTCAGCTCTGAAACTTATTTCAAACATGCTCTAGTATGTGAAGAGTCTGCCTGTGCTATAAACTCATTTTGAAAAAAAAAGAAAAAAAGATTTTCTTCTCTGGTGAAAAGCTGGAATTTGCGCGATGGCAGTCTCTCAGTCAAATCTGGTCACATATTGTCCTTCTAATGAATGTTAGACTTGTTGAAAACACACGTCTCTGCTTCTGGTGACTGATATTGTCCTTCTAATGAATGTTAGACTGGTTGAAAACACACGTCTCTGCTTCTGGTGACTGATATTGTCCTTCTAATGAATGTTAGACTGGTTGAAAACACACGTCTCTGCTTCTGGTGGCTGATATTGTCCTTCTAATGAACGTTAGACTGGTTGAAAACACACGTCTCTGCTTCTGGTGACTGATATTGTCCTTCTAATGAACGTTAGACTGGTTGAAAACACACGTCTCTGCTTCTGGTGACTGATATTGTCCTTCTAATGAATGTTAGACTGGTTGAAAACACACGTCTCTGCTTCTGGTGGCTGATATTGTCCTTCTAATGAATGTTAGACTGGTTGAAAACACACGTCTCTGCTTCTGGTGGCTGATATTGTCCTTCTAATGAATGTTAGACTGGTTGAAAACACACGTCTCTGCTTCTGGAGACTGATATTGTCCTTCTAATGAATGTTAGACTGGTTGAAAACACACGTCTCTGCTTCTGGGGACTTATATTGTCCTTCTAATGAATGTTAGACTGGTTGAAAACACACGTCTCTGCTTCTGGTGGCTGATATTGTCCTTCTAATGAACGTTAGACTGGTTGAAAACACACGTCTCTGCTTCTGGTGGCTGATATTGTCCTTCTAATGAACGTTAGACTGGTTGAAAACACACGTCTCTGCTTCTGGTGGCTGATATTGTCCTTCTAATGAATGTTAGACTGGTTGAAAACACACGTCTCTGCTTCTGGTGGCTGATATTGTCCTTCTAATGAATGTTAGACTGGTTGAAAACACACGTCTCTGCTTCTGGTGGCTGATATTGTCCTTCTAATGAACGTTAGACTGGTTGAAAACACACGTCTCTGCTTCTGGTGGCTGATATTGTCCTTCTAATGAATGTTAGACTGGTTGAAAACACACGTCTCTGCTTCTGGTGGCTGATATTGTCCTTCTAATGAACGTTAGACTGGTTGAAAACACACGTCTCTGCTTCTGGTGGCTGATATTGTCCTTCTAATGAATGTTAGACTGGTTGAAAACACACGTCTCTGCTTCTGGTGACTGATATTGTCCTTCTAATGAATGTTAGACTGGTTGAAAACACACGTCTCTGCTTCTGGTGGCTGATATTGTCCTTCTAATGAATGTTAGACTGGTTGAAAACACACGTCTCTGCTTCTGGTGGCTGATATTGTCCTTCTAATGAATGTTAGACTGGTTGAAAACACACGTCTCTGCTTCTGGTGGCTGATATTGTCCTTCTAATGAATGTTAGACTGGTTGAAAACACACGTCTCTGCTTCTGGTGGCTGATATTGTCCTTCTAATGAATGTTAGACTGGTTGAAAACACACGTCTCTGCTTCTGGTGGCTGATATTGTCCTTCTAATGAACGTTAGACTGGTTGAAAACACACGTCTCTGCTTCTGGTGGCTGATATTGTCCTTCTAATGAACGTTAGACTGGTTGAAAACACACGTCTCTGCTTCTGGTGGCTGATATTGTCCTTCTAATGAACGTTAGACTGGTTGAAAACACACGTCTCTGCTTCTGGTGGCTGATATTGTCCTTCTAATGAATGATACGATGGAGTCTGACATACATGGCCGGTTAACCCATTTTGATCTGGGAAAGATTCTACAAATACCGTCTAAATCCTGACAGTTTTCTGAAAAACCCATGTTTCTATGTCAGTGTTTCTCAAACATTTTCATGTCAAAGACCCCCAAAAAATATCTGTAATTGGCTGGCGACCCACATCTGAAAATATGTTGTTCCAGGGACCCTCCAGAAGCAAGGCTTCTCCAGAGTTACAAACGTTGCTTTGAAAAGATATATATTCAAAGATTGATGTGCCACATTTTCACGATTTAAAAAAATAGCAGATCTACAAGCTCGTAGCGCGGCACTAGATCTGCTATTTTTCAATAGCTAAAGTACCAAAAGGGGTTTCCGCCCAGAATGGGTTAAGACAGGTCAGGGTTAGTAATAGTATATGTCTGACATACAAGTACATGATGTCCACCCGTGGCGTCGTGCGGTGCTACCCAGTGTGATGATGTCCACCCGTGGCTTCGTGCGGTGCTACTCAGTGTGATGATGTCCACCCATGGCTTCGTGCGGTGCTACTCAGTGTGACTACTGGGTTGGGCTTGCTGGAGGCATGCGGGCCTATTAACCCCTCGTATGTAGGCTTATTAACCCCTCGTATGGACTGTCTGTCAGAAGCGGTTGAGGGCCGATCTCGGGACGCACCAGAGCCTCCTTTCAGTCTTTGTCGCGCAGCGTGAAAAGAAACGGCCCGCGGCGCAGCGCGGCGCAGCGCGGCGCAGCGCGGCTGTTGTCCACGTGCAGCGAACTGTGAATGTTCACTCCGGCCTCTTGTGTGTGTGTGTGTGTGTGTGTGTGTGTGTGTGTGTGTGTGTGTCTGTGTGTCTGTGTGTCTGTGTGTGTGTGTGTGTGTGTGTGTGTGTGTGTGTGTGTGTGTGTGTGTGTGATGCACATTCAGAGAGAAAAGACAGAAGATGCATTTGCGGTGATGCAGCAACTCACTGTTTTCTCACGCTCTACTGAGCACACACACACACACACACACACACACACACACACACACACACACACACACACACACACACACACACACACACACACTCTTAAACACTAGATCGCACGCACACACGCGATCATACATGGGCCACTGGCAGCCCGGGGGCCACATGTGGCCCCCGGGCTGCATGAGGCCCCCGGGCTGCATGTGGCCCCCACCTTCACTTAATGCGGGTCACAAGTTATTATCGGAATACTGATATAGTATTGATTTCAGCTGTTTACATTATTCTAAACATGCAAACATGAGCCGCTTTAATTACTTTTTTTTAGGTCCAATGTATTTGTATTTAGCTCATAAAGTTAAAATACGCGTCAATCAGATGTGCTATTTTAGATACGACAGTATTGTGGCCCTCTGGAGTGAGTGTGGAACTATAGTGGCCCTCTGGAGTGAGTGTGGAACTATAGTGGCCCTCTGGAGTGAGTGTGGAACTATAGTGGCCCTCTGAAGTGAGGGTGGAACTCTAGTGGCCCTCTGAAGTGAGGGTGGAACTCTAGTGGCCCTCTGGAGTGAGTGTGGAACTATAGTGGCCCTCTGGAGTGAGTGTGGAACTATAGTGGCCCTCTGGAGTGAGTGTGGAACTATAGTGGCCCTCTGGAGTGAGTGTGGAACTATAGTGGCCCTCTGGAGTGAGTGTGGAACTATAGTGGCCCCTGGAGTGAGTGTGGAACTATAGAGCACCAAAGTCCTGACGTCACTGTCAGTAGAGGGCGTCAGTCCCCAGGTTTGTGTACTTTTTATTTGCATTGTAATCTCCATAGGGGGATTTTAGATCGCCTCATATAAGAACTGTGTTTGAAAAATAAACCGATCACCCCGGCCTTTTCACTCATATGGATATGAAGCATCGACTGAAGGTGGAACTGTACAAATATACCCAAAGAGTAACAAAATACGCGTTAGAAACGAGTGAAACAACCCAGAGACTACATTTCCGGGTAGGCAGGATGGCTGCATCTGCCCGTCGCACAACAGAAACCGAATGTTATTTATTTTAATTTTAATTTTATTGATATTTAATGTTTCGTGGTTAGTACGAGTCGAGTCACCACCAGTTGAGCTTACGTCAACGAGGAATCTCAGGAACGCAATGTGTTGACAGCTGGGCATGACGTATATTAGCAGCGACATTGCCTTCATATGTAGTTTCAAGGCTTTTGCGGCCACATTAATTCCATTTTCTCCAGAAACTGGCTCTATCAAATATGAATGGACATCATTAACGACGCACAGCCACTCCCCTGACAGAAAGGCCGGGGTGGTCGGTTTATTTTATTTTTTTAAATACATGAACCTGTGTACTGGCGCCCTCTACTGAAAGTGACGTCAGACTTCGGTGCTCTATAGTGGTCCTCTGGAGTGAGGGTGGAACTATAGTGGCCCTCTGGAGTGAGTGTGGAACTATAGTGGCCCTCTGGAGTGAGCGTGGAACTATAGTGGCCCTCTGGAGTGAGCGTGGAACTATAGTGGCCCTCTGGAGTGAGTGTGGAACTATAGTGGTCCTCTGGAGTGAGGGTGGAACTATAGTGGCCCTCTGGAGTGAGGGTGGAACTATAGTGGTCCTCTGGAGTGAGTGTGGAACTATAGTGGCTCTCTGGAGTGAGTGTGGAACTATAGAGGCTCTCTGGAGTGAGTGTGGAACTATAGTGGTCCTCTGGAGTGAGTGTGGAACTATAGTGGTCCTCTGGAGTGAGTGTGGAACTATAGTGGCCCTCTGGAGTGAGGGTGGAACTATAGTGGCTCTCTGGAGTGAGTGTGGAACTCTAGTGGCCCCTGGACTCTAGTGGTCATCTGGAGTGAGTGTGGAACTATAGTGGTCCTCTGGAGTGAGGGTGGAACTATAGTATAGCTGTTACAATTCCAAACATGCAAACATGACCAGCTTTAAGTACTTCAGTCTATTTTAGCAGCTGAATGAGTATTAAAATGTTATTGTCTTTTACTTTATTCGTTTATTTAGTCGGGACAGTGTATATTGATGAACATTACATTAAGAATGCAGTGTAAATATACCAGATTTAGCAAAACATGCTAATTTCCATCTGCAGTCCCCAGACATCAAACATCAAACAATACAAACAGGACTGACATACAGGACAAACATAGCATACAAATACCTGGTAACTATTATTAGGGTAGGTTTACATGTCCAATGTATTTGCATTCAAGATCATAACATAAGTAACCTATAACTAAATGCATTTGAAATTAAGTTACTTTCAACAACAACAACAATCAGGATTTCAATTCAAATAATAGCAATCTGCTCCCCTTTACCACCTCCATCATCAACACCTCGGTAACCTCAGGCTGCGTCCCAGCCAGAGTAACGCCACTCCTCAAGAAACCAACCCTGGATCCCTCATGATGTCAAGAACTACACTCCTTTCCTTTCTTTCTAAAAGTCTTGAACGTGTTGTCTCCAACCAGCTCTGTCTCCATCTCTCACAGAACAACCTGCTGGATCCCAACCAGTCAGGATTCAAGAAGGCCCACTCCACGGAAACTGCCCTGCTGGAAGTCACAGAGCACTACATGCTGCCCAGGCTGCTTCCCACTCTGCAGTCCTGATTCTCCTAGACCTATATAGACAAGTCTGAGCTTCTCTTCTTCCCAGCTAAGTCCTGCCCTATGCGGGAGCTAACTATCTCCGTAGACAACGCCCTGGTAACGTCTGTCCCAACAGCCAGGAACCTTGGTGTTGTCCTGGACAGTCAGCTCTCATTCATTCATTCATTCATTCATTCATTTTGTGGGGCAGCGGTGGCCTAAGGCTGAACTCACACGGTTAATGCAGTGATTTTTGTTGTGAGTGTCATGGCCGCCCCCAATGCATTTCCAATGGAGGTCACATGGTCTGTTGTATGGCTTTCAGCTGTGTTTCGACTGTGCCCCTCCCCCTCACACAACACAATGTTGTGTCAAACCATGTGACTCCCATTGGAAATGCATTGGGGCGGCCATTGGGGCGCATTCGACTGCGCCCCTCCCCCTCATACAACACAATGTTGTGTCAAACCATGTGACCTCCATTGGAAATGCATTGGGCGGCCATGACACAACACAGCATTGATCCAACGAGCACAGAGCATTGCATTAAAGGTGTGAGCTCAGCCTAAGGGTTAGAGGATCGCCCTTATTGCCGAAAGGTTGCCGGTTCGATTACCCGGACGGGCAGGGAAAATCTGGGTGGGGAAGTGATTGGTCATAACTCACCCAACACCGCTGAAGTGCCCTTGAGCAAGGCACTGAACCCCCAACTGCTCCAGTGGAGCTGCTTAGTGGCCAACAGTATCAGACTGTGGTTGTACTGGTCAGTACAACAGTATCAGACTGTGGTTGTACTGGTCAGTACAACATTATCAGACTGTGGTTGTACCGGTCAGTACAACATTATCAGACTGTGGTTGTACCGGTCAGTACAACATTATCAGACTGTGGTTGTACTGGTCAGTACACCTAGTACACTTCATTCAACTGTATTCAATGCTTTCACATTGCATCGATCCGTATCCCAGTACACTTCATTACAACTGGATTCAATGCTTTCACATTGCATCGATCCATATCCTAGTACACTTCATTCAACTGTATTCAATGCGTTCACATTGCATCGATCCTTATCCCAGTACACTTCATTACAACTGTATTCAGTGCTTTCACATTGCAGTGATCCATATCCTAGTACACTTCATTCTACTGTATTCAATGCTTTCACATTGCAGTGATCCATATCCTAGTACACTTCATTCAACTGTATTCAATGCTTTCACATTGCAGTGATCCATATCCTAGTACACTTCATTCAACTGTATTCAATGCTTCCACATTGCATCGATCCATATCCTAGTACACTTCATTCAACTGTATTCAATGCTTTCACATTGCAGCGATCTGTATCCCAGTACACTTCATTACAACTGGATTCTGTTTAGCGCCCTCTAGCGATATTGACATCAGACTTCGGTCTATAGTCTATAATATGATACTGGGTGTTCAATACATTACCTCATCATCTAAAGAGTATATTGATTACCAATTAATGACCTATAGTCTACTATAATTAATGACCTATAGTCTACTATAATTCTCATCAAGCAGTTAATTATAGTCTCCAACCGTATAGGTTAAAGCAAGCAGATTGTAATGCCATACATACATATACGCACGCACGCACGCACGCACGCACGCACGCACGCACGCACGCACGCATGCACGCACACACGCACACACACACACAGAGGCGAAATAAAGGAGGACAGGTCAGAGATGGATGGATGGATGGATGGATGGATGGATGGATGGATGGATGGATGGATGGATGGATGGATAGATGGATAGATGGATAGATAGATAGATAGATAGATAGAATATATACCGTATATATATATATATAGAGAGAAAGAGAGAGAGAGAGAGAGAGAGAGAGAGAGAGAGAGAGAGAGAGAGAGAGAGAGAGAGAGAGAGAGAGAGAGAGAGAGAGAGAGAGAGAGAGAGAGAGAGAGAGAGAGACTACATAGATATATACATTAGTATGTATGGAGCTATAGTGCATCGTTCCTATATCTCCCTTGCAGCCATAGATATAGGTTAGATAGATGATATAGATATATAATATAATATAGATATATAATATGTGTAGGGATGTATGGAGCTACTTACTGCATCACTGCTATCTCCTATATCTCCTATATCTCCTATACCAGCCATAGAGTAGATATAGGCTATATATATATAGATGTATAGATGGATATAGATATGTATAAATATGTATAGCTATTATATAGATGTGTGTATAGGCTACTTACTGCATCCCTCCTATCTCCTCCCTGCCAGCCAGACTATATATATATAGACATATAGATATATAGATATAAAGATATATAGATATATAGGTATATATATGGATATAGATATGTATAGATATATGTTATATAGATGTGTCTACTTACCGCATCCCTCCTATCTCCTCCATGACCGATACAGGCTCTCAGCATCCATATTGCTGCCTCGGTGCGTGCGTGCGCGTGCGCGCGCAGCAGCAGCAGCAGCAATGAGACGAGTTCCTACTATGACGTCATCATACGGCGTTGCGGGCGCGCGTACCGCGGTGCCGCGCGCACTTCAGCATGTATCGTCATGACGTACGTGGTGGTGCAACTCTGCAGCAGCAGAGCCGGCGTGCGTGTGTGCGTGCGCGTGTGCGTGTGTGTGTGTGTGTGTGTGTGTGTGTGTGTGTGTGTGTGTGTGTGTGTGTGTGTGTGTGTGTGTGTGTGTGTGTGTGTGTGTGTGTGCGTGCTAGCATCGTTTGGAACCTATATGCTTTAGCTCAGAAGAGGCTCCGTTGAGCGGTCCTAAAACAGTGGATTAAACCCTATCGTTATCTAAAAGAAAACATATCAGAACAGAGATAGAGTTGATAAACCTCACACAGGAATGTAAAATATTAAGTAAGGGGTGAAACAAGCGCTTAAATCAGACATAAATAAAAGTGTAGTCCAGTCAACCTCTCGTCCGCATGCGCAGTGCTTCTTCCGTAAGATTGCATTGTGAAAACATGGTACTGTCTGTCTTCATAAGCTTTGTAAGCGGTTGTTTCACCCCCGTCTTAAAATGTTACGTTCCCGTGTTAAGTTTATCAACTGTATCTCGGTTCTGATACCTTTACTTTTGGGAAACGATACTGAGAAAAGGGTTTAATCCACTGTATGTGGACCGATCAACCTCCGTTCTATAGCGATGCAGGGAAGTCCTGATACGGAACCTCTTCTCTGAGCTAATATGAGCTTACAGACATCACTGCAGCTATGCTCGATCTACAAGCTCACAAAATAGCCGATCTACAAGCTATTATATTCTCCTCTTTCAATATTTGTATTGTTTTTTTCACAAAATTATAAACATGCAAAACGTACAAAAACGTACAAAAAAGACGTACAAAAAAAAGAAAAGGAAAAAAAAGACAAAAAATAACAACATGCCATCAAATAGTAATACAGAAAAAGTATAACAGTCACGTGTTCTACTCCCATCATACAGTTTAACTTATTCTCATACAGTTGTCACACCCATACGCATTACTCTTTTCCATTCTTCTTTTTAATATCTTGCCATAGGTCAGGGGTTCTCAACCCGTGGGTCGCGACCCCTCGGGGGGTCGCCAAATTATTTTAGGGGGTCCCCAAATTATTTAAAAAAAATAAATAATAATAATATATTTTTTTAAATTTTATTTTCACGATTTTTCAAAAATAGCAGACCTACAAGCTCGTAGCGCGCCACTCGGTGGCGCGCTATGAGCTTGTAGATCTGCTATTTTTCAATAGCTAAATTATAACAATGCTTAAAACACCAAAAGGGGTTCCCGCCCAAAATGGTTTAAGGTTATTGTAGCAGTCAATTTATATTGGGGGTCGGGAGGGGGCGGGGCGGGGGTCCCGAGACATTGCCAAAGCATTTCCGGGGGTCCCCGGCCAAAAACGTTGAGAACCCCTGCCATAGGTGACCATAGGTGATTCATTTTTTGATGAATTGAACAAGGTGGACCCTCTTGTAAACAAGTGTAATGCTTAATTGGGTCGTCCACTCACAGTTAACAGTCTTTGTATTGAGTTTGTGCTTGAAATGTACTGTAATTCTGCAAACTGTTAATAAATATTTCAATCAATCAATCAATCAATCAAAAACCAATCTCTAACAAAGTCAGCTAGAGGACCTCTTAACCTCTGTGGCAGCGGTGGCCGAACGGATAGCGGAGCGGTCTTGATACCGGAAGGTCGCCAGTTCGAATCAGCTGTCCGACACGTTAAAATTACCACCGCTGAAGTGCCCTTGAACAAGGCATTGAACCACTACAATGAAATGTGTTCTATGAGCAGGGCCTGGCTGGAAACAAGTTCTTGAGCTTAGCCCAGATACCCTGGGTAAATATAGTAATCATCATATTCTCCCCATTGGCAGAATTGACATGAGTTTTTCATACTATCATTTCATGTCAGGGGGTCCTATTCCTCATCTAAACATTATTGTTCATGTCAGGGGGTCCTATTCCTCATCTAAACATTATTGTTCATGTCAGGGGTTCCTATTCCTCATCTAAACATTATTGTTCATGTCAGGGGTTCCTATTCCTCATCTAAACATTATTGTTCATGTCAGGGGTTCCTATTCCTCATCTAAACATTATTGTTCATGTCAGGGGGTCCTATTCCTCATCTAAACATTATTGTTCATGTCAGGGGTTCCTATTCCTCATCTAAACATTATTGTTCATGTCAGGGGTTCCTATTCCTCATCTAAACATTATTGTTCATGTCAGGGGTTCCTATTCCTCATCTAAACATTATTGTTCATGTCAGGGGTTCCTATTCCTCATCTAAACATTATTGTTCATGTCAGGGGGTCCTATTCCTCATCTAAACATTATTGTTCATGTCAGGGGGTCCTATTCCTCATCTAAACATTATTGTTCATGTCAGGGGTTCCTATTCCTCATCTAAACATTATTGTTCATGTCAGGGGGTCCTATTCCTCATCTAAACATTATTGTTCATGTCAGGGGGTCCTATTCCTCATCTAAACATTATTGTTCATGTCAGGGGTTCCTATTCCTCATCTAAACATTATTGTTCATGTCAGGGGTTCCTATTCCTCATCTAAACATTATTGTTCATGTCAGGGGGTCCTATTCCTCATCTAAACATTATTGTTCATGTCAGGGGGTCCTATTCCTCATCTAAACATTATTGTTCATGTCAGGGGGTCCTATTCCTCATCTAAACATTATTGTTCCCAATGTATGAATGAATGAACCATTGTAAAGCGCTTTGAGCACTTGGAAAAGCGCTATAAAAATGCAATTCATTCATTATATTCATTATTGTAGGATTGTAAGCCGTGCGTCGTGTCGGGCTATTCCTTCATTCAGAATCAGAATCTAAGCCCAGTACCAAGTTTACTGGGTTTAACTGTATCCTGATCTCAAGCTATTATATAAGCTTGAGTATCTATTGTTTTATCTTCATGATAAATCAATGAATAATGAATAATATACATTATGATGAATCATGATTATGATAATAATAACAACAACAACGACAATGATAACGATAACGAAACTGATGATAGTAATAACAATAGTAGCCTAGCCTATATGTTGTTATAAAAATCAGTTAATAATGCTAAACCTTAAATACATTATTTATGTTTCAACATTTAAGCACACAGAAGAAAAGATGTCAAACGAGGCTGATCTGACATTTCATTTAATTATTTTATTTATTTATTTATGCTTGTTGAATCTCATACCTGAGACATTACTAAATGTATAATAAAATAAAATAAAAACAATCTGAAACTAATAAAAACAAAAAACTAATCTGAATTAATTCTACAACCGATTTTTTATTCCTATATAATATATAATCTAATATGTATTGTAAACACATTGATTCAAGTAAATAATATAATGTATTGTAAACACATCACCAACATCAATACATCATGGAACTGTGGACAGAATAGACTTCATGTAGGCTTTGCTGCCACCTTGTGGTGACAACGGACAATCACACAGAACATCAACAGTGATTTACTTGCAGAACAAAATGACAGTTATTAATATTTGAACTATTTATCTGCTGGTGTTTATAATGAGAAGTAATTAATGAAGTTAATCTATTGAAGTTATGTATTCATAAACACATTGATTCATAAAGTATCGACTATAATATCATTTGAATAGACTGATTCTACAGCTGATTTAGTCGACTAAAATGTATTCTGGCGTTGCCTTCATGGCGTCTTAATGCCTAATTTAACACTTGGCTGCACTCTGAAAATAGCAGATCTACAAGCTCACAATGCGTTGCACTGCAGCTAAACATAATGACTTCTCTTTTAGATCTCTGATCTCCTAGTGCCTCCCTGACGTTTTAGTCTAGTTTGTATTTGTTGATGTCAACATATTTAATTTAGTCGTAGTTTTAGTCATCATATAGTTTTTAGTCTGTTTTCCTCAGTGAAATAAGGTGTTATTTCTGGTGAAGAGATTAATTGGTGTAGAGAAGGGGGGGGGGGGGGGTCAGCTGTATAGAGGGTTTAACAGGTTAATGTTCACCAGATCTCACAGACCTCTGCTGTAGTAGCTTCATAAACCCGTATCCCTGCATACACCGTCTCCACACCATAGCGCAAAACATTCTTAAGCTGCGCACTTCTTAAGCTGCGCGCAGCTTAAATTCTGAGTTTTTAGACAGCTGGTGGATGGAAATTAAGCTCCACCTCCGCCGAATACTTGCGCGACGGCCAGATTCCCGGAAACGCTCTCCTCCGCTCAAGTCTTCGGCGGAGGTGGAGCTTAATTTCCATCCACCAGCTGTCTAAAAACTCGGAATTTAAGCTGCGCGCAGCTTAAGAAGTGCGCAGCTTAAGAAAGTTTTGCGCTCAGGTGTGGAGACGGTGATAAGCCGCTGCCACACCATCAAAAGAGCTGCGCACGTTCTCGGCTGCGCGTAGCTTAAAGCTTGAGTTTTTAGACAGCTGGTGGATGGAAATTAAGCTCCACCTCCGCCGAATACTTGCGCGACGGCCAGATTCCCGGAAACGCTCTCCTCCGCTCAAGTCTTCCGCGGAGGTGGAGCTTAATTTCCATCCACCAGCTGTCTAAAAACTCAAGCTTTAAGCTGCGCGCAGCTTAAGAAGTGCGCAGCTTAAGAAAGTTTTGCGCTATGGTGTGGAGACGGTGATACAGAGGGCGTGTGAAGGTCGTCCTCACTGTGTGAAGGAGACTCATTGGCCACATTTACATGCAGACATTCATTCGGAATGAATGGATTCATTCCAGTCATGAGAATAAAAATGCTCATGTAAACACCTCAATTGGAATAGAATATCCCATTCCGAATGAATTTTCATTCGGGTCTGAAGGGGTGGTATATACCGTTTGCATCGGTATAGAGCTACCATATATATAATCTCTATGGTGACACGGGGGTGGGTGGGGTATGTGAGGATACGTGAGGATTTTTATTTTATTTTGATGTTCGTAGGATAGGCATTTATAAGCTTTCAGCTTCAGCCTATTCCTTTTGATCACCTCCAGTTCTTTTTGGTTATGTAACCGTGTGTTAACGAATAAGTTGTTTTGTTACTGTGAAGATGATCAAATAAACTAAACTAAACTAAAATATAAACACCTTATTCCGAACGCTTCCCCGTTTGGAATACATGAATTATTTTGCGCATGTCCATGCTGTGACGTTAAACATAAACAGGAAGAGAAACAGCAGCACATGGGCACAATAATACAAGCTGACACTGGACTGGAGCACTGGAGGATCGAACAGAGAGGACAATTCTCATTGTTCAATCCAAATTTCCAGAATAATGTTTAGTTTAAACAAAATGTGTGTGGACACATAACTAGTAACATTTCTGCACTTGCGCAGGAAACCAGGTTCAAATCCGGGGTAGAAGAGGAAAGTTACATTGTCCTGCTTTAACATCATAGCATTAATCATAGCTGGTAACAGACGGACGGACGGACGCACACACACACACACGCTTGCTTACTATGCACGCACGCACGCGCGCACGCACGTGCACACACACACACACACACACACACACACACACACACACACACACACACACATCTAATTTATATGCGTGTTTGCGGGAAATAAGGGTGCTGCGGAGCGCGAATTACGCACGGGGAGCAATGCCCATTCGATTCTGTCAACTGCAGGTTGTTTATAGCAGAAACGAATATCTCATTTCTTTGGTGGGCACAAATCAAATAAAATAAAAAGAATAGGCCAGCCTACATCATTTAGTAGTAGGCCTAGCCTAGGCTACTATAGCGTTGACGAGGTTGTTGAGGAGGAGGAAGATTACGAGGGTGACAGCTATCTGTATGTTCTGAGATGGACTGCGGTCACCGCAGTTATATTTTATTTTCCAAATGCTGCTAATGTATTTTAGTGTTCTGACGGCCAGGCCGCTGTGACAACTGACTGCTGCTGTAAATGTTAGGCTATATGGGAATGTGTTGTTGGGATGGAAATGTATAGGCTATTATATCATTGGTTATATTTAGAGCCTATAGGCTATTGTGTGTAACGTCATGGTACATACAGTATATAGTTAGTTTCATTCCAAATTATTTTGGGCCTATAGCCTATTAAATGATTATGAGAGGTTACCTACCAGCACCTGTCATCAACCACAGCTTGTACCCATCTGAGGGAGGGAGGATAGGGATGTGTGTCCCATCTATAATCCCCATAATTTGGGGAATGCGGTGTGCTGCCTGGAACCGCTCCGCTATTGCCATGGCCTCCTCCTCATTTGGGACACGGACAAGTTGTCGAATCGGCCCACCCAATCCCCTTGCAAAACATGTATGTGAATTTATGGACTGTGCTTTTGTGTATGCCGAATTGATTTGCTACTAGCCTGTATTCCCCACAGCTCCCTAATTTATAAAGCACTATGGCCAGTGGCCACTCGCATCATTAGAGGAATGGGCGCTCTGACCGTAACCTCGTCAGGGGCCATATATCTCTCCATTAGTGTGCAGAGTCTGACAAAAGACGCACGTTTCATCCGAAAGTCATTTTTCCATTCGGCGTCTGTATATTCTAAAAGAACTATACGCTCCCACCAGTCTTGGCTTCGGACTTTCATCCATTCTCTCCTGCTCTTTCTTGGCGGTGGGGGAAGAGGCGCAACTTGCCGGGGAAAGTTTGTCGCGGCTAAACGCAATAACTGGTGACGTTTCACCCGACTCTTTTTTTTAGCCTGAAGTAAAAAAAATTGCTGTTCAAATTGCTGCTTAACTAAAAACAAAATGTCAATACAAATGGCAGTAGCCAGGATACGCTGTCGTGCGTCCATCTACATTCACTTCACTTCCCTGTCAACTCAAATGTCAAACTTGTCTTGAGCAGGTTACACCCCAAACCACTTACTGCGCATGTCCAAAGTTATTCGGAATGAGCATGCATGTAAACACATGAGGAATGAGGAATACCTTTATTCAAGTTCCATGTAAACAGTTGAGTATGAATCTCTGTTCGGAATGAAGTCATTCATTCTGAATACATTTTGTGCATGTAACTGTGGCCACTGTGTTTCCACACACATCAAAGAAACACAGAACACCTGCTGGGGGATCTACATACACCCCCACCCTGTGGCTCCCCCCTGTGGAGGAAACAGGTCCTGACACTGCAGTCGGAATGTTGTTGTGAACGAACAGGTAGCGTTTATAACTATCAGAGTACAGTAACATCCATGACTGAGGAGTCCGTCCAAAGCATGATAGATCCTCATCCTTTCTGTTGACGTCATCCTGACAGACTGCTATACCAACACCCTCTCCACTACATTCCACTTCATAGTAACTCCGTTCAGATATACATTCTTTACTCAACACATTAGACCTACGGGTGAATCTTAGAGGATGATCTGCATAATGTTGGTCTACAGCTGTCCAAGTCACCTTCCTGTTGTTCTCTGACAGGAGGAGTCTTCTGTTCGCTGTGTTTGGATCCAACGACAGAGGAGAGGAATCTGTTGGAGGAAACACAGTAAAACACACATGATGAAATGGACTGACACGCGCGCGCACGTTTCTACGTCACAACAAAACTTTACAGTCTCTCGTCTCTCGTCTCAGCACACACGCCAGCGCGCGTGTGTGAAATGAAATGAAATGAAATGAAATGAAATGAAATTAAATCTATATTTACCCAGGGTATCTGGGCTAAGCTCAAGAACTTGTTTCCAGCCAGGCCCTGCTCATAGAACACATTTCATCGTAGTGGTTCAATGCCTTGTTCAAGGGCACTTCAGCGGTGGTAATTTTAACGTGTCGGACGGCTGATTCGAACTAGGAACTTTCCGGTATCAAGACCGCGCCGTTATCCGTTCGGTGTGTGTGTGTGTGTTTGTGTGTGTGTAGCGGCAGTAGGTTGTATGTCTGCTTGTTTACGTCTCTCTCTCTGTCTGTCTGTCTGTCTGTCTGTCTGTCTGTCTGTCTGTCTGTCTCTCTCTCTCTCTCTCTGTCTGTCTGTCTGTCTGTCTGTCTGTCTGTCTGTCTGTCTGTCTGTCTGTCTGTCTGTCTGTCTGTCTGTCTGTCTGTCTCTCTCTCTCTCTCTCTCTCTCTCTCTGTCTCGACCCATAGTACTCTATAGAGTAAACCCATAGTACTCTATAGAGTAAACCCATAGTACTCTCTCTCTCTCTCTCTCTCTCTCTCTCTCTCTCTCTCTCTCTCTCTCTCTCTGTCTCGACCCATAGTACTCTATAGAGTAAACCCTTAGTACTCTATAGAGTAAACCCATAGTACTCTCTCTCTCTCTCTCTCTCTCTCTCTCTCTCTCTCTCTCTCTCTCTCTCTCTCTCTCTCTCTCTCTCTCTCTCTCTCTCTCTCTCTCTCTCTCTCAATTCAATTCAACAGGCTTTATTGGCCTGACATTTTACAAGTGTTGCCAAAGCACAATCACAGATATGACAAACAACAACATAACAACATAATATCAATGACATGAAAAAATAAATACAAATAAAATAAAGCAGGTGGTGCAGAAAATAAAACATGGCATACTGTATGTGTGTCCTACTGGTTGTCCCTTTTCTTGTGACAGGAATTTACATATTTTGCAGCCAAAACTGCACATTCTTTCTGTTCCCCCAGAAGGAGTGGTAATTTTCCCTTTCTGTCATACTTCGGAATTCTGGGAAATTTGTTTCAAATTTTGGGAAGAACGCCTCTCTAATATTTGTGTAGTTTTTACATTGTGTTAAGAAGTGTAACTCTTTCTCTATAGCTCCGTCATCACAGTGACAGCACAGCCTCTCCTCTCTGGGCAGCCTGTCTGTCTGTGTCTGCCCTTCTATTGCCAGACTATGATCACTCAGTCTGTACATTGTCAAAGTCTTTCTCAGGTTTTTATCAGTTACTGTGGTTAGGTAGTCTGCCACAGTATACTGTCTGTTTAGAGCCAAATATGTTTCTAGTTTGTGTTGTGATTGTGTGAGTTCGTTCCAATATGTGATGTATTTATCTTTTTCTTTAGTTATAATTTGGTTAGGTCTAATCTTCTGAGTGATAGTGTAGCTGCACTGAGGCTGTCTGGGGTTTGTGATGTCAGAAGGTGAGAGGTCAGCTAGTTGTGATGTCAGAAGGTGAGAGGTCAGCTAGTTTCAGAACCAGCTGACCGAGGGGGCTCCTTTGGATGTTCAACTCTTGGCAGGCAAGGACTTTATAATGGTAACAGGCAGGGTCACTCTTTTTAATATGGCTCCAGAATTTAATAGATCTTTTCTGTATATTTAGAAGTAAAGGATATTGGCCTAATTCAGCCCTGCATGCTGAGTTTGGGCATTTTCTTTGTACCCTGATAATAGTTTTGCAGAACTCTGCATGCAGGATCTCAACTGGATTTTTGTCCCATTTTGCCCAATCACTTTGTAATAAGGGACCCCATACCTCACTGCCATACAATGCAATGGATTCTAAAACTGATTTAAATATTTTGAGCCATGTCCTAATTGGAATTTGGATTTGAATTGAACGCTTGATGGCATAAAAAGCCCTTTTTGCCTTGTCTTTGAGTTCCTTCACAGCTGGACAGAAATTCCCAGTGGAAGTAATTTGTAAACCTAGGTATGTATAGGTATTTGTCCGTTCTATTTGGGTCCCACCTATTTTGAACACTGGTTGATTCCTCTGTAACCGTGATCGCTTTTGGAAGGTCATAACTTTGGTCATATTTACTGTTAGGGCCCAGGTCTGACAGTACTGATGAAGAATGTCCAGTCTTTGCTGAAGACCTTCTCTAGTTGGGGACAGTATGACTAGGTCATCTGCATAAAATAGACACTTTAAAATAGACACTCTAAAATAGACACACTCTCTCTCTCTCTCTCTCTCTCTCTCTCTCTCTCTCTCTCTCTCTCTCTCTCTGGCTGAGCTCACACGGTTAATGCAATGCTCTATGCTCACACTGCATTAACCGTGTGAGCTCAAGGCTGAGCTCACACGGACGCAACACTGATTTTTGTTGTGAGTGTCATGGCCGCCCCCAATGCATTTCCAATGGAGGTCACATGGTCTGTTGTATGGCTTTCAGCTGTGTTTCGACTGCGCCCCTCCCCCTCACACAACACAATGTTGTGTCAAACCATGTGACCTCCATTGGAAATGCATTGGGGCGGCCATGACACTACCCAACGAGCATAGAGCCCACAGCCCGCCTTTGAGACACAGACTGGTTTCTGAACCGCCCACAGCCCTCCTATGAGACACAGACTGGTTTCTGAACCGCCCACAGCCCTCCTATGAGACACAGACTGGTTTCTGAACCGCCCACAGCTGAGACACAGACTGGTTTCGGAACCGCCCACAGCCCTCCTATGAGACACAGACTGGTTTCTGAACCGCCCACAGCCCTCCAGACACAGACTGGTTTCTGAACCGCCCACAGCCCTACAGACTGGTTTCTGAACCGCCCACAGCCCTCCAGACTGGTTTCTGAACCGCCCACAGCCCTCCTAGACACAGACTGGTTTCTGAACCGCCCACAGCCGACACAGACTGGTTTCTGAACTGCCCACAGCCCTCCTATGAGACACAGACTGGTTACTGAACTGCCCACAGCCCTCCTATGAGACACAGACTGGTTTCTGAACCGCCCACAGCCCTCCTATGAGATACAGACTGATTTCTGAACCGGCCACAGCCCTCCTATGAGACACAGACTGGTTTTTGAACTACCAACAGCCCTCAGACTGGTTTCTGAACCGCCCACAGCCCTCCTATGAGACACAGACTGGTTTCTGAACCGCCCACAGCCCTCCTATGAGACACAGACTGGTTTCTGAACCGCCCACAGCCCTCCTATGAGACACAGACTGGTTACTGAACTGCCCACAGCCCTCCTATGAGACACAGACTGGTTTTTGAACTACCAACAGCCCTCAGACTGGTTTCTGAACCGCCCACAGCCCTCCTATGAGACACAGACTGGTTTCTGAACCGCCCACAGCCCTCCTATGAGACACAGACTGGTTTCTGAACCGCCCACAGCCCTCCTATGAGACACAGACTGATTTCTGAAACGTCCACAGCCCGCCTTTGAGACACAGACTGGTTTCTGAACCGCCCACAGCCCTCCTATGAGACACAGACTGGTTTCTGAACCGCCCACAGCCACAGACTGGTTTCTGAACCGACCACAGCCGACACAGACTGGTTTCTGAACTGCCCACAGCCACAGACTGGTTTCTGAACTGCCCACAGCCCTCCTATGAGACACAGACTGGTTTCTGAACTGCCCACAGCCCTCCTATGAGACATTGACTGGTTTCTGAACTGCCCTATGAGACACAGACTGGTTTCTGAACTGCCCACAGCCCTCCTATGAGACACAGGCGGGTTTCTGAACTGCCCACAGCCCTCCTATGAGACACAGACTGGTTTCTGAACCGCCCACAGCCCTCCCTTTGAGACACAGACTGGTTTCTGAAACGCCCACAGCCCTCCTATGAGACACAGACCGAGTAGATGTTTTTTGCTATTTTATCATGAACAAAATGTAGGCTATATGAAGGTAGGTTGAAAAGTGGTGAAGTGGTCCTTTAGGTTGTAAACATGACCTAACCTCTCTCCTTACCTGGTGGAGTGTTTCCAAACATCTTCGCGAGGTCTCTCCTGCTGACCATCGACAGGATGGTGGTCATGATTTCACATTCTTTACCGGGAAAGTTTTCTGCGATCAGGTTGACGACCTTCTCGTTGGTGTCAGCATCCTCCAGCGCTCTCTTCGTCAGCGCATCGCAACCGGCAACATTTTCAGGCTCGCCCAGCCGCCACTTGAAGCGCTTCAACTCCTCACGACGCAGATCATTCAGAGCCGTCAAGATACGATTCCTAAGAGACCCCATGGTGGATTCCTGCAAACACATGATGTCCACAAGTCAGCTTCATTCTCTGAACACTCTGGATGAGAAGAGACTGAACACAAGCTGTGGTACCACATACGCATTTGTCCATGTGTGGACACATTCTGATGAATTTAAGATGGTGGACCGTGTTGTAAACCAGCGTAATGCTTTATCAGTGTGTCGTCCCTGTTGTGCTTTTATTGTGAAATGAATCCATTCTGCAAACTGTTAATAAATACTTCAACCAATCAGTGAGGCCTGGTTTCAAATATAACCTCATTGAACAACATTATTATATTGTGTGATTTTATGTGTTTCAAATATAGAGATTTCGTACCTGTGTGACGTCCAGACCTCTCTCCAGTGTGACGTCCAGACCTTTCTCCTGTGTGACGAGTCCAGACCTCTCTCCTGCCGCGTGTAGAATGTCAGAGTGTCAAAGTATCAACTACAACTTGATACAGATAATAAAATGATTCAATCATTACCAGAATGTGTCATATAGTTCCATCCACACAGCATCAGAGAATCACAGCATACTGTCAGCAACAACTTGATGCAGATAATAAAATGATTTAATTATTACCAGAATGTGTGAACATGTAGTTCTAGATGTTGGGTGCGTTGGGAAACTGCTCACTGAACGCACCCCTGATGTGTTCTCCTGTGAGGGTCGAAGGTCATCTTTATTGTTCTGCTATCTTCTCATATTAATGTAGAGTTCAGCTGTACAAGACACACACACGCACGCACGCACGCACACACACACACACACACACACACACACACACACACACACACACACACACACACACACACACACACACACACACACCCTTTGTGTGTGTGTTTGTGTGTGTGTGTCTCCCATGCTTTTTTGCTCTTGCTTAATGTAAATCGCTCTGGATTAAGAGCGTCTGATACATGCCTAAATTGTAAAATTGTAAATAATAGAAAGAATAGAAGAGAGATGGGACAGGGAAGGAGATACAGGCAAATACAAGTAGAGAGATAGACAGGGAAGGAGATACAGGCAAATACAAGTAGAGAGATAGGCAGGGAAGGAGATACAGGCAAATACAAGTAGTAGCAATAACAATAATAATGAATGAAATCGTGTAGGATGTGACTTGTATGCAGTGTTGTTTTCGTCGACTAAAACTAAGACTAAACATTTTTTAGTTTTTAGTTTTTCACTGACGAAAACTAAATGGAAACTACATGAAAACTAAGCTATGACGACTACAACTATACCGACGATTTCGTCAACAAATAAAAACTAGACTAAAATGTTATGAAGAGACTAGTGGACAAGATATCCACTATAAGTCATTTTACACTTGGTTGCATTCTGAAAATACCGATCTACAAGCTCACAACGCGTCGCGCTGCGACGTGTTGTGAGCTTGTAGATCGGCTATTTTCAGCAAGTGAAAAAAACAGTCATTACGACAGCATCAAGGCACCGCCAAAAATACATTTTGTTCGACTAAATCAACTGTAGATTTAGACGACTACAATCTTATGATATTTAGTCGACTAAAACTAGACTAAACACTAATACATTCCAGGTGACTAAAATGTGACTAAAACTAAATGAAAACTATTCAAGAGACTACGACTAAAACTAAAACCTAAATTTGCTGCCAAAAACAACACTGCTTGTATGTGACCTGCCTGCATTTAGACTGATTTAACACATTCTGGACGGGAACCTCTTTTGGTGTTTTAAGCATTATGTTATACTTTAGCTGTTGAAAAATAGCAGATCTACAAGCTCGTAAGCTTGTAGGGGGGGGGGGGGGGGGGGGGGGGGGGGGTCGGTCATCTGAGCCACGGACCACCGTGTGATGACATTTAGCCTCTCAGACCCATTTGAGCCACGGACCACCATGACATTTAGCCTCTCATTTGAGCCACGGACGACCATTTGATGACATTTAGCCTCTCAGGTTCCATCCTGGAGGCTAATCTTTCCGGTGATAAAATGGCCACCAACGTAATCAAAAAAGTCAACCATAGAACAAGATTCCTCTACAGGATCTCCTCACTGGTCAACAAAAACACCTTGAAGACCTTAACAGGAGCCCTTGTACAGGGTTTCTTTGACTATGCATGCACCTCCTGGTACCACAGCACCTCAAAGGCCCTTAAAACCAGGCTCCAGACTTCCCAAAACAAACTGGTCAGGCTCCTACTTGATCTAGCCCCCCGAACCCACCTCACCCCTGCCCACTTCGACAGGTTGGAATGGCTTAGGGTCGACGACAGAGTACAGCAACTTGCAATGGGTCTGGTCCACAAGATTCGATACACCACCAAGATACCCATGTACCTGTCTAGATACTTCCTTAATGTTAACGAAGTCCACACCCACAACACCAGAGGGAGTGCAACGAACCATGTACAACCCAGATTCGGCACAAACAAGGGACTAAATTCTTTTCGCTCCTATGCCACCAAAATGTGGAACGCCCTACCAACTGTCATTAAGACATGCGAATCCCTTGACTCCTTCAAAACCGCTCTCAAAGGGCACCTACGGATGGCTGCAATTCGAAACTGGCCCCCGTAAAATCTGAATCCCCCCCCCCGCCCCCCCCTTTTTTCCCCTCACTGTATATATTTCTTTTCCCTTTTTACCTCCTTTTTGATGAATTCCTGTTCTGTCTATAGAAGTGTCTATTTGTATGTCTCTAAATGTTTTGATGATTTGAACATGGTGGACCCTGTTGGAAACAAGTGTAATTAATTGGGTCGTCCACTCACAGTTAACAGCCTTTGTATTGAGTTTGGGCTTGAAATGTACTGTAATTCTGCAAACTGTTAATAAATTCTTCAATCAATCAATCAATCAAAGACCCATTTGACATGAACAGACTGGAAAACCGACGTTTTGCCGCCATCTAGTGCTTACCAGCAGACACTGCATGTGTCTGAAGATTATTTATTGGGTGCTAAAAATCCAGTGCTTTTAAAACAGCTTCACGTCAAGGACCCCCATCTGAACACTCTGTTGTACCAGGGACCCCCATCTGAACACTATGTTGTACCAGGGACCCCCATCTGAACACTATGTTGTACCAGGGACCCCCATCTGAACACTCTGTTGTACCAGGGACCCCCATCTGAACACTATGTTGTACCAGGGACCCCCATCTGAACACTCTGTTGTACCAGGGACCCCCATCTGAACACTCTGTTGTACCAGGGACCCCCATCTGAACACTATGTTGTACCAGGGACCCCCATCTGAACACTATGTTGTACCAGGGACCCCCATCTGAACACTATGTTGTACCAGGGACCCCCATCTGAACACTATGTTGTACCAGGGACCCCCATCTGAACACTATGTTGTACCAGGGACCCCCATCTGAACACTATGTTGTACCAGGGACCCCCATCTGAACACTATGTTGTACCAGGGACCCCCATCTGAACACTCTGTTGTACCAGGGACCCCCATCTGAACACTATGTTGTACCAGGGACCCCCAACTGAACACTCTGTTGTACCAGGGACCCCCATCTGAACACTATGTTGTACCAGGGACCCCCATCTGAACACTATGTTGTACCAGGGACCCCCAACTGAACACTCTGTTGTACCAGGGACCCCCATCTGAACACTATGTTGTACCAGGGACCCCCATCTGAACACTCTGTTGTACCAGGGACCCCCATCTGAACACTATGTTGTACCAGGGACCCCCATCTGAACACTATGTTGTACCAGGGACCCCCATCTGAACACTCTGTTGTACCAGGGACCCCCATCTGAACACTCTGTTGTACCAGGGACCCCCATCTGAACACTATGTTGTACCAGGGACCCCCATCTGAACACTCTGTTGTACCAGGGACCCCCATCTGAACACTATGTTGTACCAGGGACCCCCATCTGAACACTATGTTGTACCAGGGACCCCCAACTGAACACTCTGTTGTACCAGGGACCCCCAACTGAACACTCTGTTGTACCAGGGACCCCCATCTGAACACTATGTTGTACCAGGGACCCCCATCTGAACACTATGTTGTACCAGGGACCCCCATCTGAACACTATGTTGTACCAGGGACCCCCATCTGAACACTCTGTTGTACCAGGGACCCCCATCTGAACACTCTGTTGTACCAGGGACCCCCATCTGAACACTATGTTGTACCAGGGACCCCCATCTGAACACTCTGTTGTACCAGGGACCCCCATCTGAACACTATGTTGTACCAGGGACCCCCATCTGAACACTATGTTGTACCAGGGACCCCCATCTGAACACTCTGTTGTACCAGGGACCCCCATCTGAACACTATGTTGTACCAGGGACCCCCAACTGAACACTCTGTTGTACCAGGGACCCCCATCTGAACACTCTGTTGTACCAGGGACCCCCATCTGAACACTATGTTGTACCAGGGACCCCCATCTGAACACTATGTTGTACCAGGGACCCCCATCTGAACACTCTGTTGTACCAGGGACCCCCATCTGAACACTATGTTGTACCAGGGACCCCCATCTGAACACTCTGTTGTACCAGGGACCCCCATCTGAACACTCTGTTGTACCAGGGACCCCCATCTGAACACTCTGTTGTACCAGGGACCCCCATCTGAACACTATGTTGTACCAGGGACCCCCATCTGAACACTATGTTGTACCAGGGACCCCCATCTGAACACTATGTTGTACCAGGGACCCCCATCTGAACACTATGTTGTACCAGGGACCCCCATCTGAACACTATGTTGTACCAGGGACCCCCATCGGCCCCCATTTATCTATCTGCCTGCCTGCCTGCCTTCCTGTCTGTCTGTCTGTCTGTCTGTCTGTCTGTCTGTCTGAGTATAATAAAGGCTGTGTTTATATATCTGTTCTTTTAGGGTTTTTTGAATCAATAAAACGTTTATCATTTATTCATGATAATTTAATATATAATGCAGGCTTGCCAGGCTATCCAAGATCTACCACTCGCCTCCCTGTGCGTGCGTGCGTGCGTCTTGCTAACTTGCCACCCAGGTGCATCCTAATGATCCATTCAGGCCGTTATTGGTCCGTTGGTCCGTTTCATTAACCTCGCCTCACCAGGCTTCCCCCACCTCGGAGGAAAGCCTAGTCTCTGTTTCAAAGGTCCGTATGATCCTGTCGGGAGCGGATGATATCGTACGTCATGTTGTAGTATTGTTTTGTAGTCGATCAGGCAGGAACAACAGGCGGTAACTTTATATATATCTATGGCAACTTCCTTTTCATTTTCTCAATAAAAGCTCTCGTAGCCTGCAGCTTTTATTGAGAAAAATCGGTTTGAGGGAAAAGGACGTTGCCGCCTGTTGTTCCTGCCTGTCGACTATCATCCGCTCTCGACAGGATCATAATACCCAAATGAAATGGTGCCCAGGCTACCGTTTCATTGGTCCGTTTCATGTGACGTAATTGAACAGACCCGGATCCAGTGGGCGGGGCTTTAGATTTAAATAGGAAACAAACGCAGGCACAGCAGCTGTTTGGTCATGTGGCAGAAAGGTATGTTGGAAATGCTTGTTTGAGACAAACACGGTTTTATCTGTTATTGTTTAAACAGTAGTGTTTTCATAGCACCGTTGGGTGTTTATTGTGACACTAAATGGACAACAGTGAGTAATGTTTGTCCTTTTAGAGAAGGAAGAAAACTAACAAACTTAACAAACCATCGTTCCAAACAGTGTTTTTGGCAGCAAATTTTAGATTCTCGTTTTAGTCATTAGTCTCTTGAATACTTTTCATTTAGTTTTAGTCACATTTTAGTCACCTGGAATGTTTTAGTGTTGGTCTAGGTTTAGTAAGAGATTTTAGTCCATTAAATCTACAGTTGTTGTAGATTTTAATTGAACATTTAAAATGTATTTTGGTGGGCCTTGATGCCGTCGTAATGACTAATGAAAATTAGCAGATCTACAAACTCACAATGCGTCGCGCTGTGACTCGTTGTGGCCTTGTAGATCGGCTATTTTCAGCATGCAATCAAGTGTAAAATGACTTACTGTATCTCGTGTCCACTAGTCCCTACCTGACATTTTAGTCTAGTTTTTATCCGACTAAATTGTCAATACATTTAGTTTTAGTCATCATAGCTTAGTTTTCGTTTAGTTTCCGTCAGTGAAAAAAAGGTAGTCTACGAACATTCTTTCTTTTAGTCGATGAAAACAACACTGGTTTCAAACAGTGGTGTAAAGTAAATCATTACATATACTGTGGACATTTCTGGAAAATATTTTACTTTTATACTTTACTATTTAGACATTTTTAACTAGTTGCGTGTAGATTTGGATTATTATAATTACTAAACATACTGGCCTACATTGTTCATTTACCACTACAGCCATATTTCGGCCATTTGAAAATGGCTGATCTACAAGCTTGCAATGCATTGCAATGCAACACATTGTGAGCTTGTAGCTCTGCTATTTTGGAATGTTTTCAACATTTCAAATGTGACATGCTGCAAACTGTTGGTCCTTTTGAAGTACATTTTGATGCCAATACTTAACTTTTACTCAAGTTCTATATAATGTAGATTTTTGAAGGTTTTTATATATATATTGTACAATGTATAAAATCTGGATACAGAGAGTAATGTTGGTATATGTCTGTGTCTTACAGGGTAATCATGTGACCTTGGTGTCATGCGGTGACCTTGGATGCCGTCATCAGGAGATGGCTGGTATAATAGAGTGTCTACTCAGGAAAGGGGGCGTGGAGATGGAACCTGGACGGAGTCGACGCAGCAGCGAGCCCCCGAGAGCTGAAACGTATAACGGTGCCAACGAACGCTCTGCCTGAGATTACGAGGTGAACGGCGCTCGGGCTGTATGTGCCATACAGCCTTCACGGCTCTATTAATACCGGCTTATCTTCAACCGAGCGACGAAAGCCCCCCCCCCCCCCCCCCCCCACGGTACGTACCTGGATTACATGGCTCTATTAATACCAGCTTATCTTCAACCGAGCGACGGAAGGCCCCCCACGGTACGTACCTGGATTACATGGCTCTATTAATACCAGCTTATCTTCAACCGAGCGACGGAAGGCCCCCCACGGTACGTACCTGGATTACATGGCTCTATTAATACCAGCTTATCTTCAACCGAGCGACGGAAGGCCCCCCACGGTACGTACCTGGATTACATGGCTCTATTAATACCAGTTTATCTTCAACCGAGCGACGGAAGGCCCCCCACGGTACGTACCTGGATTACATGGCTCTATTAATACCAGTTTATCTTCAACCGAGCGACGGAAGGCCCCCCACGGTACGTACCTGGATTACATGGCTCTATTAATACCAGCTTATCTTCAACCGAGCGACGTTAGGCCCCCCACGGTACGTACCTGGATTACATGGCTCTATTAATACCAGCTTATCTTCAACCGAGCGACGGAAGGCCCCCCACGGTACGTACCTGGATTACATGGCTCTATTAATACCAGCTTATCTTCAACCGAGCGACGGAAGGCCCCCCACGGTATGTACCTGGATTACATGGCTCTATTAATACCGGCTTATCTTCAACCGAGCGACGGAAGGCCCCCCACGGTACGTACCTGGATTACATGTGGCTGTAGTAGAAACTAGGGCTGTGTCACCATTATGTTAGTTGATGATTCATTGTCATACTGATTGCGATTAACAATTTTAATTGCGTTTGATGTTAAACACATGAATACAAAGTTTACATTTCTTTATGGCTTTATAGGCTTCATAAAAAATAGCAGATATGACTAATTATATGCGTTAATTACATTTTTACTTTTCCAAAAATAAATTAAAGGGACACTTCACTCCTTTTGCAACCAGATCTTATTTTTGTGACGTTTTGGAGACAAACACTTTCCTGGGCTTTTTATGTGGGTCGTGTGCCATGCACTGCTCCTTGTGGATAGGGGGGAGGGGCTGTCTTACTGAGACAACATGTAGTCCAGGAAGTAATGAGCCCAGTGACCATGACCCAAGAGGAGAATTAGCAAGAGAGACCACTTTGCTTTACTTCCTGTATCTGCGTGAGGTGGGCGGTAACATTATTAGGAGACAGGAAGAATGTTGGAGTCTATTCATTTCCAATGGGAGAGTGAACGTGAACACAGCTTCTGAACCATTCCTTAACTCCATGGTCACTGAACTAAATACTGGACCAAATCATCACAAGGCACACAATATTTACAAGATATTCATAGTAAAATGGCTTCTTTTAGCGAGACAAATCAGGAGAAAATCGACTTTGTTAATGACATTTCTTTATCCCAGCAACAAACTCTCGCGAGATTTGAGATGAGTCCGGAAGCCTCTCTCTGTCCATCTGCAATTTCACGGACAACACATAGGGGGCTCTGACCCCATATTTAAGATGAGAATATGTGAATATTATAATGTGAAATGAATGGACATATTTAAAACGATTAGAAATTATCCTTATGTGCCCAAATTAGAGCTGGCATACTTGGTCTGCATATTGAGACAGGCAGATATGTAGGCACGGTTGAGGAGGATAGATTATGTAGTCTGTGTGATCTAAAGGAAATTGAAAATGAAAAGTATTTCGTTTTTTTTGTCCATTCTACAACTCTATTAGGGAGAGACTTTTTAATGAGCTAGATCCAAATCATGAATTTATATGGTTGGAGGACTTCGAGAAACTAAAACGACTATTTCAAAAGTACACCTTGTCAGTTGTTTTCAATGTACTTTGTTAAATGACTTGTCAGTGTTGTTGTCTTCTTCTTCTATTGGGTTTCATGGCGGTTGGCAAACCTAAATGGTGCATCCACCTACTAGACTGAGTGTGGAAACAGTGTTGTTGTCAGGGGGGGAGGGTGGAGGTCGGGGAGAAGCAAACCACGCCTACTATATTTAGGAGACCATTTGTAGGCTTTGTGTACTACAAATACCTCTAGTGGCTCCAATGAAGTTGGCCCATCTTCATACATAAACCATCTTTGCCATGACATCATGGACACATGATCATTTGAAATCCTAAAATATCTAAAAAGACATAAAAACCCAGAAAAGTGTTCTCTTGTCTCCCAAACATCATTAAAATAAGATCTGGTTGCTAAATGTGTGAAGTGTCACATTAACCTCATTCTGACCGCTGCCATCTTGCCAGCAAGGTGCTAACTAGGTGCAACTTCCCAATGAGCCCATTCATCCAAACAGAACAGTCCTATTTAATTATATTAAACAACGTCAAACTCTCCAACATTGCAGCTGTACTGAAAGCTTGGATTATCCTCTTTCTATCTGCAGTGTTTGTTTCATAAAAATCCACCGTAGACATGTTATGAGCTACTTGTCAAGAAATTCCTTGCATGTGATTCTTTTCCTAAGTGTTGGAGTTTGGAAGCGCTCGTTGAATATCACTCAACGGCCCATGCTGTTCATAATATTTCTATGGTGGATATTTATGAAACAAACACTTTGCAGATAGAAAGAGGATAATTCAAGCTTTCCCTACAGCTGCAATGTTGGGGAGTTTGACATTGTTTAATACACTTAGATATGACTTTTCTGTGTGGCTGAATGGGCTGTCATTGGGAAGTTGCACCTAGTTAGCACCTTGCTGGCAAGATGGCCGCAGCCTGAATAAGGTCAATTGGGACACTTCACCCCTTTTGCAAACGGCTGTATAAAAAGCTGACTTATTTCTTGTCGCTCAAACATCATTAAAATAAGATCTGTCAAATTAGTCGAGTAGAAATGGCCGATGCACAAGCTAAAATCTTGAGCGGGTAGATCTGCTCTTTCCATTTTGTTTTTAAATGTTTGAGAATACCTTGTGTGTAACTCTGAGTATACAAATGGAACCACAGGTCTGTAACTCTCAGTGTACAAATGGAACAAAATTGCGTGTCCATTTGGTGTGAGGTCTGTCACAATTAAATGAATTGTCCCTTTAAAGGGACATTGAGTGACTGCTGTTTCTTCCAGCGGTGAATAGTATTTTTAGTAGATGACAGTAGCACAATTTGAGAGCTATGGCCAGAAAGAGTCTGTTTGACAGGATTGCTGAATTCCTATAATGCTGTAGTGCACTTCACCTGCTTGTGGAGAGGTGGGGGAAGAGGCTGCATGGAGGTGTGAATGCCTATAATGCTGTAGTGCACTTCACCTCCTTGTGGAGAGGTGGGGGAAGAGGCTGCATGGCGGTGTGAATCACAGACATATATACATAGACGCCCTTTCCGCCTCTGAGGCGCGTGTCACCATTGAAGGCACAATTTTCCCGACATTCCTTGCAAAGCATTAGCGGAAGCAAAGCGGAAGCTTGACAAGCTTCCGCGTGCGTAACATAAGTCCCGGAAAAGACGCGCTGTGATTGGCCAGTAGTCACTTGAGTGACAGCGAGAGACGTGGAGGAGTCACATGAGTGACGTCACTTGGGCAGCGACGCAGTCGCCTTCAGCAAATGCCTTCAGCACTTCTAAATAAGAAAGCTGCGGAGAACTGTTGCTTTGTGTTCACTCTTTAATGTTTTCTGTTAGTAATCTAATCCCCCCTGGCTCTGATGTTGTATTGTTAATAACTTTGTTGTTTGTGTTTGTTTGTTTGTCTTGTTTTGTATTGTAATGTATATTGTCATGACTGTTATAAAGATTTGTAAAAATAAAAAAAAAAGCCTTCAGCACTACACTTCCGCCTTCATTGGGATACACGTCGCTCCAATGAACTGCAGCGGCAAATGAGGCATCTATTTCTTATAATATCTATGGTGTGAATACCTATAATGCTGTAGTGCACTTCCCCTCCTTGTGGAGAGGTGGGGGAAGAGGCTGCATGGAGGTGTGGATAATTTAGTCCAGGAAGGAAGTGAGACTACATTTTCATGTTTTTGGTCGTGAACATGGCATCATGAAAACCCGAGGAAAGTTTTTCTTGTGTCCTAAACATCATTAAAATAAGCTCTGATTGCAAATGGGGTGAAGTGGCCCTCTAATGGGTTGAATCGTTAATCACAATTTGTGTGACAATGTTAATAAAGTGAAATAATGGTGACACAGCCCTGTCAGTGACTGTTATTAATACAGTAAAATAATGCTGACACAGCCCTGTCAGTGACTATTATTAATACAGTAAAGTAATGGTGACACAGCCCTGTTAGTGACTGTTATTAATACAGTAAAAGAATGGTGACACAGCCCTGTCAGTGACTGTTATTAATACAGTAATATAATGGTGACACAGCCCTGTCAGTGAATGTTATGACTTCCAAAATGTCATCCTGTAGGCTGACAACTAATTTTTTTCTGTTTTATTTTCCTGTCATTTCAGAACGTGAAGCTGACCTTAATACCGATGTCTTCCGCTGCTGCTGCTGCTTGCTGTTAGCAGTGAAGGTTAGTTTTTCACCTTTTGATTCCTGCTGCTTGTGTAAGTGGGCTACATGCTACCATACCGTAGGTTGTCATTCGCGCCATGTATCGTTTCACACCATTTGTGTGTAATGCCAGTCCGATTCTAGTGTCTTTCATCTTTTCTACGCTATTCTTTGCTTTTAATAAAGTTATTTATTTTTGTTTTCAGAGTTTTTAATCGCATTTCGCTTTATTTATTTTTTAGAAGTAATTTCTTCTTTCCTATCTATTGTCCTAGTTCTTCACTAGTGGACTTTGTGTACAATTGTGATGTGGAGGTATGTGATTTGTCGGTATCATTATGGTAGCATGTAGCCTGCTTAACACTGTTTACTAGGGGTGTAACGATATAGTAACTGCATCGAAAGTATCAACAAGAGCTTGTAACTAAATAATAATATTGAAACACAACACATTATTATATTAATAATAAATACTATCATTGGATCACAGGTTCCTTTTTTTTTTTTGGTCCAGTAAAGTAATTGTTTTGGACGTACAAGGTTTCTGCCTGACCTTTATCTCTTCTCTATTCTTTGCTTTAATAAAGTTATTTGTTTTTGTGGTCTCAGAGTTTTTAATCGCATTTTGCTTTTTTTTATTAAAGTAATTTCTTCCTCCTTGCCTCTCTATCGCACTGGTTCTTCACTAGTGTATGTGGTGCGTGGTTCGGGTCGTGTCTCGCGTACAGTTTCTCATTTGATTGGAGCTGTATCGTTTCACGTCATTTGCCAGTAAAGCGTCATCACGTCAGTTCACATCACATATGAAGACAGGCCCGGTATGTGATGTGCATTTATGTGATTATTTCACTCGTCAGCTCGTCGGTCTGCCTCATTTTATTTAGGTGAGGTACACTGTTGCGTTCAGAACAGGAAGTGATGTAGGCGCATCGTTCATGCCATACAAATTGTTTATTGCTGTTGTGTTCTAATGTCATCCATAGTGTTGTGTACTAATGTTCATTGTGTTGCTGTATTGCTGACAAATACTGGGGCGCAAAGAAGAATGAGACCAAGAAAATCTATTTTGTTCATAAAGTGCTCCAAGTGTTTAACGTGAAAAGTGCAGCAGCAAACGTCTAGGTCATAAGACCATTGTCGGTGCTATATTATCAGATCTAAATTGAGAGTATAGCTTCATTATGTAAGCCCACATCACCTATGAACACAGGCCCGGTATGTGATGTGTGTTTATGTCTCGTATCATTTCACATTTGTGAGTAAGGCTTCATCACGTCATCCCCACATCACATAATGAGGTTAGGGTTAGGTTAGGGATGTGATGTGGATTGATGTGATGAATGTCTTTTATAATGTGCGAGTGAAGTTTCATTGCATCAGATCACATTATTTGGTGTGATTTATTTATGCTGCCATTTGCAGCTAAAACTTCATTCATGCCGGTCAGTAGGCGAGGCATTGGCGATGGGCCGATGACCCAAACGGTCAGTAGGCGAGGCATTGGCGATGGGCCGATGACCCAAACGGTCAGTAGGCGAGGCATTGACGATGGGCCGATGACCCAAACGGTCAGTAGGCGAGGCATTGACGATGGGCCGATGAGCCAAACGGTCAGTAGGCGAGGCATTGACGATGGGCCGATGAGCCAAACGGTCAGTAGGCGAGGCATTGACGATGGGCCGATGACCCAAACGGTCAGTAGGCGAGGCATTGACGATGGGCCGATGACCCAAACGGTCAGTAGGCGAGGCATTGACGATGGGCCGATGACCCAAACGGTCAGTAGGCGAGGCATTGACGATGGGCCGATGACCCAAACGGTCAGTAGGCGAGGCATTGGCGATGGGCCGATGACCCAAACGGTCAGTAGGCGAGGCTACTTTTCACTTCTTGCACTAAACGGTCAGTAGGCGAGGCATTGACGATGGGCCGATGACCCAAACGGTCAGTAGGCGAGGCATTGACGATGGGCCGATGACCCAAACGGTCAGTAGGCGAGGCATTGGCGATGGGCCGATGACCCAAACGGTCAGTAGGCGAGGCTACTTTTCACTTCTTGCACTTTTCAGCTCTGAGCATGAAAAAATATATTTTCTTAGTTTATGCCTGAGGTATTTGGAGTGAGTAAAGTCATAATCATGGCTATCATTCATAGTCTGTTATGAGTAGGCTATTAAGGACTTTTTTTTTTTTTTTTTTTAAATCAAATGATCTTGCCATGGGAGGCATATTTAGCAAATTTGAAATGTTAGCTTCTGTAATCTCTTACATTGCCTACAATGTAAATTGTGAAATTACTGTTGTGATGTGAGTGATTTTGGACCTGTAAATTACAAAACAAAAAAATAAGGCACTGGTGTGGTACTACTGGTTTACCAGAACGGGGTTCAACTCCCTGCGGTGCCCTCAATTTGTATTTACAACATGGTTCATTTTCTGCTGATAACCCCCAGGTTCTTTACTGTGTTTGTACTCCCTACAGTTAGGATGATAACCCCCAGGTTCTTTACTGTGTTTGTACTCTCTACAGTTAGGATGATAACCCCCAGGTTCTTTACTGTGTTTGTACTCCCTACAGTTAGGATGATAACCCCCAGGTTCTTTACTGTGTTTGTACTCCCTACAGTTAGGATGATAACCCCCAGGTTCTTTACTGTGTTTGTACTCCCTACAGTTAGGATGATAACCCCCAGGATCTTTACTGTGTTTGTACTCCCTACAGTTAGGATGATAACCCCCAGGTTCTTTACTGTGTTTGTACTCCCTACAGTTAGGATGATAACCCCCAGGTTCTTTACTGTGTTTGTACTCTCTACAGTTAGGATGGTAACCCCCAGGTTCTTTACTGTGTTTGTACTCCCTACAGTTAGGATGATAACCCCCAGGATCTTTACTGTGTTTGTACTCCCTACAGTTAGGATGATAACCCCCAGGTTCTTTACTGTGTTTGTACTCCCTACAGTTAGGATGATAACCCCCAGGTTCTTTACTGTGTTTGTACTCTCTACAGTTAGGATGGTAACCCCCAGGTTCTTTACTGTGTTTGTACTCCCTACAGTTAGGATGATAACCCCCAGGATCTTTACTGTGTTTGTACTCTCTACAGTTAGGATGATAACCCCCAGGTTCTTTACTGTGTTTGTACTCCCTACAGTTAGGATGATAACCCCCAGGTTCTTTACTGTGTTTGTACTCCCTACAGTTAGGATGATAACCCCCAGGTTCTTTACTGTGTTTGTACTCCCTACAGTTAGGATGATAACCCCCAGGTTCTTTACTGTGTTTGTACTCCCTACAGTTAGGATGATAACCCCCAGGTTCTTTACTGTGTTTGTACTCCCTACAGTTAGGATGATAACCCCCAGGTTCTTTACTGTGTTTGTACTCTCTACAGTTAGGATGATAACCCCCAGGTTCTTTACTGTGTTTGTACTCCCTACAGTTAGGGTGATAACCCCCAGGTTCTTTACTGTGTTTGTACTCCCTACAGTTAGGATGATAACCCCCAGGTTCTTTACTGTGTTTGTACTCCCTACAGTTAGGATGATAACCCCCAGGTTCTTTACTGTGTTTGTACTCCCTACAGTTAGGATGTTAACCCCCAGGTTCTTTACTGTGTTTGTACTCCCTACAGTTAGGATGATAACCCCCAGGTTCTTTACTGTGTTTGTACTCCCTACAGTTAGGATGATAACCCCCAGGTTCTTTACTGTGTTTGTACTCCCTACAGTTAGGATGATAACCCCCAGGTTCTTTACTGTGTTTGTACTCCCTACAGTTAGGATGATAACCCCCAGGTTCTTTACTGTGTTTGTACTCCCTACAGTTAGGATGATAACCCCCAGGTTCTTTACTGTGTTTGTACTCCCTACAGTTAGGATGATAACCCCCAGGTTCTTTACTGTGTTTGTACTCCCTACAGTTAGGATGATAACCCCCAGGTTCTTTACTGTGTTTGTACTCCCTACAGTTAGGATGATAACCCCCAGGTTCTTTACTGTGTTTGTACTCCCTACAGTTAGGATGTTAACCCCCAGGTTCTTTACTGTGTTTGTACTCCCTACAGTTAGGATGATAACCCCCAGGTTCTTTACTGTGTTTGTACTCCCTACAGTTAGGATGATAACCCCCAGGTTCTTTACTGTGTTTGTACTCCCTACAGTTAGGATGATAACCCCCAGGTTCTTTACTGTGTTTGTACTCCCTACAGTTAGGATGATAACCCCCAGGTTCTTTACTGTGTTTGTACTCCCTACAGTTAGGATGATAACCCCCAGGTTCTTTACTGTGTTTGTACTCCCTACAGTTAGGATGTTAACCCCCAGGTTCTTTACTGTGTTTGTACTCCCTACAGTTAGGATGATAACCCCCAGGTTCTTTACTGTGTTTGTACTCCCTACAGTTAGGATGATAACCCCTAGGTTATTTACTGTGTTTGTACTCTCTACAGTTAGGATGATAACCCCTAGGTTCTTTACTGTGTTTGTACTCCCTACAGTTAGGATGATAACCCCCAGGTTCTTTACTGTGTTTGTACTCCCTACAGTTAGGATGATAACCCCCAGGTTCTTTACTGTGTTTGTACTCCCTACAGTTAGGATGATAACCCCCAGGTTCTTTACTGTGTTTGTACTCCCTACAGTTAGGATGTTAACCCCCAGGTTCTTTACTGTGTTTGTACTCCCTACAGTTAGGATGATAACCCCCAGGTTCTTTACTGTGTTTGTACTCTCTACAGTTAGGATGATAACCCCCAGGTTCTTTACTGTGTTTGTACTCCCTACAGTTAGGATGATAACCCCCAGGTTCTTTACTGTGTTTGTACTCCCTACAGTTAGGATGATAACCCCCAGGTTCTTTACTGTGTTTGTACTCCCTACAGTTAGGATGATAACCCCCAGGTTCTTTACTGTGTTTGTACTCCCTACAGTTAGGATGATAACCCCCAGGTTCTTTACTGTGTTTGTACTCCCTACAGTTAGGATGATAACCCCCAGGTTCTTTACTGTGTTTGTACTCCCTACAGTTAGGATGATAACCCCCAGGTTCTTTACTGTGTTTGTACTCCCTACAGTTAGGATGATAACCCCCAGGTTCTTTACTGTGTTTGTACTCCCTACAGTTAGGATGATAACCCCCAGGTTCTTTACTGTGTTTGTACTCCCTACAGTTAGGATGATAACCCCCAGGTTCTTTACTGTGTTTGTACTCCCTACAGTTAGGATGTTAACCCCCAGGTTCTTTACTGTGTTTGTACTCCCTACAGTTAGGATGATAACCCCCAGGTTCTTTACTGTGTTTGTACTCTCTACAGTTAGGATGATAACCCCCAGGTTCTTTACTGTGTTTGTACTCCCTACAGTTAGGATGATAACCCCCAGGTTCTTTACTGTGTTTGTACTCTCTACAGTTAGGATGATAACCCCCAGGTTCTTTACTGTGTTTGTACTCCCTACAGTTAGGATGATAACCCCCAGGTTCTTTACTGTGTTTGTACTCCCTACAGTTAGGATGATAACCCCCAGGTTCTTTACTGTGTTTGTACTCCCTACAGTTAGGATGATAACCCCCAGGTTCTTTACTGTGTTTGTTCTCCCTACAGTTAGGTTTACAAGTCTATTAGGGACCAAGCCCGAAGGGACTCTTGGTCCTTTGATGAGTTTTTTTGTCCTTCCACCAAAAATGGCACCAAAAATGGCACAAAGCTAACTCCCCAGCCCTGTCTGTCTACAGGAGACCATGGGTAGTCTCCCCTCCTGCTATATTAACAGCTAACTCCCCAGCCCTGTCTGTCTACAGGAGACCTCATGGGTAGTCTCCCCTCCTGCTATATTAACAGCTAACTCCCCCTGTCTGTCTACAGGAGACCTCATGGGTAGTCTCCCCTCCTGCTATATTAACAGCTAACTCCCCCTGTCTGTCTACAGGAGACCTCATGGGTAGTCTCTCCTCCTGCTATATTAACAGCTAACTCCCCAGCCCTGTCTGTCTACAGGAGACCTCATGGGTAGTCTCCCCTCCTGCTATATTAACAGCTAACTCCCCAGCCCGGTCTGTCTACAGGAGACCTCATGGGTAGTCTCCCCTCCTGCTATATTAACAGCTAACTCCCCCTCGCTGTCTGTCTTCGCCGTCGGCTCAGCGAACGGCCCCTCCCGCCCCCAGGGTGCCGTGCCGCGAGACGCCGTGCTCCGATGCTGTACAAACATCCAAGAGTCACTTTTTTACTGGCGTCCGACACCGCCTGAATTCAATGCAGTCAATCAGTGTCTCTGCTCTCCTGCATTCATCAATAATCTGAGTCCAGGCTCTTTCACACGGTTTTATATTAGGACCAGGATTGTAGGGATCGATGAGTTCTCTGAGATATTGTGCTGCCTGACCATTGAGCGCTTTATAGGTGAGGAGGATGATTTTTATCTCCATTTTGTATTTAACCAGGAGCCAGTGATGGTTCTGATCACATGGTTCTGTATTTAACCAGGAGCCAATGATGGTTCTGATGACATGGTTCTGTATTTAACCAGGAGCCAGTGATGGTTCTGATCACATGGTTCCTGGACCCCTAGTAGGCTATAGGGCTTCCTCAGTGTTACTACAGAGGAGTTCCAAATCTTTGTGATTGCAACTTTTTTCATTTAGTATTCATTCATTCGTTCATATCGTTAATGTAATTAACCATTAAGCCCATGGTTTCGGAGCGTCTTTTCTCAAATCCTCGTTTTCATTTTTGACCATGGGCTGTAGCCCATCTCAGACGGCATACTATAGCATAAAAAGTTTAAAAGAACTCAGATCAGTATACTAGGCCGTAATACCATGATAATGTTCAATGTTCATTTAAGCTTGTTAAGCAGTCTTACAGCCTGGGGGAGAACTGTTCTTCAGTCTGCTTGTGTTGGCTTTGATACTCTGGTACCTCTTCCCCGAGGGCAGCAGCCTGAAACAAACTGTATAGGGGTGTGTGTGGGACGGAAAAGCGTGACGGAAAAGCGATTTTTTTCAAATCCTGTTTTTCATCATTTTTGACCATGGGCTGTAGCCCATCTCAGATGGCATACTATAGCAGGCCGTTTTTCATTTTTTGACCATGGGCTGTAGCCCATCTCAGACGGCATACTATAGCATAACAAGTTTAAAAGAACTCAGATCAGTATACAAGGCCGTAATACCATGATAATGTTCAATGTTCATTTAAGCTTGTTAACCCTTTCAGCGCTATCATTTATTGAAAAATTAGGATCTAATTCACGCCTCTTATTTTGAAAATATTTTTTCTTTTTAAAATCCTCGTTTTTCATTTTTGAGGATTTGAAAGAAAGACGAAAATCACTTTATCATTTATCATTTATCATTTCATCATTTCATCATTTATCATTCATCATCATTTATTATTTATCATCATTCATCATTTATCATTTATCATTTATCATCTATCATCAATCATCATCAATCATCATTTATCATCAACATTTATCATCATTTATCATTTATCATCATTTATCATGTATCATTTATCATCATTTATCATGTACCTGTAAATTACAACAAAACAAAGGCACTGGTGTGGTACTCCTGGTTTACCAGAACGGGGTTCAAGTCCCTGCAGTGCTCGGCTCAATTTGTTGTATTTACATGGTTTATTTTAATTTTCTGCTCATTGTGTTGCCTTTTCATAGATAACTCCCAGGTTCTCTGTTTGTACTCCCTACAGTTAGGCTACCAAGTCTATGTATTACTTATGATTTCTGTTCACTCCGAGACCATGGACTGTAGCCTTTCGCTTTTCCGCGATTTTCACCTTTTTTCGAATCCTCCGAAATCGTAAAAAACGACATACTATAGTATGCCCTCCGAGACCATGGACTATAGCCCTTCGCTTTTCCACGATTTTCACCTTTTTTCAAATCCTCCGAAATCGTAAAAAACGACATACTATAGTATGCCCTCCGACACCATGGACTATAGCCTTTCGTTTTTCCTTGATTTTCACCTTTTTTCAAATCCTCAACAATGATGAAGAATCACGCAATATAGCGCGGCGCTCAATGACCTTGACCAGTATCAATGACCTTCACCAGTATAAATGACCTTGACAAGTATAAATTACCTTCATAAGACTAGTAAAGGCCCTTCACCAGTATAAATGACCTTGGCTAGTATAAATGACCTTCATAAGACTAGTAAATGACCTTCACCAGTATAAATTACCTTCACCAGTATAAATTACCTTCATAAGACTAGTAAATTACCTTGACCAGTATAAATGACCTTCACCAGTATAAATTACCTTGACCAGTATAAATGGCCTTCATAAGACTAGTAAATGACCTTCACCAGTATAAATGACCTTGACCAGTATTAATGACCGTCATAAGATTAGTATACGACGTTGACCAGTATAAATTACCTTGACCAGTATGAATTACCTTGACCAGTATGAATGACCTTGACCAGTATGCGGTCCGTGACCATGGACTATAGCCTTTCGCTTTTCCGCGATTTTCACCTTTTTTCAAATCCTCAGAAATCGTAAAAAACGACATACTATAGTATGCCCTCCGACACCATGGACTATAGCCTTTCGCTTTTCCGCGATTTTCACCTTTTTTTCAAATCCTCCGAAATCGTAAAAAACGACATACTATAGTATGCCCTCTGACACCATGGACTATAGCCTTTCGCTTTTCCGCGATTTTCACCTTTTTTCAAAACCTCAACAATGATGAAGAATCGCGCACTATAGCGTGGCGCTCAATGACCTTGACCAGTATCAATGACCTTGAGCAATATAAATTACCTTCATAAGACTAGTAAATGACCTTGACCAGTATAAATGACCTTCACCATTATAAATGACCTTGACCAGTATAAATTACCTTGACCAGTATGCGGTCCGTGACCATGGACTATAGCCTTTCGCTTTTCCGTGATTTTCACCTTTTTTCAAATCCTCCGAAATCGTAAAAAACGACATACTATAGTATGCCCTCCGACACCATGGACTATAGCCTTTTGCTTTTCCGCGATTTTCACCTTTTTTCAAATCCTCCGAAATCGTAAAAAACGACATACTATAGTATGCCCTCCGACACCATGGACTATAGCCTTTCGCTTTTCCGCGATTTTCACCTTTTTTCAAATCCTCCGAAATCGTAAAAAACGACATACTATAGTATGCCCTCCGACACCATGGACTATAGCCTTTCGCTTTTCCGCGATTTTCACTTTTTTTTCAAATCCTCCGAAATCGTAAAAAACGACATACTATAGTATGCCCTCCGACACCATGGACTATAGCCTTTCGCTTTTCCGCGATTTTCACCTTTTTTTCAAATCCTCCGAAATCGTAAAAAACGACATACTATAGTATGCCCTCCGACACCATGGACTATAGCCTTTCGCTTTTCCGCGATTTTCACCTTTTTTCAAAACCTCAACAATGATGAAGAATCGCGCACTATAGCGCGGCGCTCAATGACCTTGACCAGTATCAATGACCTTGAGCAATATAAATGACCTTCATAAGACTAGTAAATGACCTTGACCAGTATAAATGACCTTCACCAGTATAAATGACCTTGACCAGTATAAATGACCTTGACCAGTATGCGGTCCGTGACCATGGACTATAGCCTTTCGCTTTTCCGCGATTTTCACCTTTTTTCAAATCCTCCGAAATCGTAAAAAACGACATACTATAGTATGCCCTCCGACACCATGGACTATAGCCTTTCGCTTTTCCGCGATTTTCACCTTTTTTTCAAATCCTCCGAAATCGTAAAAAACGACATACTATAGTATGCCCTCCGACACCATGGACTATAGCCTTTCGCTTTTCCGCGATTTTCACCTTTTTTTCAAATCCTCCGAAATCTTAAAAAACGACATACTATAGTATGCCCTCCGACACCATGGACTACAGCCTTTCGCTTTTCCGCGATTTTCACCTTTTTTTCAAATCCTCCGAAATCGTAAAAAACGACATACTATAGTATGCCCTCCGACACCATGGACTATAGCCTTTTGCTTTTCCGCGATTTTAACCTTTTTTCAAATCCTCTGAAATCGTAAAAAACGACATACTAGTATGCCCTCCGACACCATGGACTATAGCCTTTCGCTTTTCACCTTTTTTCAAATCCTCCGAAATCGTAAAAAACGACATTCTATAGTATGCCCTCCGACACCATGGACTATAGCCTTTCGCTTTTCACCTTTTTTCAAATCCTCCGAAATCGTAAAAAACGACATACTATAGTATGCCCTCCGACACCATGGACTATAGCCTTTCGCTTTTCCGCGATTTTCACCTTTTTTTCAAATCCTCCGAAATCGTAAAAAACGACATACTATAGTATGCCCTCCGACACCATGGACTATAGCCTTTCGCTTTTCCGCGATTTTCACCTTTTTTTCAAATCCTCCGAAATCGTAAAAAACGACATACTATAGTATGCCCTCCGACACCATGGACTATAGCCTTTCGCTTTTCCGCGATTTTCACCTTTTTTCAAAACCTCAACAATGATGAAGAATCGCGCACTATAGCGCGGCGCTCAATGACCTTGACCAGTATCAATGACCTTGAGCAATATAAATGACCTTCATAAGACTAGTAAATGACCTTGACCAGTATAAATGACCTTCACCAGTATAAATGACCTTGACCAGTATAAATGACCTTGACCAGTATGCGGTCCGTGACCATGGACTATAGCCTTTCGCTTTTCCGCGATTTTCACCTTTTTTCAAATCCTCCAAAATCGTAAAAAACGACATACTATAGTATGCCCTCTGACACCATGGACTATAGCCTTTCGCTTTTCCGCGATTTTCACCTTTTTTTCAAATCCTCCGAAATCGTAAAAAACGACATACTATAGTATGCCCTCCGACACCATGGACTATAGCCTTTCGCTTTTCACCTTTTTTCAAATCCTCCGAAATCGTAAAAAACGACATACTATAGTATGCCCTCCGACACCATGGACTATAGCCTTTCGCTTTTCCGCGATTTTCACCTTTTTTTCAAATCCTCCGAAATCTTAAAAAACGACATACTATAGTATGCCCTCCGACACCATGGACTACAGCCTTTCGCTTTTCCGCGATTTTCACCTTTTTTTCAAATCCTCCGAAATCGTAAAAAACGACATACTATAGTATGCCCTCCGACACCATGGACTATAGCCTTTTGCTTTTCCGCGATTTTAACCTTTTTTCAAATCCTCTGAAATCGTAAAAAACGACATACTAGTATGCCCTCCGACACCATGGACTATAGCCTTTCGCTTTTCACCTTTTTTCAAATCCTCCGAAATCGTAAAAAACGACATTCTATAGTATGCCCTCCGACACCATGGACTATAGCCTTTCGCTTTTCACCTTTTTTCAAATCCTCCGAAATCGTAAAAAACGACATACTATAGTATGCCCTCCGACACCATGGACTATAGCCTTTCGCTTTTCCGCGATTTTCACCTTTTTTTCAAATCCTCCGAAATCGTAAAAAACGACATACTATAGTATGCCCTCCGACACCATGGACTATAGCCTTTCGCTTTTCCGCGATTTTCACCTTTTTTTCAAATCCTCCGAAATCGTAAAAAACGACATACTATAGTATGCCCTCCGACACCATGGACTATAGCCTTTCGCTTTTCCGCGATTTTCACCTTTTTTCAAAACCTCAACAATGATGAAGAATCGCGCACTATAGCGCGGCGCTCAATGACCTTGACCAGTATCAATGACCTTGAGCAATATAAATGACCTTCATAAGACTAGTAAATGACCTTGACCAGTATAAATGACCTTCACCAGTATAAATGACCTTGACCAGTATAAATGACCTTGACCAGTATGCGGTCCGTGACCATGGACTATAGCCTTTCGCTTTTCCGCGATTTTCACCTTTTTTCAAATCCTCCGAAATCGTAAAAAACGACATACTATAGTATGCCCTCCGACACCATGGACTACAGCCTTTCGCTTTTCCGCGATTTTCACCTTTCTTTCAAATCCTCCGAAATCGTAAAAAACGACATACTATAGTATGCCCTCCGACACCATGGACTATAGCCTTTCGCTTTTCCGCGATTTTAACCTTTTTTCAAATCCTCTGAAATCGTAAAAAACGACATACTAGTATGCCCTCCGACACCATGGACTATAGCCTTTCGCTTTTCACCTTTTTTCAAATCCTCCGAAATCGTAAAAAACGACATTCTATAGTATGCCCTCCGACACCATGGACTATAGCCTTTCGCTTTTCACCTTTTTTCAAATCCTCCGAAATCGTAAAAAACGGCATACTATAGTATGCCCTCCGACACCATGGACTATAGCCTTTCGCTTTTCCGCGATTTTCACCTTTTTTTCAAATCCTCCGAAATCGTAAAAAACGACATACTATAGTATGCCCTCTGACACCATGGACTATAGCCTTTCGCTTTTCCGCGATTTTCACCTTTTTTCAAATCCTCCGAAATCGTAAAAAACGACATACTATAGTATGCCCTCCGACACCATGGACTATAGCCTTTCGCTTTTCACCTTTTTTCAAATCCTCCGAAATCGTAAAAAACGACATACTATAGTATGCCCTCCGACACCATGGACTATAGCCTTTCGCTTTTCACCTTTTTTCAAATCCTCCGAAATCGTAAAAAACGACATACTATAGTATGCCCTCCGACACCATGGACTATAGCCTTTCGCTTTCCCGCGATTTTCACCTTTTTTTCAAATCCTCCGAAATCGTAAAAAACGACATACTATAGTCTGCCCTCCGACACCATGGACTATAGCCTTTCGCTTTTCCACGATTTTCAAATTTTTTCAAATCCTCCGAAATCGTAAAAAACGACATACTATAGTATGCCCTCCGACACCATGGACTATAGCCTTTCGCTTTTCACCTTTTTTCAAATCCTCCGAAATCGTAAAAAACGACATACTATAGTATGCCCTCCGACACCATGGACTATAGCCTTTCGCTTTCCCGCGATTTTCACCTTTTTTTCAAATCCTCCGAAATCGTAAAAAACGACATACTATAGTCTGCCCTCCGACACCATGGACTATAGCCTTTCGCTTTTCCACGATTTTCACCTTTTTTCAAATCCTCCGAAATCGTAAAAAACGACATACTATAGTATGCCCTCCGACACCATGGACTATAGCCTTTCGCTTTTCACCTTTTTTCAAATCCTCCGAAATCGTAAAAAACGACATACTATAGTATGCCCTCCGACACCATGGACTATAGCCTTTCGCTTTTCCGCGATTTTCACCTTTTTTCAAATCCTCCGAAATCGTAAAAAACGACATACTATAGTATGCCCTCCGACACCATGGACTATAGCCTTTCGCTTTTCACCTTTTTTCAAATCCTCCGAAATCGTAAAAAACGACATACTATAGTATGCCCTCCGACACCATGGACTATAGCCTTTTGCTTTTCCGCGATTTTCACCTTTTTTCAAATCCTCCGAAATCGTAAAAAACGACATACTATAGTATGCCCTCCGACACCATGGACTATAGCCTTTCGCTTTTCCGCGATTTTCACCTTTTTTTCAAATCCTCCGAAATCGTAAAAAACGACATACTATAGTATGCCCTCTGACACCATGGACTATAGCCTTTCGCTTTTCCGCGATTTTCACCTTTTTTCAAATCCTCCGAAATCGTAAAAAACGACATACTATAGTATGCCCTCCGACACCATGGACTATAGCCTTTCGCCTTAAACTTTTTTCAAATCCTCCGAAATCGTAAAAAACGACATACTATAGTATGCCCTCCGACACCATGGACTATAGCCTTTTGCTTTTCCGTGATTTTAACCTTTTTTCAAATCCTCCGAAATCGTAAAAAACGACATACTATAGTATGCCCTCCGACACCATGGACTATAGCCTTTCGCTTTTCACCTTTTTTCAAATCCTCCGAAATCGTAAAAAACGACATACTATAGTATGCCCTCCGACACCATGGACTATAGCCTTTCGCTTTTCCGCGATTTTCACCTTTTTTTCAAATCCTCCGAAATCGTAAAAAACGACATACTATAGTCTGCCCTCCGACACCATGGACTATAGCCTTTCGCTTTTCACCTTTTTTCAAATCCTCCGAAATCGTAAAAAACGACATACTATAGTATGCCCTCCGACACCATGGACTATAGCCTTTTGCTTTTCCGCGACTTTCACCTTTTTTCAAATCCTCCGAAATCGTAAAAAACGACATACTATAGTATGCCCTCCGACACCATGGACTATAGCCTTTCGCTTTTCACCTTTTTTCAAATCCTCCGAAATCGTAAAAAACGACATACTATAGTATGCCCTCCGACACCATGGACTATAGCCTTTCGCTTTCCCGCGATTTTCACCTTTTTTTCAAATCCTCCGAAATCGTAAAAAACGACATACTATAGTCTGCCCTCCGACACCATGGACTATAGCCTTTCGCTTTTCCACGATTTTCACATTTTTTCAAATCCTCCGAAATCGTAAAAAACGACATACTATAGTATGCCCTCCGACACCATGGACTATAGCCTTTCGCTTTTCACCTTTTTTCAAATCCTCCGAAATCGTAAAAAACGACATACTATAGTATGCCCTCTGACACCATGGACTATAGCCTTTCGCTTTTCCGCGATTTTCACCTTTTTTCAAATCCTCCGAAATCGTAAAAAACGACATACTATAGTATGCCCTCCGACACCATGGACTATAGCCTTTCGCTTTTCACCTTTTTTCAAATCCTCCGAAATCGTAAAAAACAACATACTATAGTATGCCCTCCGACACCATGGACTATAGCCTTTCGCTTTTCACCTTTTTTCAAATCCTCCGAAATCGTAAAAAACGACATACTATAGTATGCCTTCCGACACCATGGACTATAGCCTTTCGCTTTTCCACGATTTTCACCTTTTTTCAAATCCTCCGAAATCGTAAAAAACGACATACTATAGTATGCCCTCTGACACCATGGACTATAGCCTTTCGCTTTTCCGCGATTTTCACCTTTTTTTCAAATCCTCCGAAATCGTAAAAAACGACATACTATAGTATGCCCTCCGACACCATGGACTATAGCCTTTCGCTTTTCACCTTTTTTCAAATCCTCCGAAATCGTAAAAAACGACATACTATAGTATGCCCTCCGACACCATGGACTATAGCCTTTTGCTTTTCCGCGATTTTCACCTTTTTTCAAATCCTCCGAAATCGTAAAAAACGACATACTATAGTATGCCCTCCGACACCATGGACTATAGCCTTTCGCTTTTCACCTTTTTTCAAATCCTCCGAAACCGTAAAAAACGACATACTATAGTATGCCCTCCGACACCATGGACTATAGCCTTTCGCTTTTCCGCGATTTTCACCTTTTTTTCAAATCCTCCGAAATCGTAAAAAACGACATACTATAGTATGCCCTCTGACACCATGGACTATAGCCTTTCGCTTTTCCGCGATTTTCACCTTTTTTCAAATCCTCCGAAATCGTAAAAAACGACATACTATAGTATGCCCTCCGACACCATGGACTATAGCCTTTCGCTTTTCACCTTTTTTCAAATCCTCCGAAATCGTAAAAAACGACATACTATAGTATGCCCTCCGACACCATGGACTATAGCCTTTTGCTTTTCCGCGACTTTCACCTTTTTTCAAATCCTCCGAAATCGTAAAAAACGACATACTATAGTATGCCCTCCGACACCATGGACTATAGCCTTTCGCTTTTCACCTTTTTTCAAATCCTCCGAAACCGTAAAAAACGTCATACTATAGTATGCCCTCCGACACCATGGACTATAGCCTTTCGCTTTTCCGCGATTTTCACCTTTTTTTCAAATCCTCCGAAATCGTAAAAAACGACATACTATAGTATGCCCTCCGACACCATGGACTATAGCCTTTCGCTTTTCCGCGATTTTCACCTTTTTTTCAAATCCTCCGAAATCGTAAAAAACGACATACTATAGTATGCCCTCCGACACCATGGACTATAGCCTTTTGCTTTTCCGCGATTTTCACCTTTTTTCAAATCCTCCGAAATCGTAAAAAACGACATACTATAGTATGCCCTCCGACACCATGGACTATAGCCTTTCGCTTTTCACCTTTTTTCAAATCCTCCGAAATCGTAAAAAACGACATACTATAGTATGCCCTCCGACACCATGGACTATAGCCTTTCGCTTTTCACCTTTTTTCAAATCCTCCGAAATCGTAAAAAACGACATACTATAGTATGCCCTCCGACACCATGGACTATAGCCTTTCGCTTTTCCGCGATTTTCACCTTTTTTTCAAATCCTCCGAAATCGTAAAAAACGACATACTATAGTATGCCCTCCGACACCATGGACTATAGCCTTTCGCTTTTCCGCGATTTTCACCTTTTTTTCAAATCCTCCGAAATCGTAAAAAACGACATACTATAGTCTGCCCTCCGACACCATGGACTATAGCCTTTCGCTTTTCACCTTTTTTCAAATCCTCCGAAATCGTAAAAAACGACATACTATAGTATGCCCTCCGACACCATGGACTATAGCCTTTCGCTTTTCACCTTTTTTCAAATCCTCCGAAATCGTAAAAAACGACATACTATAGTATGCCCTCCGACACCATGGACTATAGCCTTTCGCTTTTCACCTTTTTTCAAATCCTCCGAAACCATAAAAAACGACATACTATAGTCTGCCCTCCGACACCATGGACTATAGCCTTTCGCTTTTCCACGATTTTCACCTTTTTTCAAATCCTCCGAAATCGTAAAAAACGACATACTATAGTATGCCCTCCGACACCATGGACTATAGCCTTTCGCTTTTCACCTTTTTTCAAATCCTCCGAAATCGTAAAAAACGACATACTATAGTATGCCCTCTGACACCATGGACTATAGCCTTTCGCTTTTCCGCGATTTTCACCTTTTTTCAAATCCTCCGAAATCGTAAAAAACGACATACTATAGTATGCCCTCCGACACCATGGACTATAGCCTTTCGCTTTTCACCTTTTTTCAAATCCTCCGAAACCGTAAAAAACGACATACTATAGTATGCCCTCCGACACCATGGACTATAGCCTTTCGCTTTTCCGCGATTTTCACCTTTTTTTCAAATCCTCCGAAATCGTAAAAAACGACATACTATAGTATGCCCTCTGACACCATGGACTATAGCCTTTCGCTTTTCCGCGATTTTCACCTTTTTTCAAATCCTCCGAAATCGTAAAAAACGACATACTATAGTATGCCCTCCGACACCATGGACTATAGCCTTTCGCTTTTCACCTTTTTTCAAATCCTCCGAAATCGTAAAAAACGACATACTATAGTATGCCCTCCGACACCATGGACTATAGCCTTTCGCTTTTCACCTTTTTTCAAATCCTCCGAAACCGTAAAAAACGACATACTATAGTATGCCCTCCGACACCATGGACTATAGCCTTTCGCTTTTCCGCGATTTTCACCTTTTTTTCAAATCCTCCGAAATCGTAAAAAACGACATACTATAGTATGCCCTCTGACACCATGGACTATAGCCTTTCGCTTTTCCGCGATTTTCACCTTTTTTCAAATCCTCCGAAATCGTAAAAAACGACATACTATAGTATGCCCTCCGACACCATGGACTATAGCCTTTCGCTTTTCACCTTTTTTCAAATCCTCCGAAATCGTAAAAAACGACATACTATAGTATGCCCTCCGACACCATGGACTATAGCCTTTTGCTTTTCCGCGATTTTCACCTTTTTTCAAATCCTCCGAAATCGTAAAAAACGACATACTATAGTATAGCCTTTCGCTTTTCACCTTTTTTCAAATCCTCCGAAACCGTAAAAAACGTCATACTATAGTATGCCCTCCGACACCATGGACTATAGCCTTTCGCTTTTCCGCGATTTTCACCTTTTTTTCAAATCCTCCGAAATCGTAAAAAACGACATACTATAGTATGCCCTCCGACACCATGGACTATAGCCTTTCGCTTTTCCACGATTTTCACCTTTTTTTCAAATCCTCCGAAATCGTAAAAAACGACATACTATAGTATGCCCTCCGACACCATGGACTATAGCCTTTCGCTTTTCACCTTTTTTCAAATCCTCCGAAATCGTAAAAAGCGACATACTATAGTATGCCCTCCGACACCATGGACTATATATAGCCTTTCGCTTTTCCGCGATTTTCACCTTTTTTTCAAATCCTCCGAAATCGTAAAAAACGACATACTATAGTATGCCCTCCGACACCATGGACTATAGCCTTTCGCTTTTCACCTTTTTTCAAATCCTCCGAAATCGTAAAAAACGACATACTATAGTATGCCCTCCGACACCATGGACTATAGCCTTTCGCTTTTCACCTTTTTTCAAATCCTCCGAAATCGTAAAAAACGACATACTATAGTATGCCCTCCGACACCATGGACTATAGCCTTTCGCTTTTCCGCGATTTTCACCTTTTTTTCAAATCCTCCGAAATCGTAAAAAACGACATACTATAGTATGCCCTCCGACACCATGGACTATAGCCTTTCGCTTTTCACCTTTTTTCAAATCCTCCGAAATCGTAAAAAACGACATACTATAGTATGCCCTCCGACACCATGGACTATAGCCTTTCGCTTTTCCGCGATTTTCACCTTTTTTTCAAATCCTCCGAAATCGTAAAAAACGACATACTATAGTCTGCCCTCCGACACCATGGACTATAGCCTTTCGCTTTTCACCTTTTTTCAAATCCTCCGAAATCGTAAAAAACGACATACTATAGTATGCCCTCCGACACCATGGACTATAGCCTTTCGCTTTTCACCTTTTTTCAAATCCTCCGAAATCGTAAAAAGCGACATACTATAGTATGCCCTCCGACACCATGGACTATAGCCTTTCGCTTTTCCGCGATTTTCACCTTTTTTTCAAATCCTCCGAAATCGTAAAAAACGACATACTATAGTATGCCCTCTGACACCATGGACTATAGCCTTTCGCTTTTCCGCGATTTTCACCTTTTTTCAAATCCTCCGAAATCGTAAAAAACGACATACTATAGTATGCCCTCCGACACCATGGACTATAGCCTTTCGCTTTTCACCTTTTTTCAAATCCTCCGAAATCGTAAAAAACGACATACTATAGTATGCCCTCCGACACCATGGACTATAGCCTTTTGCTTTTCCGCGATTTTCACCTTTTTTCAAATCCTCCGAAATCGTAAAAAACGACATACTATAGTATGCCCTCCGACACCATGGACTATAGCCTTTCGCTTTTCACCTTTTTTCAAATCCTCCGAAATCGTAAAAAACGACATACTATAGTATGCCCTCCGACACCATGGACTATAGCCTTTCGCTTTTCCGCGATTTTCACCTTTTTTTCAAATCCTCCGAAATCGTAAAAAATGACATACTATAGTCTGCCCTCCGACACCATGGACTATAGCCTTTCGCTTTTCCACGATTTTCACCTTTTTTCAAATCCTCCGAAATCGTAAAAAACGACATACTATAGTATGCCCTCCGACACCATGGACTATAGCCTTTCGCTTTTCCGCGATTTTCACCTTTTTTTCAAATCCTCCGAAATCGTAAAAAACGACATACTATAGTATGCCCTCCGACACCATGGACTATAGCCTTTCGCTTTTCACCTTTTTTCAAATCCTCCGAAATCGTAAAAAACGACATACTATAGTATGCCCTCCGACACCATGGACTATAGCCTTTCGCTTTTCCGCGATTTTCACCTTTTTTTCAAATCCTCCGAAATCGTAAAAAACGACATACTATAGTCTGCCCTCCGACACCATGGACTATAGCCTTTCGCTTTTCCGCGATTTTCACCTTTTTTTCAAATCCTCCGAAATCGTAAAAAACGACATACTATAGTCTGCCCTCCGACACCATGGACTATAGCCTTTCGCTTTTCACCTTTTTTCAAATCCTCCGAAATCGTAAAAAACGACATACTATAGTATGCCCTCTGACACCATGGACTATAGCCTTTCGCTTTTCCGCGATTTTCACCTTTTTTCAAATCCTCCGAAATCTTAAAAAACGACATACTATAGTATGCCCTCCGACACCATGGACTATAGCCTTTCGCTTTTCACCTTTTTTCAAATCCTCCGAAATCGTAAAAAACGACATACTATAGTATGCCCTCCGACACCATGGACTATAGCCTTTCGCTTTTCACCTTTTTTCAAATCCTCCGAAATCGTAAAAAGCGACATACTATAGTATGCCCTCCGACACCATGGACTATATATAGCCTTTCGCTTTTCCGCGATTTTCACCTTTTTTTCAAATCCTCCGAAATCGTAAAAAACGACATACTATAGTATGCCCTCCGACACCATGGACTATAGCCTTTCGCTTTTCACCTTTTTTCAAATCCTCCGAAATCGTAAAAAACGACATACTATAGTATGCCCTCCGACACCATGGACTATAGCCTTTCGCTTTTCACCTTTTTTCAAATCCTCCGAAATCGTAAAAAACGACATACTATAGTATGCCCTCCGACACCATGGACTATAGCCTTTCGCTTTTCCGCGATTTTCACCTTTTTTTCAAATCCTCCGAAATCGTAAAAAACGACATACTATAGTATGCCCTCCGACACCATGGACTATAGCCTTTCGCTTTTCACCTTTTTTCAAATCCTCCGAAATCGTAAAAAACGGCATACTATAGTATGCCCTCCGACACCATGGACTATAGCCTTTCGCTTTTCCGCGATTTTCACCTTTTTTTCAAATCCTCCGAAATCGTAAAAAACGACATACTATAGTATGCCCTCTGACACCATGGACTATAGCCTTTCGCTTTTCCGCGATTTTCACCTTTTTTCAAATCCTCCGAAATCGTAAAAAACGACATACTATAGTATGCCCTCCGACACCATGGACTATAGCCTTTCGCTTTTCACCTTTTTTCAAATCCTCCGAAATCGTAAAAAACGACATACTATAGTATGCCCTCCGACACCATGGACTATAGCCTTTCGCTTTTCACCTTTTTTCAAATCCTCCGAAATCGTAAAAAACGACATACTATAGTATGCCCTCCGACACCATGGACTATAGCCTTTCGCTTTCCCGCGATTTTCACCTTTTTTTCAAATCCTCCGAAATCGTAAAAAACGACATACTATAGTCTGCCCTCCGACACCATGGACTATAGCCTTTCGCTTTTCCACGATTTTCAAATTTTTTCAAATCCTCCGAAATCGTAAAAAACGACATACTATAGTATGCCCTCCGACACCATGGACTATAGCCTTTCGCTTTTCACCTTTTTTCAAATCCTCCGAAATCGTAAAAAACGACATACTATAGTATGCCCTCCGACACCATGGACTATAGCCTTTCGCTTTCCCGCGATTTTCACCTTTTTTTCAAATCCTCCGAAATCGTAAAAAACGACATACTATAGTCTGCCCTCCGACACCATGGACTATAGCCTTTCGCTTTTCCACGATTTTCACCTTTTTTCAAATCCTCCGAAATCGTAAAAAACGACATACTATAGTATGCCCTCCGACACCATGGACTATAGCCTTTCGCTTTTCACCTTTTTTCAAATCCTCCGAAATCGTAAAAAACGACATACTATAGTATGCCCTCCGACACCATGGACTATAGCCTTTCGCTTTTCCGCGATTTTCACCTTTTTTCAAATCCTCCGAAATCGTAAAAAACGACATACTATAGTATGCCCTCCGACACCATGGACTATAGCCTTTCGCTTTTCACCTTTTTTCAAATCCTCCGAAATCGTAAAAAACGACATACTATAGTATGCCCTCCGACACCATGGACTATAGCCTTTTGCTTTTCCGCGATTTTCACCTTTTTTCAAATCCTCCGAAATCGTAAAAAACGACATACTATAGTATGCCCTCCGACACCATGGACTATAGCCTTTCGCTTTTCCGCGATTTTCACCTTTTTTTCAAATCCTCCGAAATCGTAAAAAACGACATACTATAGTATGCCCTCTGACACCATGGACTATAGCCTTTCGCTTTTCCGCGATTTTCACCTTTTTTCAAATCCTCCGAAATCGTAAAAAACGACATACTATAGTATGCCCTCCGACACCATGGACTATAGCCTTTCGCCTTAAACTTTTTTCAAATCCTCCGAAATCGTAAAAAACGACATACTATAGTATGCCCTCCGACACCATGGACTATAGCCTTTTGCTTTTCCGTGATTTTAACCTTTTTTCAAATCCTCCGAAATCGTAAAAAACGACATACTATAGTATGCCCTCCGACACCATGGACTATAGCCTTTCGCTTTTCACCTTTTTTCAAATCCTCCGAAATCGTAAAAAACGACATACTATAGTATGCCCTCCGACACCATGGACTATAGCCTTTCGCTTTTCCGCGATTTTCACCTTTTTTTCAAATCCTCCGAAATCGTAAAAAACGACATACTATAGTCTGCCCTCCGACACCATGGTCTATAGCCTTTCGCTTTTCACCTTTTTTCAAATCCTCCGAAATCGTAAAAAACGACATACTATAGTATGCCCTCCGACACCATGGACTATAGCCTTTTGCTTTTCCGCGACTTTCACCTTTTTTCAAATCCTCCGAAATCGTAAAAAACGACATACTATAGTATGCCCTCCGACACCATGGACTATAGCCTTTCGCTTTTCACCTTTTTTCAAATCCTCCGAAATCGTAAAAAACGACATACTATAGTATGCCCTCCGACACCATGGACTATAGCCTTTCGCTTTCCCGCGATTTTCACCTTTTTTTCAAATCCTCCGAAATCGTAAAAAACGACATACTATAGTCTGCCCTCCGACACCATGGACTATAGCCTTTCGCTTTTCCACGATTTTCACATTTTTTCAAATCCTCCGAAATCGTAAAAAACGACATACTATAGTATGCCCTCCGACACCATGGACTATAGCCTTTCGCTTTTCACCTTTTTTCAAATCCTCCGAAATCGTAAAAAACGACATACTATAGTATGCCCTCTGACACCATGGACTATAGCCTTTCGCTTTTCCGCGATTTTCACCTTTTTTCAAATCCTCCGAAATCGTAAAAAACGACATACTATAGTATGCCCTCCGACACCATGGACTATAGCCTTTCGCTTTTCACCTTTTTTCAAATCCTCCGAAATCGTAAAAAACAACATACTATAGTATGCCCTCCGACACCATGGACTATAGCCTTTCGCTTTTCACCTTTTTTCAAATCCTCCGAAATCGTAAAAAACGACATACTATAGTATGCCTTCCGACACCATGGACTATAGCCTTTCGCTTTTCCACGATTTTCACCTTTTTTCAAATCCTCCGAAATCGTAAAAAACGACATACTATAGTATGCCCTCTGACACCATGGACTATAGCCTTTCGCTTTTCCGCGATTTTCACCTTTTTTTCAAATCCTCCGAAATCGTAAAAAACGACATACTATAGTATGCCCTCCGACACCATGGACTATAGCCTTTCGCTTTTCACCTTTTTTCAAATCCTCCGAAATCGTAAAAAACGACATACTATAGTATGCCCTCCGACACCATGGACTATAGCCTTTTGCTTTTCCGCGATTTTCACCTTTTTTCAAATCCTCCGAAATCGTAAAAAACGACATACTATAGTATGCCCTCCGACACCATGGACTATAGCCTTTCGCTTTTCACCTTTTTTCAAATCCTCCGAAACCGTAAAAAACGACATACTATAGTATGCCCTCCGACACCATGGACTATAGCCTTTCGCTTTTCCGCGATTTTCACCTTTTTTTCAAATCCTCCGAAATCGTAAAAAACGACATACTATAGTATGCCCTCTGACACCATGGACTATAGCCTTTCGCTTTTCCGCGATTTTCACCTTTTTTCAAATCCTCCGAAATCGTAAAAAACGACATACTATAGTATGCCCTCCGACACCATGGACTATAGCCTTTCGCTTTTCACCTTTTTTCAAATCCTCCGAAATCGTAAAAAACGACATACTATAGTATGCCCTCCGACACCATGGACTATAGCCTTTTGCTTTTCCGCGACTTTCACCTTTTTTCAAATCCTCCGAAATCGTAAAAAACGACATACTATAGTATGCCCTCCGACACCATGGACTATAGCCTTTCGCTTTTCACCTTTTTTCAAATCCTCCGAAACCGTAAAAAACGTCATACTATAGTATGCCCTCCGACACCATGGACTATAGCCTTTCGCTTTTCCGCGATTTTCACCTTTTTTTCAAATCCTCCGAAATCGTAAAAAACGACATACTATAGTATGCCCTCCGACACCATGGACTATAGCCTTTCGCTTTTCCGCGATTTTCACCTTTTTTTCAAATCCTCCGAAATCGTAAAAAACGACATACTATAGTATGCCCTCCGACACCATGGACTATAGCCTTTTGCTTTTCCGCGATTTTCACCTTTTTTCAAATCCTCCGAAATCGTAAAAAACGACATACTATAGTATGCCCTCCGACACCATGGACTATAGCCTTTCGCTTTTCACCTTTTTTCAAATCCTCCGAAATCGTAAAAAACGACATACTATAGTATGCCCTCCGACACCATGGACTATAGCCTTTCGCTTTTCACCTTTTTTCAAATCCTCCGAAATCGTAAAAAACGACATACTATAGTATGCCCTCCGACACCATGGACTATAGCCTTTCGCTTTTCCGCGATTTTCACCTTTTTTTCAAATCCTCCGAAATCGTAAAAAACGACATACTATAGTATGCCCTCCGACACCATGGACTATAGCCTTTCGCTTTTCCGCGATTTTCACCTTTTTTTCAAATCCTCCGAAATCGTAAAAAACGACATACTATAGTCTGCCCTCCGACACCATGGACTATAGCCTTTCGCTTTTCACCTTTTTTCAAATCCTCCGAAATCGTAAAAAACGACATACTATAGTATGCCCTCCGACACCATGGACTATAGCCTTTCGCTTTTCACCTTTTTTCAAATCCTCCGAAATCGTAAAAAACGACATACTATAGTATGCCCTCCGACACCATGGACTATAGCCTTTCGCTTTTCACCTTTTTTCAAATCCTCCGAAACCATAAAAAACGACATACTATAGTCTGCCCTCCGACACCATGGACTATAGCCTTTCGCTTTTCCACGATTTTCACCTTTTTTCAAATCCTCCGAAATCGTAAAAAACGACATACTATAGTATGCCCTCCGACACCATGGACTATAGCCTTTCGCTTTTCACCTTTTTTCAAATCCTCCGAAATCGTAAAAAACGACATACTATAGTATGCCCTCTGACACCATGGACTATAGCCTTTCGCTTTTCCGCGATTTTCACCTTTTTTCAAATCCTCCGAAATCGTAAAAAACGACATACTATAGTATGCCCTCCGACACCATGGACTATAGCCTTTCGCTTTTCACCTTTTTTCAAATCCTCCGAAACCGTAAAAAACGACATACTATAGTATGCCCTCCGACACCATGGACTATAGCCTTTCGCTTTTCCGCGATTTTCACCTTTTTTTCAAATCCTCCGAAATCGTAAAAAACGACATACTATAGTATGCCCTCTGACACCATGGACTATAGCCTTTCGCTTTTCCGCGATTTTCACCTTTTTTCAAATCCTCCGAAATCGTAAAAAACGACATACTATAGTATGCCCTCCGACACCATGGACTATAGCCTTTCGCTTTTCACCTTTTTTCAAATCCTCCGAAATCGTAAAAAACGACATACTATAGTATGCCCTCCGACACCATGGACTATAGCCTTTCGCTTTTCACCTTTTTTCAAATCCTCCGAAACCGTAAAAAACGACATACTATAGTATGCCCTCCGACACCATGGACTATAGCCTTTCGCTTTTCCGCGATTTTCACCTTTTTTTCAAATCCTCCGAAATCGTAAAAAACGACATACTATAGTATGCCCTCTGACACCATGGACTATAGCCTTTCGCTTTTCCGCGATTTTCACCTTTTTTCAAATCCTCCGAAATCGTAAAAAACGACATACTATAGTATGCCCTCCGACACCATGGACTATAGCCTTTCGCTTTTCACCTTTTTTCAAATCCTCCGAAATCGTAAAAAACGACATACTATAGTATGCCCTCCGACACCATGGACTATAGCCTTTTGCTTTTCCGCGATTTTCACCTTTTTTCAAATCCTCCGAAATCGTAAAAAACGACATACTATAGTATAGCCTTTCGCTTTTCACCTTTTTTCAAATCCTCCGAAACCGTAAAAAACGTCATACTATAGTATGCCCTCCGACACCATGGACTATAGCCTTTCGCTTTTCCGCGATTTTCACCTTTTTTTCAAATCCTCCGAAATCGTAAAAAACGACATACTATAGTATGCCCTCCGACACCATGGACTATAGCCTTTCGCTTTTCCACGATTTTCACCTTTTTTTCAAATCCTCCGAAATCGTAAAAAACGACATACTATAGTATGCCCTCCGACACCATGGACTATAGCCTTTCGCTTTTCACCTTTTTTCAAATCCTCCGAAATCGTAAAAAGCGACATACTATAGTATGCCCTCCGACACCATGGACTATATATAGCCTTTCGCTTTTCCGCGATTTTCACCTTTTTTTCAAATCCTCCGAAATCGTAAAAAACGACATACTATAGTATGCCCTCCGACACCATGGACTATAGCCTTTCGCTTTTCACCTTTTTTCAAATCCTCCGAAATCGTAAAAAACGACATACTATAGTATGCCCTCCGACACCATGGACTATAGCCTTTCGCTTTTCACCTTTTTTCAAATCCTCCGAAATCGTAAAAAACGACATACTATAGTATGCCCTCCGACACCATGGACTATAGCCTTTCGCTTTTCCGCGATTTTCACCTTTTTTTCAAATCCTCCGAAATCGTAAAAAACGACATACTATAGTATGCCCTCCGACACCATGGACTATAGCCTTTCGCTTTTCACCTTTTTTCAAATCCTCCGAAATCGTAAAAAACGACATACTATAGTATGCCCTCCGACACCATGGACTATAGCCTTTCGCTTTTCCGCGATTTTCACCTTTTTTTCAAATCCTCCGAAATCGTAAAAAACGACATACTATAGTCTGCCCTCCGACACCATGGACTATAGCCTTTCGCTTTTCACCTTTTTTCAAATCCTCCGAAATCGTAAAAAACGACATACTATAGTATGCCCTCCGACACCATGGACTATAGCCTTTCGCTTTTCACCTTTTTTCAAATCCTCCGAAATCGTAAAAAGCGACATACTATAGTATGCCCTCCGACACCATGGACTATAGCCTTTCGCTTTTCCGCGATTTTCACCTTTTTTTCAAATCCTCCGAAATCGTAAAAAACGACATACTATAGTATGCCCTCTGACACCATGGACTATAGCCTTTCGCTTTTCCGCGATTTTCACCTTTTTTCAAATCCTCCGAAATCGTAAAAAACGACATACTATAGTATGCCCTCCGACACCATGGACTATAGCCTTTCGCTTTTCACCTTTTTTCAAATCCTCCGAAATCGTAAAAAACGACATACTATAGTATGCCCTCCGACACCATGGACTATAGCCTTTTGCTTTTCCGCGATTTTCACCTTTTTTCAAATCCTCCGAAATCGTAAAAAACGACATACTATAGTATGCCCTCCGACACCATGGACTATAGCCTTTCGCTTTTCACCTTTTTTCAAATCCTCCGAAATCGTAAAAAACGACATACTATAGTATGCCCTCCGACACCATGGACTATAGCCTTTCGCTTTTCCGCGATTTTCACCTTTTTTTCAAATCCTCCGAAATCGTAAAAAATGACATACTATAGTCTGCCCTCCGACACCATGGACTATAGCCTTTCGCTTTTCCACGATTTTCACCTTTTTTCAAATCCTCCGAAATCGTAAAAAACGACATACTATAGTATGCCCTCCGACACCATGGACTATAGCCTTTCGCTTTTCCGCGATTTTCACCTTTTTTTCAAATCCTCCGAAATCGTAAAAAACGACATACTATAGTATGCCCTCCGACACCATGGACTATAGCCTTTCGCTTTTCACCTTTTTTCAAATCCTCCGAAATCGTAAAAAACGACATACTATAGTATGCCCTCCGACACCATGGACTATAGCCTTTCGCTTTTCCGCGATTTTCACCTTTTTTTCAAATCCTCCGAAATCGTAAAAAACGACATACTATAGTCTGCCCTCCGACACCATGGACTATAGCCTTTCGCTTTTCCACGATTTTCACCTTTTTTCAAATCCTCCGAAATCGTAAAAAACGACATACTATAGTATGCCCTCCGACACCATGGACTATAGCCTTTCGCTTTTCACCTTTTTTCAAATCCTCCGAAATCGTAAAAAACGACATACTATAGTATGCCCTCTGACACCATGGACTATAGCCTTTCGCTTTTCCGCGATTTTCACCTTTTTTCAAATCCTCCGAAATCTTAAAAAACGACATACTATAGTATGCCCTCCGACACCATGGACTATAGCCTTTCGCTTTTCACCTTTTTTCAAATCCTCCGAAATCGTAAAAAACGACATACTATAGTATGCCCTCCGACACCATGGACTATAGCCTTTCGCTTTTCACCTTTTTTCAAATCCTCCGAAATCGTAAAAAGCGACATACTATAGTATGCCCTCCGACACCATGGACTATATATAGCCTTTCGCTTTTCCGCGATTTTCACCTTTTTTTCAAATCCTCCGAAATCGTAAAAAACGACATACTATAGTATGCCCTCCGACACCATGGACTATAGCCTTTCGCTTTTCACCTTTTTTCAAATCCTCCGAAATCGTAAAAAACGACATACTATAGTATGCCCTCCGACACCATGGACTATAGCCTTTCGCTTTTCACCTTTTTTCAAATCCTCCGAAATCGTAAAAAACGACATACTATAGTATGCCCTCCGACACCATGGACTATAGCCTTTCGCTTTTCCGCGATTTTCACCTTTTTTTCAAATCCTCCGAAATCGTAAAAAACGACATACTATAGTATGCCCTCCGACACCATGGACTATAGCCTTTCGCTTTTCACCTTTTTTCAAATCCTCCGAAATCGTAAAAAAACGACATACTATAGTATGCCCTCCGACACCATGGACTATAGCCTTTCGCTTTTCCGCGATTTTAACCTTTTTTTCAAATCCTCCGAAATCGTAAAAAACGACATACTATAGTCTGCCCTCCGACACCATGGACTATAGCCTTTCGCTTTTCACCTTTTTTCAAATCCTCCGAAATCGTAAAAAACGACATACTATAGTATGCCCTCCGACACCATGGACTATAGCCTTTCGCTTTTCACCTTTTTTCAAATCCTCCGAAATCGTAAAAAGCGACATACTATAGTATGCCCTCCGACACCATGGACTATATATAGCCTTTCGCTTTTCCGCGATTTTCACCTTTTTTTCAAATCCTCCGAAATCGTAAAAAACAACATACTATAGTATGCCCTCCGACACCATGGACTATAGCCTTTCGCTTTTCACCTTTTTTCAAATCCTCCGAAATCGTAAAAAACGACATACTATAGTATGCCCTCCGACACCATGGACTATAGCCTTTCGCTTTTCACCTTTTTTCAAATCCTCCGAAATCGTAAAAAACGACATACTATAGTATGCCCTCCGACACCATGGACTATAGCCTTTCGCTTTCCCGCGATTTTCACCTTTTTTTCAAATCCTCCGAAATCGTAAAAAACGACATACTATAGTATGCCCTCCGACACCATGGACTATAGCCTTTCGCTTTTCACCTTTTTTCAAATCCTCCGAAATCGTAAAAAACGACATACTATAGTATGCCCTCCGACACCATGGACTATAGCCTTTCGCTTTCCCGCGATTTTCACCTTTTTTTCAAATCCTCCGAAATCGTAAAAAACGACATACTATAGTATGCCCTCCGACTCCATGGACTATAGCCTTTCGCTTTTCACCTTTTTTCAAATCCTCCGAAATCGTAAAAAACGACATACTATAGTATGCCCTCCGACACCATGGACTATAGCCTTTCGCTTTTCCGCGATTTTCACCTTTTTTTCAAATCCTCCGAAATCGTAAAAAACGACATACTATAGTCTGCCCTCCGACACCATGGACTATAGCCTTTCGCTTTTCACCTTTTTTCAAATCCTCCGAAATCGTAAAAAACGACATACTATAGTATGCCCTCCAACACCATGGACTATAGCCTTTCGCTTTTCACCTTTTTTCAAATCCTCCGAAATCGTAAAAAACGACATACTATAGTATGCCCTCCGACACCATGGACTATAGCCTTTTGCTTTTCCGCGATTTTCACCTTTTTTCAAATCCTCCGAAATCGTAAAAAACGACATACTATAGTATGCCCTCCGACACCATGGACTATAGCCTTTCGCTTTTCACCTTTTTTCAAATCCTCCGAAATCGTAAAAAACGACATACTATAGTATGCCCTCTGACACCATGGACTATAGCCTTTCGCTTTTCACCTTTTTTCAAATCCTCCGAAATCGTAAAAAACGACATACTATAGTATGCCCTCCGACACCATGGACTATAGCCTTTTGCTTTTCCGCGATTTTCACCTTTTTTCAAATCCTCCGAAATCGTAAAAAACGACACACTATAGTATGCCCTCCGACACCATGGACTATAGCCTTTCGCTTTTCACCTTTTTTCAAATCCTCCGAAACCATAAAAAACGACATACTATAGTCTGCCCTCCGACACCATGGACTATAGCCTTTCGCTTTTCCACGATTTTCACCTTTTTTCAAATCCTCCGAAATCGTAAAAAACGACATACTATAGTATGCCCTCCGACACCATGGACTATAGCCTTTCGCTTTTCACCTTTTTTCAAATCCTCCGAAATCGTAAAAAACGACATACTATAGTATGCCCTCTGACACCATGGACTATAGCCTTTCGCTTTTCCGCGATTTTCACCTTTTTTCAAATCCTCCGAAATCGTAAAAAACGACATACTATAGTATGCCCTCCGACACCATGGACTATAGCCTTTCGCTTTTCACCTTTTTTCAAATCCTCCGAAACCGTAAAAAACGACATACTATAGTATGCCCTCCGACACCATGGACTATAGCCTTTCGCTTTTCCGCGATTTTCACCTTTTTTTCAAATCCTCCGAAATCGTAAAAAACGACATACTATAGTATGCCCTCTGACACCATGGACTATAGCCTTTCGCTTTTCCGCGATTTTCACCTTTTTTCAAATCCTCCGAAATCGTAAAAAACGACATACTATAGTATGCCCTCCGACACCATGGACTATAGCCTTTCGCTTTTCACCTTTTTTCAAATCCTCCGAAATCGTAAAAAACGACATACTATAGTATGCCCTCCGACACCATGGACTATAGCCTTTTGCTTTTCCGCGATTTTCACCTTTTTTCAAATCCTCCGAAATCGTAAAAAACGACATACTATAGTATGCCCTCCGACACCATGGACTATAGCCTTTCGCTTTTCACCTTTTTTCAAATCCTCCGAAACCGTAAAAAACGACATACTATAGTATGCCCTCCGACACCATGGACTATAGCCTTTCGCTTTTCCGCGATTTTCACCTTTTTTTCAAATCCTCCGAAATCGTAAAAAACGACATACTATAGTATGCCCTCTGACACCATGGACTATAGCCTTTCGCTTTTCCGCGATTTTCACCTTTTTTCAAATCCTCCGAAATCGTAAAAAACGACATACTATAGTATGCCCTCCGACACCATGGACTATAGCCTTTCGCTTTTCACCTTTTTTCAAATCCTCCGAAATCGTAAAAAACGACATACTATAGTATGCCCTCCGACACCATGGACTATAGCCTTTTGCTTTTCCGCGATTTTCACCTTTTTTCAAATCCTCCGAAATCGTAAAAAACGACATACTATAGTATAGCCTTTCGCTTTTCACCTTTTTTCAAATCCTCCGAAACCGTAAAAAACGTCATACTATAGTATGCCCTCCGACACCATGGACTATAGCCTTTCGCTTTTCCGCGATTTTCACCTTTTTTTCAAATCCTCCGAAATCGTAAAAAACGACATACTATAGTATGCCCTCCGACACCATGGACTATAGCCTTTCGCTTTTCCACGATTTTCACCTTTTTTCAAATCCTCCGAAATCGTAAAAAACGACATACTATAGTATGCCCTCCGACACCATGGACTATAGCCTTTCGCTTTTCACCTTTTTTCAAATCCTCCGAAATCGTAAAAAACGACATACTATAGTATGCCCTCTGACACCATGGACTATAGCCTTTCGCTTTTCCGCGATTTTCACCTTTTTTCAAATCCTCCGAAATCGTAAAAAACGACATACTATAGTATGCCCTCCGACACCATGGACTATAGCCTTTCGCTTTTCACCTTTTTTCAAATCCTCCGAAATCGTAAAAAACGACATACTATAGTATGCCCTCCAACACCATGGACTATATATAGCCTTTCGCTTTTCCGCGATTTTCACCTTTTTTTCAAATCCTCCGAAATCGTAAAAAACGACATACTATAGTATGCCCTCCGACACCATGGACTATAGCCTTTCGCTTTTCCGCGATTTTCACCTTTTTTCAAATCCTCCGAAATCGTAAAAAACGACATACTAGTATGCCCTCCAACACTATGGACTATAGCCTTTCGCTTTTCACCTTTTTTAAAATCCTCCGAAATCGTAAAAAACGACATACTATAGTATGCCCTCCGACACCATGGACTATAGCCTTTCGCTTTTCCGCGATTTTCACCTTTTTTTCAAATCAAATCGTAAAAAACGACATACTATAGTATGCCCTCCGACACCAGGGACTATAGCCTTTCGCTTTTCCGCGATTTTCACCTTTTTTCAAATCCTCCGAAATCGTAAAAAACGACATACTATAGTATGCCCTCCGACACCATGGACTATAGCCTTTCGCTTTTCACCTTTTTTCAAATCCTCCGAAACCGTAAAAAACGACATACTATAGTATGCCCTCCGACACCATGGACTATAGCCTTTCGCTTTTCCGCGATTTTCACCTTTTTTTCAAATCCTCCGAAATCGTAAAAAACGACATACTATAGTATGCCCTCTGACACCATGGACTATAGCCTTTCGCTTTTCCGCGATTTTCACCTTTTTTCAAATCCTCCGAAATCGTAAAAAACGACATACTATAGTATGCCCTCCGACACCATGGACTATAGCCTTTCGCTTTTCACCTTTTTTCAAATCCTCCGAAATCGTAAAAAACGACATACTATAGTATGCCCTCCGACACCATGGACTATAGCCTTTTGCTTTTCCGCGATTTTCACCTTTTTTCAAATCCTCCGAAATCGTAAAAAACGACATACTATAGTATAGCCTTTCGCTTTTCACCTTTTTTCAAATCCTCCGAAACCGTAAAAAACGTCATACTATAGTATGCCCTCCGACACCATGGACTATAGCCTTTCGCTTTTCCGCGATTTTCACCTTTTTTCAAATCCTCCGAAATCGTAAAAAACGACATACTAGTATGCCCTCCAACACTATGGACTATAGCCTTTCGCTTTTCACCTTTTTTAAAATCCTCCGAAATCGTAAAAAACGACATACTATAGTATGCCCTCCGACACCATGGACTATAGCCTTTCGCTTTTCCGCGATTTTCACCTTTTTTTCAAATCAAATCGTAAAAAACGACATACTATAGTATGCCCTCCGACACCAGGGACTATAGCCTTTCGCTTTTCCGCGATTTTCACCTTTTTTCAAATCCTCCGAAATCGTAAAAAACGACATACTATAGTATGCCCTCCGACACCATGGACTATAGCCTTTCGCTTTTCACCTTTTTTCAAATCCTCCGAAACCGTAAAAAACGACATACTATAGTATGCCCTCCGACACCATGGACTATAGCCTTTCGCTTTTCCGCGATTTTCACCTTTTTTTCAAATCCTCCGAAATCGTAAAAAACGACATACTATAGTCTGCCCTCCGACACCATGGACTATAGCCTTTCGCTTTTCACCTTTTTTCAAATCCTCCGAAATCGTAAAAAACGACATACTATAGTATGCCCTCCAACACCATGGACTATAGCCTTTCGCTTTTCACCTTTTTTCAAATCCTCCGAAATCGTAAAAAACGACATACTATAGTATGCCCTCCGACACCATGGACTATAGCCTTTTGCTTTTCCGCGATTTTCACCTTTTTTCAAATCCTCCGAAATCGTAAAAAACGACATACTATAGTATGCCCTCCGACACCATGGACTATAGCCTTTCGCTTTTCACCTTTTTTCAAATCCTCCGAAATCGTAAAAAACGACATACTATAGTATGCCCTCTGACACCATGGACTATAGCCTTTCGCTTTTCACCTTTTTTCAAATCCTCCGAAATCGTAAAAAACGACATACTATAGTATGCCCTCCGACACCATGGACTATAGCCTTTTGCTTTTCCGCGATTTTCACCTTTTTTCAAATCCTCCGAAATCGTAAAAAACGACACACTATAGTATGCCCTCCGACACCTTGGACTATAGCCTTTCGCTTTTCACCTTTTTTCAAATCCTCCGAAACCATAAAAAACGACATACTATAGTCTGCCCTCCGACACCATGGACTATAGCCTTTTGCTTTTCCACGATTTTCACCTTTTTTCAAATCCTCCGAAATCGTAAAAAACGACATACTATAGTATGCCCTCCGACACCATGGACTATAGCCTTTCGCTTTTCACCTTTTTTCAAATCCTCCGAAATCGTAAAAAACGACATACTATAGTATGCCCTCTGACACCATGGACTATAGCCTTTCGCTTTTCCGCGATTTTCACCTTTTTTCAAATCCTCCGAAATCGTAAAAAACGACATACTATAGTATGCCCTCCGACACCATGGACTATAGCCTTTCGCTTTTCACCTTTTTTCAAATCCTCCGAAACCGTAAAAAACGACATACTATAGTATGCCCTCCGACACCATGGACTATAGCCTTTCGCTTTTCCGCGATTTTCACCTTTTTTTCAAATCCTCCGAAATCGTAAAAAACGACATACTATAGTATGCCCTCTGACACCATGGACTATAGCCTTTCGCTTTTCCGCGATTTTCACCTTTTTTCAAATCCTCCGAAATCGTAAAAAACGACATACTATAGTATGCCCTCCGACACCATGGACTATAGCCTTTCGCTTTTCACCTTTTTTCAAATCCTCCGAAATCGTAAAAAACGACATACTATAGTATGCCCTCCGACACCATGGACTATAGCCTTTTGCTTTTCCGCGATTTTCACCTTTTTTCAAATCCTCCGAAATCGTAAAAAACGACATACTATAGTATGCCCTCCGACACCATGGACTATAGCCTTTCGCTTTTCACCTTTTTTCAAATCCTCCGAAACCGTAAAAAACGACATACTATAGTATGCCCTCCGACACCATGGACTATAGCCTTTCGCTTTTCCGCGATTTTCACCTTTTTTTCAAATCCTCCGAAATCGTAAAAAACGACATACTATAGTATGCCCTCTGACACCATGGACTATAGCCTTTCGCTTTTCCGCGATTTTCACCTTTTTTCAAATCCTCCGAAATCGTAAAAAACGACATACTATAGTATGCCCTCCGACACCATGGACTATAGCCTTTCGCTTTTCACCTTTTTTCAAATCCTCCGAAATCGTAAAAAACGACATACTATAGTATGCCCTCCGACACCATGGACTATAGCCTTTTGCTTTTCCGCGATTTTCACCTTTTTTCAAATCCTCCGAAATCGTAAAAAACGACATACTATAGTATAGCCTTTCGCTTTTCACCTTTTTTCAAATCCTCCGAAACCGTAAAAAACGTCATACTATAGTATGCCCTCCGACACCATGGACTATAGCCTTTCGCTTTTCCGCGATTTTCACCTTTTTTTCAAATCCTCCGAAATCGTAAAAAACGACATACTATAGTATGCCCTCCGACACCATGGACTATAGCCTTTCGCTTTTCCACGATTTTCACCTTTTTTCAAATCCTCCGAAATCGTAAAAAACGACATACTATAGTATGCCCTCCGACACCATGGACTATAGCCTTTCGCTTTTCACCTTTTTTCAAATCCTCCGAAATCGTAAAAAACGACATACTATAGTATGCCCTCTGACACCATGGACTATAGCCTTTCGCTTTTCCGCGATTTTCACCTTTTTTCAAATCCTCCGAAATCGTAAAAAACGACATACTATAGTATGCCCTCCGACACCATGGACTATAGCCTTTCGCTTTTCACCTTTTTTCAAATCCTCCGAAATCGTAAAAAACGACATACTATAGTATGCCCTCCAACACCATGGACTATATATAGCCTTTCGCTTTTCCGCGATTTTCACCTTTTTTTCAAATCCTCCGAAATCGTAAAAAACGACATACTATAGTATGCCCTCCGACACCATGGACTATAGCCTTTCGCTTTTCCGCGATTTTCACCTTTTTTCAAATCCTCCGAAATCGTAAAAAACGACATACTAGTATGCCCTCCAACACTATGGACTATAGCCTTTCGCTTTTCACCTTTTTTAAAATCCTCCGAAATCGTAAAAAACGACATACTATAGTATGCCCTCCGACACCATGGACTATAGCCTTTCGCTTTTCCGCGATTTTCACCTTTTTTTCAAATCAAATCGTAAAAAACGACATACTATAGTATGCCCTCCGACACCAGGGACTATAGCCTTTCGCTTTTCCGCGATTTTCACCTTTTTTCAAATCCTCCGAAATCGTAAAAAACGACATACTATAGTATGCCCTCCGACACCATGGACTATAGCCTTTCGCTTTTCACCTTTTTTCAAATCCTCCGAAACCGTAAAAAACGACATACTATAGTATGCCCTCCGACACCATGGACTATAGCCTTTCGCTTTTCCGCGATTTTCACCTTTTTTTCAAATCCTCCGAAATCGTAAAAAACGACATACTATAGTATGCCCTCTGACACCATGGACTATAGCCTTTCGCTTTTCCGCGATTTTCACCTTTTTTCAAATCCTCCGAAATCGTAAAAAACGACATACTATAGTATGCCCTCCGACACCATGGACTATAGCCTTTCGCTTTTCACCTTTTTTCAAATCCTCCGAAATCGTAAAAAACGACATACTATAGTATGCCCTCCGACACCATGGACTATAGCCTTTTGCTTTTCCGCGATTTTCACCTTTTTTCAAATCCTCCGAAATCGTAAAAAACGACATACTATAGTATAGCCTTTCGCTTTTCACCTTTTTTCAAATCCTCCGAAACCGTAAAAAACGTCATACTATAGTATGCCCTCCGACACCATGGACTATAGCCTTTCGCTTTTCCGCGATTTTCACCTTTTTTCAAATCCTCCGAAATCGTAAAAAACGACATACTAGTATGCCCTCCAACACTATGGACTATAGCCTTTCGCTTTTCACCTTTTTTAAAATCCTCCGAAATCGTAAAAAACGACATACTATAGTATGCCCTCCGACACCATGGACTATAGCCTTTCGCTTTTCCGCGATTTTCACCTTTTTTTCAAATCAAATCGTAAAAAACGACATACTATAATATGCCCTCCGACACCAGGGACTATAGCCTTTCGCTTTTCCGCGATTTTCACCTTTTTTCAAATCCTCCGAAATCGTAAAAAACGACATACTATAGTATGCCCTCCGACACCATGGACTATAGCCTTTCGCTTTTCACCTTTTTTCAAATCCTCCGAAACCGTAAAAAACGACATACTATAGTATGCCCTCCGACACCATGGACTATAGCCTTTCGCTTTTCCGCGATTTTCACCTTTTTTTCAAATCCTCCGAAATCGTAAAAAACGACATACTATAGTATGCCCTCTGACACCATGGACTATAGCCTTTCGCTTTTCCGCGATTTTCACCTTTTTTCAAATCCTCCGAAATCGTAAAAAACGACATACTATAGTATGCCCTCCGACACCATGGACTATAGCCTTTCGCTTTTCACCTTTTTTCAAATCCTCCGAAATCGTAAAAAACGACATACTATAGTATGCCCTCCGACACCATGGACTATAGCCTTTTGCTTTTCCGCGATTTTCACCTTTTTTCAAATCCTCCGAAATCGTAAAAAACGACATACTATAGTATAGCCTTTCGCTTTTCACCTTTTTTCAAATCCTCCGAAACCGTAAAAAACGTCATACTATAGTATGCCCTCCGACACCATGGACTATAGCCTTTCGCTTTTCCGCGATTTTCACCTTTTTTTCAAATCCTCCGAAATCGTAAAAAACGACATACTATAGTATGCCCTCCGACACCATGGACTATAGCCTTTCGCTTTTCCACGATTTTCACCTTTTTTCAAATCCTCCGAAATCGTAAAAAACGACATACTATAGTATGCCCTCCGACACCATGGACTATAGCCTTTCGCTTTTCACCTTTTTTCAAATCCTCCGAAATCGTAAAAAACGACATACTATAGTATGCCCTCTGACACCATGGACTATAGCCTTTCGCTTTTCCGCGATTTTCACCTTTTTTCAAATCCTCCGAAATCGTAAAAAACGACATACTATAGTATGCCCTCCGACACCATGGACTATAGCCTTTCGCTTTTCACCTTTTTTCAAATCCTCCGAAATCGTAAAAAACGACATACTATAGTATGCCCTCCGACACCATGGACTATAGCCTTTTGCTTTTCCGCGATTTTCACCTTTTTTCAAATCCTCCGAAATCGTAAAAAACGACATACTATAGTATAGCCTTTCGCTTTTCACCTTTTTTCAAATCCTCCGAAACCGTAAAAAACGTCATACTATAGTATGCCCTCCGACACCATGGACTATAGCCTTTCGCTTTTCACCTTTTTTCAAATCCTCCGAAACCGTAAAAAACGACATACTATAGTATGCCCTCCGACACCATGGACTATAGCCTTTCGCTTTTCCGCGATTTTCACCTTTTTTTCAAATCCTCCGAAATCGTAAAAAACGACATACTATAGTATGCCCTCTGACACCATGGACTATAGCCTTTCGCTTTTCCGCGATTTTCACCTTTTTTCAAATCCTCCGAAATCGTAAAAAACGACATACTATAGTATGCCCTCCGACACCATGGACTATAGCCTTTCGCTTTTCACCTTTTTTCAAATCCTCCGAAATCGTAAAAAACGACATACTATAGTATGCCCTCCGACACCATGGACTATAGCCTTTTGCTTTTCCGCGATTTTCACCTTTTTTCAAATCCTCCGAAATCGTAAAAAACGACATACTATAGTATAGCCTTTCGCTTTTCACCTTTTTTCAAATCCTCCGAAACCGTAAAAAACGTCATACTATAGTATGCCCTCCGACACCATGGACTATAGCCTTTCGCTTTTCCGCGATTTTCACCTTTTTTTCAAATCCTCCGAAATCGTAAAAAACGACATACTATAGTATGCCCTCCGACACCATGGACTATAGCCTTTCGCTTTTCCACGATTTTCACCTTTTTTCAAATCCTCCGAAATCGTAAAAAACGACATACTATAGTATGCCCTCCGACACCATGGACTATAGCCTTTCGCTTTTCACCTTTTTTCAAATCCTCCGAAATCGTAAAAAACGACATACTATAGTATGCCCTCTGACACCATGGACTATATATAGCCTTTCGCTTTTCCGCGATTTTCACCTTTTTTTCAAATCCTCCGAAATCGTAAAAAACGACATACTATAGTATGCCCTCCGACACCATGGACTATAGCCTTTCGCTTTTCCGCGATTTTCACCTTTTTTCAAATCCTCCGAAATCGTAAAAAACGACATACTAGTATGCCCTCCAACACTATGGACTATAGCCTTTCGCTTTTCACCTTTTTTAAAATCCTCCGAAATCGTAAAAAACGACATACTATAGTATGCCCTCCGACACCATGGACTATAGCCTTTCGCTTTTCCGCGATTTTCACCTTTTTTTCAAATCAAATCGTAAAAAACGACATACTATAGTATGCCCTCCGACACCAGGGACTATAGCCTTTCGCTTTTCCGCGATTTTCACCTTTTTTCAAATCCTCCGAAATCGTAAAAAACGACATACTATAGTATGCCCTCCGACACCATGGACTATAGCCTTTCGCTTTTCACCTTTTTTCAAATCCTCCGAAACCGTAAAAAACGACATACTATAGTATGCCCTCCGACACCATGGACTATAGCCTTTCGCTTTTCCGCGATTTTCACCTTTTTTTCAAATCCTCCGAAATCGTAAAAAACGACATACTATAGTATGCCCTCTGACACCATGGACTATAGCCTTTCGCTTTTCCGCGATTTTCACCTTTTTTCAAATCCTCCGAAATCGTAAAAAACGACATACTATAGTATGCCCTCCGACACCATGGACTATAGCCTTTCGCTTTTCACCTTTTTTCAAATCCTCCGAAATCGTAAAAAACGACATACTATAGTATGCCCTCCGACACCATGGACTATAGCCTTTTGCTTTTCCGCGATTTTCACCTTTTTTCAAATCCTCCGAAATCGTAAAAAACGACATACTATAGTATAGCCTTTCGCTTTTCACCTTTTTTCAAATCCTCCGAAACCGTAAAAAACGTCATACTATAGTATGCCCTCCGACACCATGGACTATAGCCTTTCGCTTTTCCGCGATTTTCACCTTTTTTTCAAATCCTCCGAAATCGTAAAAAACGGCATACTATAGTATGCCCTCCGACACCATGGACTATAGCCTTTCGCTTTTCCACGATTTTCACCTTTTTTCAAATCCTCCGAAATCGTAAAAAACGACATACTATAGTATGCCCTCCGACACCATGGACTATAGCCTTTCGCTTTTCACCTTTTTTCAAATCCTCCGAAATCGTAAAAAACGACATACTATAGTATGCCCTCTGACACCATGGACTATAGCCTTTCGCTTTTCCGCGATTTTCACCTTTTTTCAAATCCTCCGAAATCGTAAAAAACGACATACTATAGTATGCCCTCCGACACCATGGACTGTAGCCTTTCGCTTTTCACCTTTTTTCAAATCCTCCGAAATCGTAAAAAACGACATACTATAGTATGCCCTCCGACACCATGGACTATATATAGCCTTTCGCTTTTCCGCGATTTTCACCTTTTTTTCAAATCCTCCGAAATCGTAAAAAACGACATACTATAGTATGCCCTCCGACACCATGGACTATAGCCTTTCGCTTTTCCGCGATTTTCACCTTTTTTCAAATCCTCCGAAATCGTAAAAAACGACATACTAGTATGCCCTCCAACACTATGGACTATAGCCTTTCGCTTTTCACCTTTTTTAAAATCCTCCGAAATCGTAAAAAACGACATACTATAGTATGCCCTCCGACACCATGGACTATAGCCTTTCGCTTTTCCGCGATTTTTACCTTTTTTCAAATCCTCCGAAATCGTAAAAAACGACATACTATAGTATGCCCTCCGACACCATGGACTATAGCCTTTCGCTTTTCCGCGATTTTCACCTTTTTTTCAAATCAAATCGTAAAAAACGACATACTATAGTATGCCCTCCGACACCAGGGACTATAGCCTTTCGCTTTTCCGCGATTTTCACCTTTTTTCAAATCCTCCGAAATCGTAAAAAACGACATACTATAGTATGCCCTCCGACACCATGGACTATAGCCTTTTGCTTTTCCGCAATTTTCACCTTTTTTCAAATCCTCCGAAATCGTAAAAAACGACATACTATAGTATGCCCTCCGACACCATGGACTATAGCCTTTCGCTTTTCACCTTTTTTCAAATCCTCCGAAATCGTAAAAAACGACATACTATAGTATGCCCTCCGAGACCATGGACTATAGCCTTTCGCTTTTCACCTTTTTTCAAATCCTCCGAAATCGTAAAAAACGACATACTATAGTATGCCCTCCGACACCATGGACTATAGCCTTTCGCTTTTCCGCGATTTTCACCTTTTTTTCAAATCCTCCGAAATCGTAAAAAACGACATACTATAGTATGCCCTCCGACACCATGGACTATAGCCTTTCGCTTTTCCGCGATTTTCACCTTTTTTCAAATCATCCAAAATCGTAAAAAACGACATACTAGTATGCCCTCCGACACCATGGACTATAGCCTTTCGCTTTTCACCTTTTTTCAAATCCTCCGAAATCGTAAAAAACGACATACTATAGTATGCCCTCCGACACCATGGACTATAGCCTTTTGCTTTTCCGCGATTTTCACCTTTTTTCAAATCCTCCGAAATCGTAAAAAACGACATACTATAGTATGCCCTCCGACACCATGGACTATAGCCTTTTGCTTTTCACCTTTTTTCAAATCCTCCGAAATCGTAAAAAACGACATACTATAGTATGCCCTCCGACACCATGGACTATAGCCTTTTGCTTTTCCGCGATTTTCACCTTTTTTCAAATCCTCCGAAATCGTAAAAAACGACATACTATAGTATGCCCTCCGACACCATGGACTATAGCCTTTCGCTTTTCACCTTTTATCAAATCCTCCGAAATCGTAAAAAACGACATACTATAGTATGCCCTCCGACACCATGGACTATAGCCTTTCGCTTTTCACCTTTTTTCAAATCCTCCGAAATCGTAAAAAACGACATACTATAGTATGCCCTCCGACACCATGGACTATAGCCTTTCGCTTTTCCGCGATTTTCACCTTTTTTTCAAATCCTCCGAAATCGTAAAAAACGACATACTATAGTATGCCCTCCGACACCATGGACTATAGCCTTTCGCTTTTCCGCGATTTTCACCTTTTTTCAAATCCTCCAAAATCGTAAAAAACGACATACTAGTATGCCCTCCGACACCATGGACTATAGCCTTTCGCTTTTCACCTTTTTTCAAATCCTCCGAAATCGTAAAAAACGAAATACTATAGTATGCCCTCCGACACCATGGACTATAGCCTTTTGCTTTTCCGCGATTTTCACCTTTTTCAAATCTTCCGAAATCGTAAAAAACGACATACTATAGTATGCCCTCCGACACCATGGACTATAGCCTTTCGCTTTTCACCTTTTTTCAAATCCTCCGAAATCGTAAAAAACGATATACTATAGTATGCCCTCCGACACCATGGACTATAGCCTTTCGCTTTTCCGCGATTTTCACCTTTTTTTCAAATCTTCCGAAATCGTAAAAAACGACATACTATAGTATGCCCTCCGACACCATGGACTATAGCCTTTCGCTTTTCACCTTTTTTCAAATCCTCCGAAATCGTAAAAAACGATATACTATAGTATGCCCTCCGACACCATGGACTATAGCCTTTCGCTTTTCCGCGATTTTCACCTTTTTTCAAATCCTCCGAAATCGTAAAAAACGACATACTATAGTCTGCCCTCCGACACCATGGACTATAGCCTTTCGCTTTTCCGCGATTTTCACCTTTTTTTCAAATCCTCCGAAATCGTAAAAAACGTCATACTATAGTATGCCCTCCGACACCATGGACTATAGCCTTTCGCTTTTCCGCGATTTTCACCTTTTTTTCAAATCCTCCGAAATCGTAAAAAACGACATACTATAGTCTGCCCTCCGACACCATGGACTATAGCCTTTCGCCTTTCCACGATTTTCACCTTTTTTCAAATCCTCCGAAATCGTAAAAAACGACATACTATAGTATGCCCTCTGACACCATGGACTATAGCCTTTCGCTTTTCCGCGATTTTCACCTTTTTTTCAAATCCTCCGAAATCGTAAAAAACGACATACTATAGTATGCCCTCCGACACCATGGACTATAGCCTTTCGCTTTTCACCTTTTTTCAAATCCTCCGAAATCGTAAAAAACGGCATACTATAGTATGCCCTCCGACACCATGGACTATAGCCTTTCGCTTTTCACCTTTTTTCAAATCCTCCGAAATCGTAAAAAACGACATACTATAGTATGCCCTCCGACACCATGGACTATAGCCTTTTGCTTTTCCGCGATTTTCACCTTTTTTCAAATCCTCCGAAATCGTAAAAAACGACATACTATAATCTGCCCTCCGACACCATGGACTATAGCCTTTCGCTTTTCCGCGATTTTCACCTTTTTTTCAAATCCTCCGAAATCGTAAAAAACGACATACTATAGTCTGCCCTCCGACACCATGGACTATAGCCTTTCGCCTTTCCACGATTTTCACCTTTTTTCAAATCCTCCGAAATCGTAAAAAACGACATACTATAGTATGCCCTCTGACACCATGGACTATAGCCTTTCGCTTTTCCGCGATTTTCACCTTTTTTCAAATCCTCCGAAATCGTAAAAAACGGAATACTATAGTATGCCCTCCGACACCATGGATTATAGCCTTTCGCTTTTCACCTTTTTTCAAATCCTCCGAAATCGTAAAAAACGACATACTATAGTATGCCCTCCGACACCATGGACTATAGCCTTTTGCTTTTCCGCGATTTTCACCTTTTTTCAAATCCTCCGAAATCGTAAAAAACGACATACTATAGTCTGCCCTCCGACACCATGGACTATAGCCTTTCGCTTTTCCGCGATTTTCACCTTTTTTCAAATCCTCCGAAATCGTAAAAAACGACATACTATAGTATGCCCTCCGACACCATGGACTATAGCCTTTCGCTTTTCACCTTTTTTCAAATCCTCCGAAATCGTAAAAAACGATATACTATAGTATGCCCTCCGACACCATGGACTATAGCCTTTCGCTTTTCCGCGATTTTCACCTTTTTTCAAATCCTCCGAAATCGTAAAAAACGACATACTATAGTCTGCCCTCCGACACCATGGACTATAGCCTTTCGCTTTTCCGCGATTTTCACCTTTTTTTCAAATCCTCCGAAATCGTAAAAAACGTCATACTATAGTATGCCCTCCGACACCATGGACTATAGCCTTTCGCTTTTCCGCGATTTTCACCTTTTTTCAAATCCTCCGAAATCGTAAAAAACGACATATTATAGTATGCCCTCCGACACCATGGACTATAGCCTTTCGCTTTTCACCTTTTTTCAAATCCTCCGAAATCGTAAAAAACGACATACTATAGTATGCCCTCCGACACCATGGACTATAGCCTTTTGCTTTTCCGCGATTTTCACCTTTTTTCAAATCCTCCGAAATCGTAAAAAACGACATACTATAGTATAGCCTTTCGCTTTTCACCTTTTTTCAAATCCTCCGAAACCGTAAAAAACGTCATACTATAGTATGCCCTCCGACACCATGGACTATAGCCTTTCGCTTTTCACCTTTTTTCAAATCCTCCGAAACCGTAAAAAACGACATACTATAGTATGCCCTCCGACACCATGGACTATAGCCTTTCGCTTTTCCGCGATTTTCACCTTTTTTTCAAATCCTCCGAAATCGTAAAAAACGACATACTATAGTATGCCCTCTGACACCATGGACTATAGCCTTTCGCTTTTCCGCGATTTTCACCTTTTTTCAAATCCTCCGAAATCGTAAAAAACGACATACTATAGTATGCCCTCCGACACCATGGACTATAGCCTTTCGCTTTTCACCTTTTTTCAAATCCTCCGAAATCGTAAAAAACGACATACTATAGTATGCCCTCCGACACCATGGACTATAGCCTTTTGCTTTTCCGCGATTTTCACCTTTTTTCAAATCCTCCGAAATCGTAAAAAACGACATACTATAGTATAGCCTTTCGCTTTTCACCTTTTTTCAAATCCTCCGAAACCGTAAAAAACGTCATACTATAGTATGCCCTCCGACACCATGGACTATAGCCTTTCGCTTTTCCGCGATTTTCACCTTTTTTTCAAATCCTCCGAAATCGTAAAAAACGACATACTATAGTATGCCCTCCGACACCATGGACTATAGCCTTTCGCTTTTCCACGATTTTCACCTTTTTTCAAATCCTCCGAAATCGTAAAAAACGACATACTATAGTATGCCCTCCGACACCATGGACTATAGCCTTTCGCTTTTCACCTTTTTTCAAATCCTCCGAAATCGTAAAAAACGACATACTATAGTATGCCCTCTGACACCATGGACTATAGCCTTTCGCTTTTCCGCGATTTTCACCTTTTTTCAAATCCTCCGAAATCGTAAAAAACGACATACTATAGTATGCCCTCCGACACCATGGACTATAGCCTTTCGCTTTTCACCTTTTTTCAAATCCTCCGAAATCGTAAAAAACGACATACTATAGTATGCCCTCCAACACCATGGACTATATATAGCCTTTCGCTTTTCCGCGATTTTCACCTTTTTTTCAAATCCTCCGAAATCGTAAAAAACGACATACTATAGTATGCCCTCCGACACCATGGACTATAGCCTTTCGCTTTTCCGCGATTTTCACCTTTTTTCAAATCCTCCGAAATCGTAAAAAACGACATACTAGTATGCCCTCCAACACTATGGACTATAGCCTTTCGCTTTTCACCTTTTTTAAAATCCTCCGAAATCGTAAAAAACGACATACTATAGTATGCCCTCCGACACCATGGACTATAGCCTTTCGCTTTTCCGCGATTTTCACCTTTTTTTCAAATCAAATCGTAAAAAACGACATACTATAGTATGCCCTCCGACACCAGGGACTATAGCCTTTCGCTTTTCCGCGATTTTCACCTTTTTTCAAATCCTCCGAAATCGTAAAAAACGACATACTATAGTATGCCCTCCGACACCATGGACTATAGCCTTTCGCTTTTCACCTTTTTTCAAATCCTCCGAAACCGTAAAAAACGACATACTATAGTATGCCCTCCGACACCATGGACTATAGCCTTTCGCTTTTCCGCGATTTTCACCTTTTTTTCAAATCCTCCGAAATCGTAAAAAACGACATACTATAGTATGCCCTCTGACACCATGGACTATAGCCTTTCGCTTTTCCGCGATTTTCACCTTTTTTCAAATCCTCCGAAATCGTAAAAAACGACATACTATAGTATGCCCTCCGACACCATGGACTATAGCCTTTCGCTTTTCACCTTTTTTCAAATCCTCCGAAATCGTAAAAAACGACATACTATAGTATGCCCTCCGACACCATGGACTATAGCCTTTTGCTTTTCCGCGATTTTCACCTTTTTTCAAATCCTCCGAAATCGTAAAAAACGACATACTATAGTATAGCCTTTCGCTTTTCACCTTTTTTCAAATCCTCCGAAACCGTAAAAAACGTCATACTATAGTATGCCCTCCGACACCATGGACTATAGCCTTTCGCTTTTCCGCGATTTTCACCTTTTTTTCAAATCCTCCGAAATCGTAAAAAACGACATACTATAGTATGCCCTCCGACACCATGGACTATAGCCTTTCGCTTTTCCACGATTTTCACCTTTTTTCAAATCCTCCGAAATCGTAAAAAACGACATACTATAGTATGCCCTCCGACACCATGGACTATAGCCTTTCGCTTTTCACCTTTTTTCAAATCCTCCGAAATCGTAAAAAACGACATACTATAGTATGCCCTCTGACACCATGGACTATAGCCTTTCGCTTTTCCGCGATTTTCACCTTTTTTCAAATCCTCCGAAATCGTAAAAAACGACATACTATAGTATGCCCTCCGACACCATGGACTATAGCCTTTCGCTTTTCACCTTTTTTCAAATCCTCCGAAATCGTAAAAAACGACATACTATAGTATGCCCTCCGACACCATGGACTATATATAGCCTTTCGCTTTTCCGCGATTTTCACCTTTTTTTCAAATCCTCCGAAATCGTAAAAAACGACATACTATAGTATGCCCTCCGACACCATGGACTATAGCCTTTCGCTTTTCCGCGATTTTCACCTTTTTTCAAATCCTCCGAAATCGTAAAAAACGACATACTAGTATGCCCTCCAACACTATGGACTATAGCCTTTCGCTTTTCACCTTTTTTAAAATCCTCCGAAATCGTAAAAAACGACATACTATAGTATGCCCTCCGACACCATGGACTATAGCCTTTCGCTTTTCCGCGATTTTTACCTTTTTTCAAATCCTCCGAAATCGTAAAAAACGACATACTATAGTATGCCCTCCGACACCATGGACTATAGCCTTTCGCTTTTCCGCGATTTTCACCTTTTTTTCAAATCAAATCGTAAAAAACGACATACTATAGTATGCCCTCCGACACCAGGGACTATAGCCTTTCGCTTTTCCGCGATTTTCACCTTTTTTCAAATCCTCCGAAATCGTAAAAAACGACATACTATAGTATGCCCTCCGACACCATGGACTATAGCCTTTTGCTTTTCCGCAATTTTCACCTTTTTTCAAATCCTCCGAAATCGTAAAAAACGACATACTATAGTATGCCCTCCGACACCATGGACTATAGCCTTTCGCTTTTCACCTTTTTTCAAATCCTCCGAAATCGTAAAAAACGACATACTATAGTATGCCCTCCGACACCATGGACTATAGCCTTTCGCTTTTCACCTTTTTTCAAATCCTCCGAAATCGTAAAAAACGACATACTATAGTATGCCCTCCGACACCATGGACTATAGCCTTTCGCTTTTCCGCGATTTTCACCTTTTTTTCAAATCCTCCGAAATCGTAAAAAACGACATACTATAGTATGCCCTCCGACACCATGGACTATAGCCTTTCGCTTTTCCGCGATTTTCACCTTTTTTCAAATCATCCAAAATCGTAAAAAACGACATACTAGTATGCCCTCCGACACCATGGACTATAGCCTTTCGCTTTTCACCTTTTTTCAAATCCTCCGAAATCGTAAAAAACGACATACTATAGTATGCCCTCCGACACCATGGACTATAGCCTTTTGCTTTTCCGCGATTTTCACCTTTTTTCAAATCCTCCGAAATCGTAAAAAACGACATACTATAGTATGCCCTCCGACACCATGGACTATAGCCTTTTGCTTTTCACCTTTTTTCAAATCCTCCGAAATTGTAAAAAACGACATACTATAGTATGCCCTCCGACACCATGGACTATAGCCTTTTGCTTTTCCGCGATTTTCACCTTTTTTCAAATCCTCCGAAATCGTAAAAAACGACATACTATAGTATGCCCTCCGACACCATGGACTATAGCCTTTCGCTTTTCACCTTTTTTCAAATCCTCCGAAATCGTAAAAAACGACATACTATAGTATGCCCTCCGACACCATGGACTATAGCCTTTCGCTTTTCACCTTTTTTCAAATCCTCCGAAATCGTAAAAAACGACATACTATAGTATGCCCTCCGACACCATGGACTATAGCCTTTCGCTTTTCCGCGATTTTCACCTTTTTTTCAAATCCTCCGAAATCGTAAAAAACGACATACTATAGTATGCCCTCCGACACCATGGACTATAGCCTTTCGCTTTTCCGCGATTTTCACCTTTTTTCAAATCCTCCAAAATCGTAAAAAACGACATACTAGTATGCCCTCCGACACCATGGACTATAGCCTTTCGCTTTTCACCTTTTTTCAAATCCTCCGAAATCGTAAAAAACGAAATACTATAGTATGCCCTCCGACACCATGGACTATAGCCTTTTGCTTTTCCGCGATTTTCACCTTTTTCAAATCTTCCGAAATCGTAAAAAACGACATACTATAGTATGCCCTCCGACACCATGGACTATAGCCTTTCGCTTTTCACCTTTTTTCAAATCCTCCGAAATCGTAAAAAACGATATACTATAGTATGCCCTCCGACACCATGGACTATAGCCTTTCGCTTTTCCGCGATTTTCACCTTTTTTTCAAATCTTCCGAAATCGTAAAAAACGACATACTATAGTATGCCCTCCGACACCATGGACTATAGCCTTTCGCTTTTCACCTTTTTTCAAATCCTCCGAAATCGTAAAAAACGATATACTATAGTATGCCCTCCGACACCATGGACTATAGCCTTTCGCTTTTCCGCGATTTTCACCTTTTTTCAAATCCTCCGAAATCGTAAAAAACGACATACTATAGTCTGCCCTCCGACACCATGGACTATAGCCTTTCGCTTTTCCGCGATTTTCACCTTTTTTTCAAATCCTCCGAAATCGTAAAAAACGTCATACTATAGTATGCCCTCCGACACCATGGACTATAGCCTTTCGCTTTTCCGCGATTTTCACCTTTTTTTCAAATCCTCCGAAATCGTAAAAAACGACATACTATAGTCTGCCCTCCGACACCATGGACTATAGCCTTTCGCCTTTCCACGATTTTCACCTTTTTTCAAATCCTCCGAAATCGTAAAAAACGACATACTATAGTATGCCCTCTGACACCATGGACTATAGCCTTTCGCTTTTCCGCGATTTTCACCTTTTTTTCAAATCCTCCGAAATCGTAAAAAACGACATACTATAGTATGCCCTCCGACACCATGGACTATAGCCTTTCGCTTTTCACCTTTTTTCAAATCCTCCGAAATCGTAAAAAACGGCATACTATAGTATGCCCTCCGACACCATGGACTATAGCCTTTCGCTTTTCACCTTTTTTCAAATCCTCCGAAATCGTAAAAAACGACATACTATAGTATGCCCTCCGACACCATGGACTATAGCCTTTTGCTTTTCCGCGATTTTCACCTTTTTTCAAATCCTCCGAAATCGTAAAAAACGACATACTATAGTCTGCCCTCCGACACCATGGACTATAGCCTTTCGCTTTTCCGCGATTTTCACCTTTTTTTCAAATCCTCCGAAATCGTAAAAAACGACATACTATAGTCTGCCCTCCGACACCATGGACTATAGCCTTTCGCCTTTCCACGATTTTCACCTTTTTTCAAATCCTCCGAAATCGTAAAAAACGACATACTATAGTATGCCCTCTGACACCATGGACTATAGCCTTTCGCTTTTCCGCGATTTTCACCTTTTTTTCAAATCCTCCGAAATCGTAAAAAACGACATACTATACTATGGACTATAGCCTATAGCCTTTCGCCTTTCGCTTTTCACCTTTTTTCAAATCCTCCGAAATCGTAAAAAACGGCATACTATAGTATGCCCTCCGACACCATGGACTATAGCCTTTCGCTTTTCACCTTTTTTCAAATCCTCCGAAATCGTAAAAAACGACATACTATAGTATGCCCTCCGACACCATGGACTATAGCCTTTTGCTTTTCCGCGATTTTCACCTTTTTTCAAATCCTCCGAAATCGTAAAAAACGACATACTATAGTCTGCCCTCCGACACCATGGACTATAGCCTTTCGCTTTTCCGCGATTTTCACCTTTTTTCAAATCCTCCGAAATCGTAAAAAACGGAATACTATAGTATGCCCTCCGACACCATGGATTATAGCCTTTCGCTTTTCACCTTTTTTCAAATCCTCCGAAATCGTAAAAAACGACATACTATAGTATGCCCTCCGACACCATGGACTATAGCCTTTTGCTTTTCCGCGATTTTCACCTTTTTTCAAATCCTCCGAAATCGTAAAAAACGACATACTATAGTCTGCCCTCCGACACCATGGACTATAGCCTTTCGCTTTTCCGCGATTTTCACCTTTTTTCAAATCCTCCGAAATCGTAAAAAACGACATACTATAGTATGCCCTCCGACACCATGGACTATAGCCTTTCGCTTTTCACCTTTTTTCAAATCCTCCGAAATCGTAAAAAACGATATACTATAGTATGCCCTCCGACACCATGGACTATAGCCTTTCGCTTTTCCGCGATTTTCACCTTTTTTCAAATCCTCCGAAATCGTAAAAAACGACATACTATAGTCTGCCCTCCGACACCATGGACTATAGCCTTTCGCTTTTCCGCGATTTTCACCTTTTTTTCAAATCCTCCGAAATCGTAAAAAACGTCATACTATAGTATGCCCTCCGACACCATGGACTATAGCCTTTCGCTTTTCCGCGATTTTCACCTTTTTTTCAAATCCTCCGAAATCGTAAAAAACGACATACTATAGTCTGCCCTCCGACACCATGGACTATAGCCTTTCGCCTTTCCACGATTTTCACCTTTTTTCAAATCCTCCGAAATCGTAAAAAACGACATACTATAGTATGCCCTCTGACACCATGGACTATAGCCTTTCGCTTTTCCGCGATTTTCACCTTTTTTTCAAATCCTCCGAAATCGTAAAAAACGACATACTATAGTATGCCCTCCGACACCATGGACTATAGCCTTTCGCTTTTCACCTTTTTTCAAATCCTCCGAAATCGTAAAAAACGGCATACTATAGTATGCCCTCCGACACCATGGACTATAGCCTTTCGCTTTTCACCTTTTTTCAAATCCTCCGAAATCGTAAAAAACGACATACTATAGTATGCCCTCCGACACCATGGACTATAGCCTTTTGCTTTTCCGCGATTTTCACCTTTTTTCAAATCCTCCGAAATCGTAAAAAACGACATACTATAGTATGCCCTCTGACACCATGGACTATAGCCTTTCGCTTTTCCGCGATTTTCACCTTTTTTTCAAATCCTCCGAAATCGTAAAAAACGACATACTATAGTATGCCCTCCGACACCATGGACTATAGCCTTTCGCTTTTCACCTTTTTTCAAATCCTCCGAAATCGTAAAAAACGGCATACTATAGTATGCCCTCCGACACCATGGACTATAGCCTTTCGCTTTTCACCTTTTTTCAAATCCTCCGAAATCGTAAAAAACGACATACTATAGTATGCCCTCCGACACCATGGACTATAGCCTTTTGCTTTTCCGCGATTTTCACCTTTTTTCAAATCCTCCGAAATCGTAAAAAACGACATACTATAGTCTGCCCTCCGACACCATGGACTATAGCCTTTCGCTTTTCCGCGATTTTCACCTTTTTTTCAAATCCTCCGAAATCGTAAAAAACGACATACTATAGTCTGCCCTCCGACACCATGGACTATAGCCTTTCGCCTTTCCACGATTTTCACCTTTTTTCAAATCCTCCGAAATCGTAAAAAACGACATACTATAGTATGCCCTCTGACACCATGGACTATAGCCTTTCGCTTTTCCGCGATTTTCACCTTTTTTTCAAATCCTCCGAAATCGTAAAAAACGACATACTATAGTATGCCCTCCGACACCATGGACTATAGCCTTTCGCTTTTCACCTTTTTTCAAAACCTCCGAAATCGTAAAAAACGGCATACTATAGTATGCCCTCCGACACCATGGACTATAGCCTTTCGCTTTTCACCTTTTTTCAAATCCTCCGAAATCGTAAAAAACGACATACTATAGTATGCCCTCCGACACCATGGACTATAGCCTTTTGCTTTTCCGCGATTTTCACCTTTTTTCAAATCCTCCGAAATCGTAAAAAACGGAATACTATAGTATGCCCTCCGACACCATGGATTATAGCCTTTCGCTTTTCACCTTTTTTCAAATCCTCCGAAATCGTAAAAAACGACATACTATAGTATGCCCTCCGACACCATGGACTATAGCCTTTTGCTTTTCCGCGATTTTCACCTTTTTTCAAATCCTCCGAAATCGTAAAAAACGACATACTATAGTCTGCCCTCCGACACCATGGACTATAGCCTTTCGCTTTTCCGCGATTTTCACCTTTTTTCAAATCCTCCGAAATCGTAAAAAACGACATACTATAGTATGCCCTCCGACACCATGGATTATAGCCTTTCGCTTTTCACCTTTTTTCAAATCCTCCGAACTACATACTATAGTATGCCCTCCGACACCATGGACTATAGCCTTTTGCTTTTCCGCGATTTTCACCTTTTTTCAAATCCTCCGAAATCGTAAAAAACGACATACTATAGTATAGCCTTTCGCTTTTCACCTTTTTTCAAATCCTCCGAAACCGTAAAAAACGTCATACTATAGTATGCCTTCCGACACCATGGACTATAGCCTTTCGCTTTTCCGCGATTTTCACCTTTTTTTCAAATCCTCCGAAATCGTAAAAAACGACATACTATAGTCTGCCCTCCGACACCATGGACTATAGCCTTTCGCTTTTCCACGATTTTCACCTTTTTTCAAATCCTCCGAAATCGTAAAAAACGACATACTATAGTATGCCCTCCGACACCATGGACTATAGCCTTTCGCTTTTCACCTTTTTTCAAATCCTCCGAAATCGTAAAAAACGACATACTATAGTATGCCCTCTGACACCATGGACTATAGCCTTTCGCTTTTCCGCGATTTTCACCTTTTTTTCAAATCCTCCGAAATCGTAAAAAACGACATACTATAGTATGCCCTCCGACACCATGGACTATAGCCTTTCGCTTTTCACCTTTTTTCAAATCCTCCGAAATCGTAAAAAACGGCATACTATAGTATGCCCTCCGACACCATGGACTATAGCCTTTCGCTTTTCACCTTTTTTCAAATCCTCCGAAATCGTAAAAAACGACATACTATAGTATGCCCTCCGACACCATGGACTATAGCCTTTCGCTTTTCCGCGATTTTCACCTTTTTTCAAATCCTCCGAAATCGTAAAAAACGACATAGTATAGCCTTTCGCTTTTCACCTTTTTTCAAATCCTCCGAAACCGTAAAAAACGTCATACTATAGTATGCCCTCCGACACCATGGACTATAGCCTTTCGCTTTTCCGCGATTTTCACCTTTTTTTCAAATCCTCCGAAATCGTAAAAAACGACATACTATAGTCTGCCCTCCGACACCATGGACTATAGCCTTTCGCTTTTCCACGATTTTCACCTTTTTTCAAATCCTCCGAAATCGTAAAAAACGACATACTATAGTATGCCCTCCGACACCATGGACTATAGCCTTTCGCTTTTCACCTTTTTTCAAATCCTCCGAAATCGTAAAAAACGACATACTATAGTATGCCCTCTGACACCATGGACTATAGCCTTTCGCTTTTCCGCGATTTTCACCTTTTTTCAAATCCTCCGAAATCGTAAAAAACGACATACTATAGTATGCCCTCCGACACCATGGACTATAGCCTTTCGCTTTTCACCTTTTTTCAAATCCTCCGAAATCGTAAAAAACGATATACTATAGTATGCCCTCCGACACCATGGACTATAGCCTTTCGCTTTTCCGCGATTTTCACCTTTTTTTCAAATCCTCCGAAATCGTAAAAAACGTCATACTATAGTATGCCCTCCGACACCATGGACTATAGCCTTTCGCTTTTCCGCGATTTTCACCTTTTTTTCAAATCCTCCGAAATCGTAAAAAACGACATACTAGAGTCTGCCCTCCGACACCATGGACTATAGCCTTTCGCTTTTCCACGATTTTCACCTTTTTTCAAATCCTCCGAAATCGTAAAAAACGACATACTATAGTATGCCCTCCGACACCATGGACTATAGCCTTTCGCTTTTCCGCGATTTTCACCTTTTTTTCAAATCCTCCGAAATCGTAAAAAACGACATACTATAGTATGCCCTCCGACACCATGGACTATAGCCTTTCGCTTTTCACCTTTTTTCAAATCCTCCGAAATCGTAAAAAACGACATACTATAGTATGCCCTCCGACACCATGGACTATAGCCTTTTGCTTTTCCGCGATTTTCACCTTTTTTCAAATCCTCCGAAATCGTAAAAAACGACATACTATAGTCTGCCCTCCGACACCATGGACTATAGCCTTTCGCTTTTCCGCGATTTTCACCTTTTTTCAAATCCTCCGAAATCGTAAAAAACGACATACTATAGTATGCCCTCCGACACCATGGACTATAGCCTTTCGCTTTTCCGCGATTTTCACCTTTTTTTCAAATCCTCCAAAATCGTAAAAAACGACATACTATAGTATGCCCTCCGACACCATGGACTATAGCCTTTCGCTTTTCCGCGATTTTCACCTTTTTTTCAAATCTTCCGAAATCGTAAAAAACGACATACTATAGTATGCCCTCCGACACCATGGACTATAGCCTTTCGCTTTTCACCTTTTTTCAAATCCTCCGAAATCGTAAAAAACGATATACTATAGTATGCCCTCCGACACCATGGACTATAGCCTTTCGCTTTTCCGCGATTTTCACCTTTTTTCAAATCCTCCGAAATCGTAAAAAACGACATACTATAGTCTGCCCTCCGACACCATGGACTATAGCCTTTCGCTTTTCCGCGATTTTCACCTTTTTTTCAAATCCTCCGAAATAGTAAAAAACGTCATACTATAGTATGCCCTCCGACACCATGGACTATAGCCTTTCGCTTTTCCGCGATTTTCACCTTTTTTTCAAATCCTCCGAAATCGTAAAAAACGACATACTATAGTCTGCCCTCCGACACCATGGACTATAGCCTTTCGCCTTTCCACGATTTTCACCTTTTTTCAAATCCTCCGAAATCGTAAAAAACGACATACTATAGTATGCCCTCTGACACCATGGACTATAGCCTTTCGCTTTTCCGCGATTTTCACCTTTTTTTCAAATCCTCCGAAATCGTAAAAAACGACATACTATAGTATGCCCTCCGACACCATGGACTATAGCCTTTCGCTTTTCACCTTTTTTCAAATCCTCCGAAATCGTAAAAAACGGCATACTATAGTATGCCCTCCGACACCATGGACTATAGCCTTTCGCTTTTCACCTTTTTTCAAATCCTCCGAAATCGTAAAAAACGACATACTATAGTATGCCCTCCGACACCATGGACTATAGCCTTTTGCTTTTCCGCGATTTTCACCTTTTTTCAAATCCTCCGAAATCGTAAAAAACGACATACTATAGTCTGCCCTCCGACACCATGGACTATAGCCTTTCGCTTTTCCGCGATTTTCACCTTTTTTCAAATCCTCCGAAATCGTAAAAAACGGCATACTATAGTATGCCCTCCGACACCATGGATTATAGCCTTTCGCTTTTCACCTTTTTTCAAATCCTCCGAAATCGTAAAAAACGACATACTATAGTATGCCCTCCGACACCATGGACTATAGCCTTTTGCTTTTCCGCGATTTTCACCTTTTTTCAAATCCTCCGAAATCGTAAAAAACGACATACTATAGTCTGCCCTCCGACACCATGGACTATAGCCTTTCGCTTTTCCGCGATTTTCACCTTTTTTCAAATCCTCCGAAATCGTAAAAAACGACATACTATAGTATGCCCTCCGACACCATGGACTATAGCCTTTCGCTTTTCCGCGATTTTCACCTTTTTTCAAATCCTCCGAAATCGTAAAAAACGACATACTATAGTATGCCCTCCGACACCATGGATTATAGCCTTTCGCTTTTCACCTTTTTTCAAATCCTCCGAAATCGTAAAAAACTACATACTATAGTATGCCCTCCGACACCATGGACTATAGCCTTTTGCTTTTCCGCGATTTTCACCTTTTTTCAAATCCTCCGAAATCGTAAAAAACGACATACTATAGTCTGCCCTCCGACACCATGGACTATAGCCTTTCGCTTTTCACCTTTTTTCAAATCCTCCGAAATCGTAAAAAACGACATACTATAGTCTGCCCTCCGACACCATGGACTATAGCCTTTCGCTTTTCACCTTTTTTCAAATCCTCCGAAATCGTAAAAAACGACATACTATAGTATGCCCTCCGACACCATGGACTATAGCCTTTCGCTTTTCACCTTTTTTCAAATCCTCCGAAATCGTAAAAAACGGCATACTATAGTATGCCCTCCGACACCATGGACTATAGCCTTTCGCTTTTCACCTTTTTTCAAATCCTCCGAACTACATACTATAGTATGCCCTCCGACACCATGGACTATAGCCTTTTGCTTTTCCGCGATTTTCACCTTTTTTCAAATCCTCCGAAATCGTAAAAAACGACATACTATAGTATAGCCTTTCGCTTTTCACCTTTTTTCAAATCCTCCGAAACCGTAAAAAACGTCATACTATAGTATGCCCTCCGACACCATGGACTATAGCCTTTCGCTTTTCCGCGATTTTCACCTTTTTTTCAAATCCTCCGAAATCGTAAAAAACGACATACTATAGTCTGCCCTCCGACACCATGGACTATAGCCTTTCGCTTTTCCGCGATTTTCACCTTTTTTTCAAATCCTCCGAAATCGTAAAAAACGACATACTATAGTCTGCCCTCCGACACCATGGACTATAGCCTTTTGCTTTTCCACGATTTTCACCTTTTTTCAAATCCTCCGAAATCGTAAAAAACGACATACTATAGTATGCCCTCCGACACCATGGACTATAGCCTTTCGCTTTTCACCTTTTTTCAAATCCTCCGAAATCGTAAAAAACGACATACTATAGTATGCCCTCTGACACCATGGACTATAGCCTTTCGCTTTTCCGCGATTTTCACCTTTTTTCAAATCCTCCGAAATCGTAAAAAACGACATACTATAGTATGCCCTCCGACACCATGGACTATAGCCTTTCGCTTTTCACCTTTTTTCAAATCCTCCGAAATCGTAAAAAACGATATACTATAGTATGCCCTCCGACACCATGGACTATAGCCTTTCGCTTTTCCGCGATTTTCACCTTTTTTTCAAATCCTCCGAAATCGTAAAAAACGTCATACTATAGTATGCCCTCCGACACCATGGACTATAGCCTTTCGCTTTTCCGCGATTTTCACCTTTTTTTCAAATCCTCCGAAATCGTAAAAAACGACATACTATAGTCTGCCCTCCGACACCATGGACTATAGCCTTTCGCTTTTCCACGATTTTCACCTTTTTTCAAATCCTCCGAAATCGTAAAAAACGACATACTATAGTATGCCCTCCGACACCATGGACTATAGCCTTTCGCTTTTCCGCGATTTTCACCTTTTTTTCAAATCCTCCGAAATCGTAAAAAACGTCATACTATAGTATGCCCTCCGACACCATGGACTATAGCCTTTCGCTTTTCCGCGATTTTCACCTTTTTTTCAAATCCTCCGAAATCGTAAAAAACGACATACTATAGTCTGCCCTCCGACACCATGGACTATAGCCTTTCGCTTTTCCACGATTTTCACCTTTTTTCAAATCCTCCGAAATCGTAAAAAACTACATACTATAGTATGCCCTCCGACACCATGGACTATAGCCTTTCGCTTTTCCGCGATTTTCACCTTTTTTTCAAATCCTCCGAAATCGTAAAAAACGACATACTATAGTATGCCCTCCGACACCATGGACTATAGCCTTTCGCTTTTCACCTTTTTTCAAATCCTCCGAAATCGTAAAAAACGGCATACTATAGTATGCCCTCCGACACCATGGACTATAGCCTTTCGCTTTTCACCTTTTTTCAAATCCTCCGAAATCGTAAAAAACGACATACTATAGTATGCCCTCCGACACCATGGACTATAGCCTTTTGCTTTTCCGCGATTTTCACCTTTTTTCAAATCCTCCGAAATCGTAAAAAACGACATACTATAGTCTGCCCTCCGACACCATGGACTATAGCCTTTCGCTTTTCCGCGATTTTCACCTTTTTTCAAATCCTCCGAAATCGTAAAAAACGACATACTATAGTATGCCCTCTGACACCATGGACTATAGCCTTTCGCTTTTCCGCGATTTTCACCTTTTTTTCAAATCCTCCAAAATCGTAAAAAACGACATACTATAGTATGCCCTCCGACACCATGGACTATAGCCTTTCGCTTTTCACCTTTTTTCAAATCCTCCGAAATCGTAAAAAACGGCATACTATAGTATGCCCTCCGACACCATGGACTATAGCCTTTCGCTTTTCACCTTTTTTCAAATCCTCCGAAATCGTAAAAAACGACATACTATAGTATGCCCTCCGACACCATGGACTATAGCCTTTCGCTTTTCCGCGATTTTCACCTTTTTTCAAATCCTCCGAAATCGTAAAAAACGACATACTATAGTATGCCCTCCGACACCATGGACTATAGCCTTTCGCTTTTCACCTTTTTTCAAATCCTCCGAAATCGTAAAAAACTACATACTATAGTATGCCCTCCGACACCATGGACTATAGCCTTTTGCTTTTCCGCGATTTTCACCTTTTTTCAAATCCTCCGAAATCGTAAAAAACGACATACTATAGTATAGCCTTTCGCTTTTCACCTTTTTTCAAATCCTCCGAAACCGTAAAAAACGTCATACTATAGTATGCCCTCCGACACCATGGACTATAGCCTTTCGCTTTTCCGCGATTTTCACCTTTTTTTCAAATCCTCCGAAATCGTAAAAAACGACATACTATAGTCTGCCCTCCGACACCATGGACTATAGCCTTTCGCTTTTCCACGATTTTCACCTTTTTTCAAATCCTCCGAAATCGTAAAAAACGACATACTATAGTATGCCCTCCGACACCATGGACTATAGCCTTTCGCTTTTCACCTTTTTTCAAATCCTCCGAAATCGTAAAAAACGACATACTATAGTATGCCCTCTGACACCATGGACTATAGCCTTTCGCTTTTCCGCGATTTTCACCTTTTTTCAAATCCTCCGAAATCGTAAAAAACGACATACTATAGTATGCCCTCCGACACCATGGACTATAGCCTTTCGCTTTTCACCTTTTTTCAAATCCTCCGAAATCGTAAAAAACGACATACTATAGTATGCCCTCTGACACCATGGACTATAGCCTTTCGCTTTTCCGTGATTTTCACCTTTTTTTCAAATCCTCCGAAATCGTAAAAAACGACATACTATAGTATGCCCTTCGACACCATGGACTATAGCCTTTCGCTTTTCACCTTTTTTCAAATCCTCCGAAATCGTAAAAAACGGCATACTATAGTATGCCCTCCGACACCATGGACTATAGCCTTTCGCTTTTCACCTTTTTTCAAATCCTCCGAAATCGTAAAAAACGACATACTATAGTATGCCCTCCGACACCATGGACTATAGCCTTTTGCTTTTCCGCGATTTTCACCTTTTTTCAAATCCTCCGAAATCGTAAAAAACGACATACTATAGTCTGCCCTCCGACACCATGGACTATAGCCTTTCGCTTTTCCGCGATTTTCACCTTTTTTCAAATCCTCCGAAATCGTAAAAAACGACATACTATAGTATGCCCTCTGACACCATGGACTATAGCCTTTCGCTTTTCCGCGATTTTCACCTTTTTTTCAAATCCTCCAAAATCGTAAAAAACGACATACTATAGTATGCCCTCCGACACCATGGACTATAGCCTTTCGCTTTTCACCTTTTTTCAAATCCTCCGAAATCGTAAAAAACGGCATACTATAGTATGCCCTCCGACACCATGGACTATAGCCTTTCGCTTTTCACCTTTTTTCAAATCCTCCGAAATCGTAAAAAACGACATACTATAGTATGCCCTCCGACACCATGGACTATAGCCTTTCGCTTTTCCGCGATTTTCACCTTTTTTCAAATCCTCCGAAATCGTAAAAAACGACATACTATAGTATGCCCTCCGACACCATGGACTATAGCCTTTCGCTTTTCACCTTTTTTTAAATCCTCCGAAATCGTAAAAAACGATATACTATAGTATGCCCTCCGACACCATGGACTATAGCCTTTCGCTTTTCCGCGATTTTCACCTTTTTTTCAAATCCTCCGAAATCGTAAAAAACGTCATACTATAGTATGCCCTCCGACACCATGGACTATAGCCTTTCGCTTTTCCGCGATTTTCACCTTTTTTTCAAATCCTCCGAAATCGTAAAAAAAGACATACTATAGTCTGCCCTCCGACACCATGGACTATAGCCTTTCGCTTTTCCACGATTTTCACCTTTTTTCAAATCCTCCGAAATCGTAAAAAACGACATACTATAGTATGCCCTCCGACACCATGGACTATAGCCTTTCGCTTTTCCGCGATTTTCACCTTTTTTTCAAATCCTCCGAAATCGTAAAAAACGTCATACTATAGTATGCCCTCCGACACCATGGACTATAGCCTTTCGCTTTTCCGCGATTTTCACCTTTTTTTCAAATCCTCCGAAATCGTAAAAAACGACATACTATAGTCTGCCCTCCGACACCATGGACTATAGCCTTTCGCTTTTCCACGATTTTCACCTTTTTTCAAATCCTCCGAAATCGTAAAAAACGACATACTATAGTATGCCCTCCGACACCATGGACTATAGCCTTTCGCTTTTCCGCGATTTTCACCTTTTTTTCAAATCCTCCGAAATCGTAAAAAACGACATACTATAGTATGCCCTCCGACACCATGGACTATAGCCTTTCGCTTTTCACCTTTTTTCAAATCCTCCGAAATCGTAAAAAACGGCATACTATAGTATGCCCTCCGACACCATGGACTATAGCCTTTCGCTTTTCACCTTTTTTCAAATCCTCCGAAATCGTAAAAAACAACATACTATAGTATGCCCTCCGACACCATGGACTATAGCCTTTTGCTTTTCCGCGATTTTCACCTTTTTTCAAATCCTCCGAAATCGTAAAAAACGACATACTATAGTCTGCCCTCCGACACCATGGACTATAGCCTTTCGCTTTTCCGCGATTTTCACCTTTTTTCAAATCCTCCGAAATCGTAAAAAACGGCGTACTATAGTATGCCCTCCGACACCATGGACTATAGCCTTTCGCTTTTCACCTTTTTTCAAATCCTCCGAAATCGTAAAAAACGTCATACTATAGTATGCCCTCCGACACCATGGACTATAGCCTTTCGCTTTTCCGCGATTTTCACCTTTTTTTCAAATCCTCCGAAATCGTAAAAAACGACATACTATAGTCTGCCCTCCGACACCATGGACTATAGCCTTTCGCTTTTCCACGATTTTCACCTTTTTTCAAATCCTCCGAAATCGTAAAAAACGACATACTATAGTATGCCCTCCGACACCATGGACTATAGCCTTTCGCTTTTCCGCGATTTCACCTTTTTTTCAAATCCTCCGAAATCGTAAAAAACGTCATACTATAGTATGCCCTCCGACACCATGGACTATAGCCTTTCGCTTTTCCGCGATTTTCACCTTTTTTTCAAATCCTCCGAAATCGTAAAAAACGACATACTATAGTCTGCCCTCCGACACCATGGACTATAGCCTTTCGCTTTTCCACGATTTTCACCTTTTTTCAAATCCTCCGAAATCGTAAAAAACGACATACTATAGTATGCCCTCCGACACCATGGACTATAGCCTTTCGCTTTTCCGCGATTTTCACCTTTTTTTCAAATCCTCCGAAATCGTAAAAAACGACATACTATAGTATGCCCTCCGACACCATGGACTATAGCCTTTCGCTTTTCACCTTTTTTCAAATCCTCCGAAATCGTAAAAAACGGCATACTATAGTATGCCCTCCGACACCATGGACTATAGCCTTTCGCTTTTCACCTTTTTTCAAATCCTCCGAAATCGTAAAAAACGACATACTATAGTATGCCCTCCGACACCATGGACTATAGCCTTTTGCTTTTCCGCGATTTTCACCTTTTTTCAAATCCTCCGAAATCGTAAAAAACGACATACTATAGTCTGCCCTCCGACACCATGGACTATAGCCTTTCGCTTTTCCGCGATTTTCACCTTTTTTCAAATCCTCCGAAATCGTAAAAAACGACATACTATAGTATGCCCTCTGACACCATGGACTATAGCCTTTCGCTTTTCCGCGATTTTCACCTTTTTTTCAAATCCTCCGAAATCGTAAAAAACGTCATACTATAGTATGCCCTCCGACACCATGGACTATAGCCTTTCGCTTTTCCGCGATTTTCACCTTTTTTTCAAATCCTCCGAAATCGTAAAAAACGACATACTATAGTCTGCCCTCCGACACCATGGACTATAGCCTTTCGCTTTTCCACGATTTTCACCTTTTTTCAAATCCTCCGAAATCGTAAAAAACGACATACTATAGTATGCCCTCCGACACCATGGACTATAGCCTTTCGCTTTTCCGCGATTTTCACCTTTTTTTCAAATCCTCCGAAATCGTAAAAAACGTCATACTATAGTATGCCCTCCGACACCATGGACTATAGCCTTTCGCTTTTCCGCGATTTTCACCTTTTTTTCAAATCCTCCGAAATCGTAAAAAACGACATACTATAGTCTGCCCTCCGACACCATGGACTATAGCCTTTCGCTTTTCCACGATTTTCACCTTTTTTCAAATCCTCCGAAATCGTAAAAAACTACATACTATAGTATGCCCTCCGACACCATGGACTATAGCCTTTCGCTTTTCCGCGATTTTCACCTTTTTTTCAAATCCTCCGAAATCGTAAAAAACGACATACTATAGTATGCCCTCCGACACCATGGACTATAGCCTTTCGCTTTTCACCTTTTTTCAAATCCTCCGAAATCGTAAAAAACGGCATACTATAGTATGCCCTCCGACACCATGGACTATAGCCTTTCGCTTTTCACCTTTTTTCAAATCCTCCGAAATCGTAAAAAACGACATACTATAGTATGCCCTCCGACACCATGGACTATAGCCTTTTGCTTTTCCGCGATTTTCACCTTTTTTCAAATCCTCCGAAATCGTAAAAAACGACATACTATAGTCTGCCCTCCGACACCATGGACTATAGCCTTTCGCTTTTCCGCGATTTTCACCTTTTTTCAAATCCTCCGAAATCGTAAAAAACGACATACTATAGTATGCCCTCTGACACCATGGACTATAGCCTTTCGCTTTTCCGCGATTTTCACCTTTTTTTCAAATCCTCCAAAATCGTAAAAAACGACATACTATAGTATGCCCTCCGACACCATGGACTATAGCCTTTCGCTTTTCACCTTTTTTCAAATCCTCCGAAATCGTAAAAAACGGCATACTATAGTATGCCCTCCGACACCATGGACTATAGCCTTTCGCTTTTCACCTTTTTTCAAATCCTCCGAAATCGTAAAAAACGACATACTATAGTATGCCCTCCGACACCATGGACTATAGCCTTTCGCTTTTCCGCGATTTTCACCTTTTTTCAAATCCTCCGAAATCGTAAAAAACGACATACTATAGTATGCCCTCCGACACCATGGACTATAGCCTTTCGCTTTTCACCTTTTTTCAAATCCTCCGAAATCGTAAAAAACTACATACTATAGTATGCCCTCCGACACCATGGACTATAGCCTTTTGCTTTTCCGCGATTTTCACCTTTTTTCAAATCCTCCGAAATCGTAAAAAACGACATACTATAGTATAGCCTTTCGCTTTTCACCTTTTTTCAAATCCTCCGAAACCGTAAAAAACGTCATACTATAGTATGCCCTCCGACACCATGGACTATAGCCTTTCGCTTTTCCGCGATTTTCACCTTTTTTTCAAATCCTCCGAAATCGTAAAAAACGACATACTATAGTCTGCCCTCCGACACCATGGACTATAGCCTTTCGCTTTTCCACGATTTTCACCTTTTTTCAAATCCTCCGAAATCGTAAAAAACGACATACTATAGTATGCCCTCCGACACCATGGACTATAGCCTTTCGCTTTTCACCTTTTTTCAAATCCTCCGAAATCGTAAAAAACGACATACTATAGTATGCCCTCTGACACCATGGACTATAGCCTTTCGCTTTTCCGCGATTTTCACCTTTTTTCAAATCCTCCGAAATCGTAAAAAACGACATACTATAGTATGCCCTCCGACACCATGGACTATAGCCTTTCGCTTTTCACCTTTTTTCAAATCCTCCGAAATCGTAAAAAACGACATACTATAGTATGCCCTCTGACACCATGGACTATAGCCTTTCGCTTTTCCGTGATTTTCACCTTTTTTTCAAATCCTCCGAAATCGTAAAAAACGACATACTATAGTATGCCCTTCGACACCATGGACTATAGCCTTTCGCTTTTCACCTTTTTTCAAATCCTCCGAAATCGTAAAAAACGGCATACTATAGTATGCCCTCCGACACCATGGACTATAGCCTTTCGCTTTTCACCTTTTTTCAAATCCTCCGAAATCGTAAAAAACGACATACTATAGTATGCCCTCCGACACCATGGACTATAGCCTTTTGCTTTTCCGCGATTTTCACCTTTTTTCAAATCCTCCGAAATCGTAAAAAACGACATACTATAGTCTGCCCTCCGACACCATGGACTATAGCCTTTCGCTTTTCCGCGATTTTCACCTTTTTTCAAATCCTCCGAAATCGTAAAAAACGACATACTATAGTATGCCCTCTGACACCATGGACTATAGCCTTTCATTTTCCGCGATTTTCACCTTTTTTTCAAATCCTCCAAAATCGTAAAAAACGACATACTATAGTATGCCCTCCGACACCATGGACTATAGCCTTTCGCTTTTCACCTTTTTTCAAATCCTCCGAAATCGTAAAAAACGGCATACTATAGTATGCCCTCCGACACCATGGACTATAGCCTTTCGCTTTTCACCTTTTTTCAAATCCTCCGAAATCGTAAAAAACGACATACTATAGTATGCCCTCCGACACCATGGACTATAGCCTTTCGCTTTTCCGCGATTTTCACCTTTTTTCAAATCCTCCGAAATCGTAAAAAACGACATACTATAGTATGCCCTCCGACACCATGGACTATAGCCTTTCGCTTTTCACCTTTTTTTAAATCCTCCGAAATCGTAAAAAACGATATACTATAGTATGCCCTCCGACACCATGGACTATAGCCTTTCGCTTTTCACCTTTTTTCAAATCCTCCGAAATCGTAAAAAACGGCATACTATAGTATGCCCTCCGACACCATGGACTATAGCCTTTCGCTTTTCACCTTTTTTCAAATCCTCCGAAATCGTAAAAAACGACATACTATAGTCTGCCCTCCGACACCATGGACTATAGCCTTTCGCTTTTCCACGATTTTCACCTTTTTTCAAATCCTCCGAAATCGTAAAAAACGACATACTATAGTATGCCCTCCGACACCATGGACTATAGCCTTTCGCTTTTCCGCGATTTTCACCTTTTTTTCAAATCCTCCGAAATCGTAAAAAACGACATACTATAGTCTGCCCTCCGACACCATGGACTATAGCCTTTCGCTTTTCCACGATTTTCACCTTTTTTCAAATCCTCCGAAATCGTAAAAAACTACATACTATAGTATGCCCTCCGACACCATGGACTATAGCCTTTCGCTTTTCCGCGATTTTCACCTTTTTTTCAAATCCTCCGAAATCGTAAAAAACGACATACTATAGTATGCCCTCCGACACCATGGACTATAGCCTTTCGCTTTTCACCTTTTTTCAAATCCTCCGAAATCGTAAAAAACGGCATACTATAGTATGCCCTCCGACACCATGGACTATAGCCTTTCGCTTTTCACCTTTTTTCAAATCCTCCGAAATCGTAAAAAACGACATACTATAGTATGCCCTCCGACACCATGGACTATAGCCTTTTGCTTTTCCGCGATTTTCACCTTTTTTCAAATCCTCCGAAATCGTAAAAAACGACATACTATAGTCTGCCCTCCGACACCATGGACTATAGCCTTTCGCTTTTCCGCGATTTTCACCTTTTTTCAAATCCTCCGAAATCGTAAAAAACGACATACTATAGTATGCCCTCTGACACCATGGACTATAGCCTTTCGCTTTTCCGCGATTTTCACCTTTTTTTCAAATCCTCCAAAATCGTAAAAAACGACATACTATAGTATGCCCTCCGACACCATGGACTATAGCCTTTCGCTTTTCACCTTTTTTCAAATCCTCCGAAATCGTAAAAAACGGCATACTATAGTATGCCCTCCGACACCATGGACTATAGCCTTTCGCTTTTCACCTTTTTTCAAATCCTCCGAAATCGTAAAAAACGACATACTATAGTATGCCCTCCGACACCATGGACTATAGCCTTTCGCTTTTCCGCGATTTTCACCTTTTTTCAAATCCTCCGAAATCGTAAAAAACGACATACTATAGTATGCCCTCCGACACCATGGACTATAGCCTTTCGCTTTTCACCTTTTTTCAAATCCTCCGAAATCGTAAAAAACTACATACTATAGTATGCCCTCCGACACCATGGACTATAGCCTTTTGCTTTTCCGCGATTTTCACCTTTTTTCAAATCCTCCGAAATCGTAAAAAACGACATACTATAGTATAGCCTTTCGCTTTTCACCTTTTTTCAAATCCTCCGAAACCGTAAAAAACGTCATACTATAGTATGCCCTCCGACACCATGGACTATAGCCTTTCGCTTTTCCGCGATTTTCACCTTTTTTTCAAATCCTCCGAAATCGTAAAAAACGACATACTATAGTCTGCCCTCCGACACCATGGACTATAGCCTTTCGCTTTTCCACGATTTTCACCTTTTTTCAAATCCTCCGAAATCGTAAAAAACGACATACTATAGTATGCCCTCCGACACCATGGACTATAGCCTTTCGCTTTTCACCTTTTTTCAAATCCTCCGAAATCGTAAAAAACGACATACTATAGTATGCCCTCTGACACCATGGACTATAGCCTTTCGCTTTTCCGCGATTTTCACCTTTTTTCAAATCCTCCGAAATCGTAAAAAACGACATACTATAGTATGCCCTCCGACACCATGGACTATAGCCTTTCGCTTTTCACCTTTTTTCAAATCCTCCGAAATCGTAAAAAACGACATACTATAGTATGCCCTCTGACACCATGGACTATAGCCTTTCGCTTTTCCGTGATTTTCACCTTTTTTTCAAATCCTCCGAAATCGTAAAAAACGACATACTATAGTATGCCCTTCGACACCATGGACTATAGCCTTTCGCTTTTCACCTTTTTTCAAATCCTCCGAAATCGTAAAAAACGGCATACTATAGTATGCCCTCCGACACCATGGACTATAGCCTTTCGCTTTTCACCTTTTTTCAAATCCTCCGAAATCGTAAAAAACGACATACTATAGTATGCCCTCCGACACCATGGACTATAGCCTTTTGCTTTTCCGCGATTTTCACCTTTTTTCAAATCCTCCGAAATCGTAAAAAACGACATACTATAGTCTGCCCTCCGACACCATGGACTATAGCCTTTCGCTTTTCCGCGATTTTCACCTTTTTTCAAATCCTCCGAAATCGTAAAAAACGACATACTATAGTATGCCCTCTGACACCATGGACTATAGCCTTTCGCTTTTCCGCGATTTTCACCTTTTTTTCAAATCCTCCAAAATCGTAAAAAACGACATACTATAGTATGCCCTCCGACACCATGGACTATAGCCTTTCGCTTTTCACCTTTTTTCAAATCCTCCGAAATCGTAAAAAACGGCATACTATAGTATGCCCTCCGACACCATGGACTATAGCCTTTCGCTTTTCACCTTTTTTCAAATCCTCCGAAATCGTAAAAAACGACATACTATAGTATGCCCTCCGACACCATGGACTATAGCCTTTCGCTTTTCCGCGATTTTCACCTTTTTTCAAATCCTCCGAAATCGTAAAAAACGACATACTATAGTATGCCCTCCGACACCATGGACTATAGCCTTTCGCTTTTCACCTTTTTTTAAATCCTCCGAAATCGTAAAAAACGATATACTATAGTATGCCCTCCGACACCATGGACTATAGCCTTTCGCTTTTCACCTTTTTTCAAATCCTCCGAAATCGTAAAAAACGGCATACTATAGTATGCCCTCCGACACCATGGACTATAGCCTTTCGCTTTTCACCTTTTTTCAAATCCTCCGAAATCGTAAAAAACGACATACTATAGTATGCCCTCCGACACCATGGACTATAGCCTTTTGCTTTTCCGCGATTTTCACCTTTTTTCAAATCCTCCGAAATCGTAAAAAACGACATACTATAGTCTGCCCTCCGACACCATGGACTATAGCCTTTCGCTTTTCCGCGATTTTCACCTTTTTTCAAATCCTCCGAAATCGTAAAAAACGACATACTATAGTATGCCCTCTGACACCATGGACTATAGCCTTTCGCTTTTCCGCGATTTTCACCTTTTTTTCAAATCCTCCAAAATCGTAAAAAACGACATACTATAGTATGCCCTCCGACACCATGGACTATAGCCTTTCGCTTTTCACCTTTTTTCAAATCCTCCGAAATCGTAAAAAACGGCATACTATAGTATGCCCTCCGACACCATGGACTATAGCCTTTCGCTTTTCACCTTTTTTCAAATCCTCCGAAATCGTAAAAAACGACATACTATAGTATGCCCTCCGACACCATGGACTATAGCCTTTCGCTTTTCCGCGATTTTCACCTTTTTTCAAATCCTCCGAAATCGTAAAAAACGACATACTATAGTATGCCCTCCGACACCATGGACTATAGCCTTTCGCTTTTCACCTTTTTTCAAATCCTCCGAAATCGTAAAAAACGACATACTATAGTATGCCCTCTGACACCATGGACTATAGCCTTTCGCTTTTCCGTGATTTTCACCTTTTTTTCAAATCCTCCGAAATCGTAAAAAACGACATACTATAGTATGCCCTTCGACACCATGGACTATAGCCTTTCGCTTTTCACCTTTTTTCAAATCCTCCGAAATCGTAAAAAACGGCATACTATAGTATGCCCTCCGACACCATGGACTATAGCCTTTCGCTTTTCACCTTTTTTCAAATCCTCCGAAATCGTAAAAAACGACATACTATAGTATGCCCTCCGACACCATGGACTATAGCCTTTTGCTTTTCCGCGATTTTCACCTTTTTTCAAATCCTCCGAAATCGTAAAAAACGACATACTATAGTCTGCCCTCCGACACCATGGACTATAGCCTTTCGCTTTTCCGCGATTTTCACCTTTTTTCAAATCCTCCGAAATCGTAAAAAACGACATACTATAGTATGCCCTCTGACACCATGGACTATAGCCTTTCGCTTTTCCGCGATTTTCACCTTTTTTTCAAATCCTCCAAAATCGTAAAAAACGACATACTATAGTATGCCCTCCGACACCATGGACTATAGCCTTTCGCTTTTCACCTTTTTTCAAATCCTCCGAAATCGTAAAAAACGGCATACTATAGTATGCCCTCCGACACCATGGACTATAGCCTTTCGCTTTTCACCTTTTTTCAAATCCTCCGAAATCGTAAAAAACGACATACTATAGTATGCCCTCCGACACCATGGACTATAGCCTTTCGCTTTTCCGCGATTTTCACCTTTTTTCAAATCCTCCGAAATCGTAAAAAACGACATACTATAGTATGCCCTCCGACACCATGGACTATAGCCTTTCGCTTTTCACCTTTTTTTAAATCCTCCGAAATCGTAAAAAACGATATACTATAGTATGCCCTCCGACACCATGGACTATAGCCTTTCGCTTTTCCGCGATTTTCACCTTTTTTTCAAATCCTCCGAAATCGTAAAAAACGTCATACTATAGTATGCCCTCCGACACCATGGACTATAGCCTTTCGCTTTTCCGCGATTTTCACCTTTTTTTCAAATCCTCCGAAATCGTAAAAAACGACATACTATAGTCTGCCCTCCGACACCATGGACTATAGCCTTTCGCTTTTCCACGATTTTCACCTTTTTTCAAATCCTCCGAAATCGTAAAAAACGACATACTATAGTATGCCCTCCGACACCATGGACTATAGCCTTTCGCTTTTCCGCGATTTTCACCTTTTTTTCAAATCCTCCGAAATCGTAAAAAACGTCATACTATAGTATGCCCTCCGACACCATGGACTATAGCCTTTCGCTTTTCCGCGATTTTCACCTTTTTTTCAAATCCTCCGAAATCGTAAAAAACGACATACTATAGTCTGCCCTCCGACACCATGGACTATAGCCTTTCGCTTTTCCACGATTTTCACCTTTTTTCAAATCCTCCGAAATCGTAAAAAACGACATACTATAGTATGCCCTCCGACACCATGGACTATAGCCTTTCGCTTTTCCGCGATTTTCACCTTTTTTTCAAATCCTCCGAAATCGTAAAAAACGACATACTATAGTATGCCCTCCGACACCATGGACTATAGCCTTTCGCTTTTCACCTTTTTTCAAATCCTCCGAAATCGTAAAAAACGGCATACTATAGTATGCCCTCCGACACCATGGACTATAGCCTTTCGCTTTTCACCTTTTTTCAAATCCTCCGAAATCGTAAAAAACAACATACTATAGTATGCCCTCCGACACCATGGACTATAGCCTTTTGCTTTTCCGCGATTTTCACCTTTTTTCAAATCCTCCGAAATCGTAAAAAACGACATACTATAGTCTGCCCTCCGACACCATGGACTATAGCCTTTCGCTTTTCCGCGATTTTCACCTTTTTTCAAATCCTCCGAAATCGTAAAAAACGGCATACTATAGTATGCCCTCCGACACCATGGACTATAGCCTTTCGCTTTTCACCTTTTTTCAAATCCTCCGAAATCGTAAAAAACGTCATACTATAGTATGCCCTCCGACACCATGGACTATAGCCTTTCGCTTTTCCGCGATTTTCACCTTTTTTTCAAATCCTCCGAAATCGTAAAAAACGACATACTATAGTCTGCCCTCCGACACCATGGACTATAGCCTTTCGCTTTTCCACGATTTTCACCTTTTTTCAAATCCTCCGAAATCGTAAAAAACGACATACTATAGTATGCCCTCCGACACCATGGACTATAGCCTTTCGCTTTTCCGCGATTTCACCTTTTTTTCAAATCCTCCGAAATCGTAAAAAACGTCATACTATAGTATGCCCTCCGACACCATGGACTATAGCCTTTCGCTTTTCCGCGATTTTCACCTTTTTTTCAAATCCTCCGAAATCGTAAAAAACGACATACTATAGTCTGCCCTCCGACACCATGGACTATAGCCTTTCGCTTTTCCACGATTTTCACCTTTTTTCAAATCCTCCGAAATCGTAAAAAACGACATACTATAGTATGCCCTCCGACACCATGGACTATAGCCTTTCGCTTTTCCGCGATTTTCACCTTTTTTTCAAATCCTCCGAAATCGTAAAAAACGACATACTATAGTATGCCCTCCGACACCATGGACTATAGCCTTTCGCTTTTCACCTTTTTTCAAATCCTCCGAAATCGTAAAAAACGGCATACTATAGTATGCCCTCCGACACCATGGACTATAGCCTTTCGCTTTTCACCTTTTTTCAAATCCTCCGAAATCGTAAAAAACGACATACTATAGTATGCCCTCCGACACCATGGACTATAGCCTTTTGCTTTTCCGCGATTTTCACCTTTTTTCAAATCCTCCGAAATCGTAAAAAACGACATACTATAGTCTGCCCTCCGACACCATGGACTATAGCCTTTCGCTTTTCCGCGATTTTCACCTTTTTTCAAATCCTCCGAAATCGTAAAAAACGACATACTATAGTATGCCCTCTGACACCATGGACTATAGCCTTTCGCTTTTCCGCGATTTTCACCTTTTTTTCAAATCCTCCAAAATCGTAAAAAACGACATACTATAGTATGCCCTCCGACACCATGGACTATAGCCTTTCGCTTTTCACCTTTTTTCAAATCCTCCGAAATCGTAAAAAACGACATACTATAGTATGCCCTCTGACACCATGGACTATAGCCTTTCGCTTTTCCGTGATTTTCACCTTTTTTTCAAATCCTCCGAAATCGTAAAAAACGACATACTATAGTATGCCCTCCGACACCATGGACTATAGCCTTTCGCTTTTCACCTTTTTTCAAATCCTCCGAAATCGTAAAAAACGGCATACTATAGTATGCCCTCCGACACCATGGACTATAGCCTTTCGCTTTTCACCTTTTTTCAAATCCTCCGAAATCGTAAAAAACGACATACTATAGTATGCCCTCCGACACCATGGACTATAGCCTTTTGCTTTTCCGCGATTTTCACCTTTTTTCAAATCCTCCGAAATCGTAAAAAACGACATACTATAGTCTGCCCTCCGACACCATGGACTATAGCCTTTCGCTTTTCCGCGATTTTCACCTTTTTTCAAATCCTCCGAAATCGTAAAAAACGACATACTATAGTATGCCCTCTGACACCATGGACTATAGCCTTTCGCTTTTCCGCGATTTTCACCTTTTTTTCAAATCCTCCAAAATCGTAAAAAACGACATACTATAGTATGCCCTCCGACACCATGGACTATAGCCTTTCGCTTTTCACCTTTTTTCAAATCCTCCGAAATCGTAAAAAACGGCATACTATAGTATGCCCTCCGACACCATGGACTATAGCCTTTCGCTTTTCACCTTTTTTCAAATCCTCCGAAATCGTAAAAAACGACATACTATAGTATGCCCTCCGACACCATGGACTATAGCCTTTCGCTTTTCCGCGATTTTCACCTTTTTTCAAATCCTCCGAAATCGTAAAAAACGACATACTATAGTATGCCCTCCGACACCATGGACTATAGCCTTTCGCTTTTCACCTTTTTTCAAATCCTCCGAAATCGTAAAAAACGACATACTATAGTATAGCCTTTCGCTTTTCACCTTTTTTCAAATCCTCCGAAACCGTAAAAAACGTCATACTATAGTATGCCCTCCGACACCATGGACTATAGCCTTTCGCTTTTCCGCGATTTTCACCTTTTTTTCAAATCCTCCGAAATCGTAAAAAACGACATACTATAGTCTGCCCTCCGACACCATGGACTATAGCCTTTCGCTTTTCCACGATTTTCACCTTTTTTCAAATCCTCCGAAATCGTAAAAAACGACATACTATAGTATGCCCTCCGACACCATGGACTATAGCCTTTCGCTTTTCACCTTTTTTCAAATCCTCCGAAATCGTAAAAAACGACATACTATAGTATGCCCTCTGACACCATGGACTATAGCCTTTCGCTTTTCCGCGATTTTCACCTTTTTTCAAATCCTCCGAAATCGTAAAAAACGACATACTATAGTATGCCCTCCGACACCATGGACTATAGCCTTTCGCTTTTCACCTTTTTTCAAATCCTCCGAAATCGTAAAAAACGACATACTATAGTATGCCCTCCGACACCATGGACTATATATAGCCTTTCGCTTTTCCGCGATTTTCACCTTTTTTTCAAATCCTCCGAAATCGTAAAAAACGACATACTATAGTATGCCCTCCGACACCATGGACTATAGCCTTTCGCTTTTCCGCGATTTTCACCTTTTTTCAAATCCTCCGAAATCGTAAAAAACGACATACTAGTATGCCCTCCAACACTATGGACTATAGCCTTTCGCTTTTCACCTTTTTTAAAATCCTCCGAAATCGTAAAAAACGACATACTATAGTATGCCCTCCGACACCATGGACTATAGCCTTTCGCTTTTCCGCGATTTTCACCTTTTTTCAAATCCTCCGAAATCGTAAAAAACGACATACTATAGTATGCCCTCCGACACCATGGACTATAGCCTTTTGCTTTTCCGCGATTTTCACCTTTTTTTAAAACCTCCGAAATCGTAAAAAACGACATACTATAGTATGCCCTCCGACACCATGGACTATAGCCTTTCGCTTTTCACCTTTTTTCAAATCCTCCGAAATCGTAAAAAACGACATACTATAGTATGCCCTCCGACACCATGGACTATAGCCTTTCGCTTTTCACCTTTTTTCAAATCCTCCGAAATCGTAAAAAACGACATACTATAGTATGCCCTCCGACACCATGGACTATAGCCTTTCGCTTTTCCGCGATTTTCACCTTTTTTTCAAATCCTCCGAAATCGTAAAAAAACGACATACTATAGTATGCCCTCCGACACCATGGACTATAGCCTTTCGCTTTTCCGCGATTTTCACCTTTTTTCAAATCCTCCAAAATCGTAAAAAACGACATACTAGTATGCCCTCCGACACCATGGACTATAGCCTTTCGCTTTTCACCTTTTTTCAAATCCTCCGAAATCGTAAAAAACGACATACTATAGTATGCCCTCCGACACCATGGACTATAGCCTTTTGCTTTTCCGCGATTTTCACCTTTTTTCAAATCCTCCGAAATCGTAAAAAACGACATACTATAGTATGCCCTCCGACACCATGGACTATAGCCTTTTGCTTTTCACCTTTTTTCAAATCCTCCGAAATCGTAAAAAACGACATACTATAGTATGCCCTCCGACACCATGGACTATAGCCTTTTGCTTTTCCGCGATTTTCACCTTTTTTCAAATCCTCCGAAATCGTAAAAAACGACATACTATAGTATGCCCTCCGACACCATGGACTATAGCCTTTCGCTTTTCACCTTTTTTCAAATCCTCCGAAATCGTAAAAAACGACATACTATAGTATGCCCTCCGACACCATGGACTATAGCCTTTCGCTTTTCACCTTTTTTCAAATCCTCCGAAATCGTAAAAAACGACATACTATAGTATGCCCTCCGACACCATGGACTATAGCCTTTCGCTTTTCCGCGATTTTCACCTTTTTTTCAAATCCTCCGAAATCGTAAAAAACGACATACTATAGTATGCCCTCCGACACCATGGACTATAGCCTTTCGCTTTTCCGCGATTTTCACCTTTTTTCAAATCCTCCAAAATCGTAAAAAACGACATACTAGTATGCCCTCCGACACCATGGACTATAGCCTTTCGCTTTTCACCTTTTTTCAAATCCTCCGAAATCGTAAAAAACGAAATACTATAGTATGCCCTCCGACACCATGGACTATAGCCTTTTGCTTTTCCGCGATTTTCACCTTTTTTCAAATCCTCCGAAATCGTAAAAAACGACATACTATAGTCTGCCCTCCGACACCATGGACTATAGCCTTTCGCTTTTCCGCGATTTTCACCTTTTTTCAAATCCTCCGAAATCGTAAAAAACGACATACTATAGTATGCCCTCCGACACCATGGACTATAGCCTTTCGCTTTTCCGCGATTTTCACCTTTTTTCAAATCCTCCGAAATCGTAAAAAACGACATACTATAGTATGCCCTCCGACACCATGGATTATAGCCTTTCGCTTTTCACCTTTTTTCAAATCCTCCGAAATCGTAAAAAACTACATACTATAGTATGCCCTCCGACACCATGGACTATAGCCTTTTGCTTTTCCGCGATTTTCACCTTTTTTCAAATCCTCCGAAATCGTAAAAAACGACATACTATAGTCTGCCCTCCGACACCATGGACTATAGCCTTTCGCTTTTCACCTTTTTTCAAATCCTCCGAAATCGTAAAAAACGACATACTATAGTCTGCCCTCCGACACCATGGACTATAGCCTTTCGCTTTTCACCTTTTTTCAAATCCTCCGAAATCGTAAAAAACGACATACTATAGTATGCCCTCCGACACCATGGACTATAGCCTTTCGCTTTTCACCTTTTTTCAAATCCTCCGAAATCGTAAAAAACGGCATACTATAGTATGCCCTCCGACACCATGGACTATAGCCTTTCGCTTTTCACCTTTTTTCAAATCCTCCGAACTACATACTATAGTATGCCCTCCGACACCATGGACTATAGCCTTTTGCTTTTCCGCGATTTTCACCTTTTTTCAAATCCTCCGAAATCGTAAAAAACGACATACTATAGTATAGCCTTTCGCTTTTCACCTTTTTTCAAATCCTCCGAAACCGTAAAAAACGTCATACTATAGTATGCCCTCCGACACCATGGACTATAGCCTTTCGCTTTTCCGCGATTTTCACCTTTTTTTCAAATCCTCCGAAATCGTAAAAAACGACATACTATAGTCTGCCCTCCGACACCATGGACTATAGCCTTTCGCTTTTCCGCGATTTTCACCTTTTTTTCAAATCCTCCGAAATCGTAAAAAACGACATACTATAGTCTGCCCTCCGACACCATGGACTATAGCCTTTTGCTTTTCCACGATTTTCACCTTTTTTCAAATCCTCCGAAATCGTAAAAAACGACATACTATAGTATGCCCTCCGACACCATGGACTATAGCCTTTCGCTTTTCACCTTTTTTCAAATCCTCCGAAATCGTAAAAAACGACATACTATAGTATGCCCTCTGACACCATGGACTATAGCCTTTCGCTTTTCCGCGATTTTCACCTTTTTTCAAATCCTCCGAAATCGTAAAAAACGACATACTATAGTATGCCCTCCGACACCATGGACTATAGCCTTTCGCTTTTCACCTTTTTTCAAATCCTCCGAAATCGTAAAAAACGACATACTATAGTATGCCCTCCGACACCATGGACTATAGCCTTTCGCTTTTCACCTTTTTTCAAATCCTCCGAAATCGTAAAAAACGTCATACTATAGTATGCCCTCCGACACCATGGACTATAGCCTTTCGCTTTTCCGCGATTTTCACCTTTTTTTCAAATCCTCCGAAATCGTAAAAAACGACATACTATAGTCTGCCCTCCGACACCATGGACTATAGCCTTTCGCTTTTCCACGATTTTCACCTTTTTTCAAATCCTCCGAAATCGTACAAAACGACATACTATAGTATGCCCTCCGACACCATGGACTATAGCCTTTCGCTTTTCCGCGATTTTCACCTTTTTTTCCAAATCCTCCGAAATCGTAAAAAACGTCATACTATAGTATGCCCTCCGACACCATGGACTATAGCCTTTCGCTTTTCCGCGATTTTCACCTTTTTTTCAAATCCTCCGAAATCGTAAAAAACGACATACTATAGTCTGCCCTCCGACACCATGGACTATAGCCTTTCGCTTTTCCACGATTTTCACCTTTTTTCAAATCCTCCGAAATCGTAAAAAACTACATACTATAGTATGCCCTCCGACACCATGGACTATAGCCTTTCGCTTTTCCGCAATTTTCACCTTTTTTTCAAATCCTCCGAAATCGTAAAAAACGACATACTATAGTATGCCCTCCGACACCATGGACTATAGCCTTTCGCTTTTCACCTTTTTTCAAATCCTCCGAAATCGTAAAAAACGGCATACTATAGTATGTCCTCCGACACCATGGACTATAGCCTTTCGCTTTTCACCTTTTTTCAAATCCTCCGAAATCGTAAAAAACGACATACTATAGTATGCCCTCCGACACCATGGACTATAGCCTTTTGCTTTTCCGCGATTTTCACCTTTTTTCAAATCCTCCGAAATCGTAAAAAACGACATACTATAGTCTGCCCTCCGACACCATGGACTATAGCCTTTCGCTTTTCCGCGATTTTCACCTTTTTTCAAATCCTCCGAAATCGTAAAAAACGACATACTATAGTATGCCCTCTGACACCATGGACTATAGCCTTTCGCTTTTCCGCGATTTTCACCTTTTTTTCAAATCCTCCAAAATCGTAAAAAACGACATACTATAGTATGCCCTCCGACACCATGGACTATAGCCTTTCGCTTTTCACCTTTTTTCAAATCCTCCGAAATCGTAAAAAACGGCATACTATAGTATGCCCTCCGACACCATGGACTATAGCCTTTCGCTTTTCACCTTTTTTCAAATCCTCCGAAATCGTAAAAAACGACATACTATAGTATGCCCTCCGACACCATGGACTATAGCCTTTCGCTTTTCACCTTTTTTCAAATCCTCCGAAATCGTAAAAAACGACATACTATAGTATGCCCTCTGACACCATGGACTATAGCCTTTCGCTTTTCCGCGATTTTCACCTTTTTTCAAATCCTCCGAAATCGTAAAAAACGACATACTATAGTATGCCCTCCGACACCATGGACTATAGCCTTTCGCTTTTCACCTTTTTTCAAATCCTCCGAAATCGTAAAAAACGACATACTATAGTATGCCCTCTGACACCATGGACTATAGCCTTTCGCTTTTCCGTGATTTTCACCTTTTTTTCAAATCCTCCGAAATCGTAAAAAACGACATACTATAGTATGCCCTTCGACACCATGGACTATAGCCTTTCGCTTTTCACCTTTTTTCAAATCCTCCGAAATCGTAAAAAACGGCATACTATAGTATGCCCTCCGACACCATGGACTATAGCCTTTCGCTTTTCACCTTTTTTCAAATCCTCCGAAATCGTAAAAAACGACATACTATAGTATGCCCTCCGACACCATGGACTATAGCCTTTTGCTTTTCCGCGATTTTCACCTTTTTTCAAATCCTCCGAAATCGTAAAAAACGACATACTATAGTATGCCCTCTGACACCATGGACTATAGCCTTTCGCTTTTCCGCGATTTTCACCTTTTTTTCAAATCCTCCAAAATCGTAAAAAACGACATACTATAGTATGCCCTCCGACACCATGGACTATAGCCTTTCGCTTTTCACCTTTTTTCAAATCCTCCGAAATCGTAAAAAACGGCATACTATAGTATGCCCTCCGACACCATGGACTATAGCCTTTCGCTTTTCACCTTTTTTCAAATCCTCCGAAATCGTAAAAAACGACATACTATAGTATGCCCTCCGACACCATGGACTATAGCCTTTCGCTTTTCCGCGATTTTCACCTTTTTTCAAATCCTCCGAAATCGTAAAAAACGACATACTATAGTATGCCCTCCGACACCATGGACTATAGCCTTTCGCTTTTCACCTTTTTTTAAATCCTCCGAAATCGTAAAAAACGATATACTATAGTATGCCCTCCGACACCATGGACTATAGCCTTTCGCTTTTCCGCGATTTTCACCTTTTTTTCAAATCCTCCGAAATCGTAAAAAACGTCATACTATAGTATGCCCTCCGACACCATGGACTATAGCCTTTCGCTTTTCCGCGATTTTCACCTTTTTTTCAAATCCTCCGAAATCGTAAAAAAAGACATACTATAGTCTGCCCTCCGACACCATGGACTATAGCCTTTCGCTTTTCCACGATTTTCACCTTTTTTCAAATCCTCCGAAATCGTAAAAAACGACATACTATAGTATGCCCTCCGACACCATGGACTATAGCCTTTCGCTTTTCCGCGATTTTCACCTTTTTTTCAAATCCTCCGAAATCGTAAAAAACGTCATACTATAGTATGCCCTCCGACACCATGGACTATAGCCTTTCGCTTTTCCGCGATTTTCACCTTTTTTTCAAATCCTCCGAAATCGTAAAAAACGACATACTATAGTCTGCCCTCCGACACCATGGACTATAGCCTTTCGCTTTTCCACGATTTTCACCTTTTTTCAAATCCTCCGAAATCGTAAAAAACGACATACTATAGTATGCCCTCCGACACCATGGACTATAGCCTTTCGCTTTTCCGCGATTTTCACCTTTTTTTCAAATCCTCCGAAATCGTAAAAAACGACATACTATAGTATGCCCTCCGACACCATGGACTATAGCCTTTCGCTTTTCACCTTTTTTCAAATCCTCCGAAATCGTAAAAAACGGCATACTATAGTATGCCCTCCGACACCATGGACTATAGCCTTTCGCTTTTCACCTTTTTTCAAATCCTCCGAAATCGTAAAAAACAACATACTATAGTATGCCCTCCGACACCATGGACTATAGCCTTTTGCTTTTCCGCGATTTTCACCTTTTTTCAAATCCTCCGAAATCGTAAAAAACGACATACTATAGTCTGCCCTCCGACACCATGGACTATAGCCTTTCGCTTTTCCGCGATTTTCACCTTTTTTCAAATCCTCCGAAATCGTAAAAAACGGCGTACTATAGTATGCCCTCCGACACCATGGACTATAGCCTTTCGCTTTTCACCTTTTTTCAAATCCTCCGAAATCGTAAAAAACGTCATACTATAGTATGCCCTCCGACACCATGGACTATAGCCTTTCGCTTTTCCGCGATTTTCACCTTTTTTTCAAATCCTCCGAAATCGTAAAAAACGACATACTATAGTCTGCCCTCCGACACCATGGACTATAGCCTTTCGCTTTTCCACGATTTTCACCTTTTTTCAAATCCTCCGAAATCGTAAAAAACGACATACTATAGTATGCCCTCCGACACCATGGACTATAGCCTTTCGCTTTTCCGCGATTTCACCTTTTTTTCAAATCCTCCGAAATCGTAAAAAACGTCATACTATAGTATGCCCTCCGACACCATGGACTATAGCCTTTCGCTTTTCCGCGATTTTCACCTTTTTTTCAAATCCTCCGAAATCGTAAAAAACGACATACTATAGTCTGCCCTCCGACACCATGGACTATAGCCTTTCGCTTTTCCACGATTTTCACCTTTTTTCAAATCCTCCGAAATCGTAAAAAACGACATACTATAGTATGCCCTCCGACACCATGGACTATAGCCTTTCGCTTTTCCGCGATTTTCACCTTTTTTTCAAATCCTCCGAAATCGTAAAAAACGACATACTATAGTATGCCCTCCGACACCATGGACTATAGCCTTTCGCTTTTCACCTTTTTTCAAATCCTCCGAAATCGTAAAAAACGGCATACTATAGTATGCCCTCCGACACCATGGACTATAGCCTTTCGCTTTTCACCTTTTTTCAAATCCTCCGAAATCGTAAAAAACGACATACTATAGTATGCCCTCCGACACCATGGACTATAGCCTTTTGCTTTTCCGCGATTTTCACCTTTTTTCAAATCCTCCGAAATCGTAAAAAACGACATACTATAGTCTGCCCTCCGACACCATGGACTATAGCCTTTCGCTTTTCCGCGATTTTCACCTTTTTTCAAATCCTCCGAAATCGTAAAAAACGACATACTATAGTATGCCCTCTGACACCATGGACTATAGCCTTTCGCTTTTCCGCGATTTTCACCTTTTTTTCAAATCCTCCGAAATCGTAAAAAACGTCATACTATAGTATGCCCTCCGACACCATGGACTATAGCCTTTCGCTTTTCCGCGATTTTCACCTTTTTTTCAAATCCTCCGAAATCGTAAAAAACGACATACTATAGTCTGCCCTCCGACACCATGGACTATAGCCTTTCGCTTTTCCACGATTTTCACCTTTTTTCAAATCCTCCGAAATCGTAAAAAACGACATACTATAGTATGCCCTCCGACACCATGGACTATAGCCTTTCGCTTTTCCGCGATTTTCACCTTTTTTTCAAATCCTCCGAAATCGTAAAAAACGTCATACTATAGTATGCCCTCCGACACCATGGACTATAGCCTTTCGCTTTTCCGCGATTTTCACCTTTTTTTCAAATCCTCCGAAATCGTAAAAAACGACATACTATAGTCTGCCCTCCGACACCATGGACTATAGCCTTTCGCTTTTCCACGATTTTCACCTTTTTTCAAATCCTCCGAAATCGTAAAAAACTACATACTATAGTATGCCCTCCGACACCATGGACTATAGCCTTTCGCTTTTCCGCGATTTTCACCTTTTTTTCAAATCCTCCGAAATCGTAAAAAACGACATACTATAGTATGCCCTCCGACACCATGGACTATAGCCTTTCGCTTTTCACCTTTTTTCAAATCCTCCGAAATCGTAAAAAACGGCATACTATAGTATGCCCTCCGACACCATGGACTATAGCCTTTCGCTTTTCACCTTTTTTCAAATCCTCCGAAATCGTAAAAAACGACATACTATAGTATGCCCTCCGACACCATGGACTATAGCCTTTTGCTTTTCCGCGATTTTCACCTTTTTTCAAATCCTCCGAAATCGTAAAAAACGACATACTATAGTCTGCCCTCCGACACCATGGACTATAGCCTTTCGCTTTTCCGCGATTTTCACCTTTTTTCAAATCCTCCGAAATCGTAAAAAACGACATACTATAGTATGCCCTCTGACACCATGGACTATAGCCTTTCGCTTTTCCGCGATTTTCACCTTTTTTTCAAATCCTCCAAAATCGTAAAAAACGACATACTATAGTATGCCCTCCGACACCATGGACTATAGCCTTTCGCTTTTCACCTTTTTTCAAATCCTCCGAAATCGTAAAAAACGGCATACTATAGTATGCCCTCCGACACCATGGACTATAGCCTTTCGCTTTTCACCTTTTTTCAAATCCTCCGAAATCGTAAAAAACGACATACTATAGTATGCCCTCCGACACCATGGACTATAGCCTTTCGCTTTTCCGCGATTTTCACCTTTTTTCAAATCCTCCGAAATCGTAAAAAACGACATACTATAGTATGCCCTCCGACACCATGGACTATAGCCTTTCGCTTTTCACCTTTTTTCAAATCCTCCGAAATCGTAAAAAACTACATACTATAGTATGCCCTCCGACACCATGGACTATAGCCTTTTGCTTTTCCGCGATTTTCACCTTTTTTCAAATCCTCCGAAATCGTAAAAAACGACATACTATAGTATAGCCTTTCGCTTTTCACCTTTTTTCAAATCCTCCGAAACCGTAAAAAACGTCATACTATAGTATGCCCTCCGACACCATGGACTATAGCCTTTCGCTTTTCCGCGATTTTCACCTTTTTTTCAAATCCTCCGAAATCGTAAAAAACGACATACTATAGTCTGCCCTCCGACACCATGGACTATAGCCTTTCGCTTTTCCACGATTTTCACCTTTTTTCAAATCCTCCGAAATCGTAAAAAACGACATACTATAGTATGCCCTCCGACACCATGGACTATAGCCTTTCGCTTTTCACCTTTTTTCAAATCCTCCGAAATCGTAAAAAACGACATACTATAGTATGCCCTCTGACACCATGGACTATAGCCTTTCGCTTTTCCGCGATTTTCACCTTTTTTCAAATCCTCCGAAATCGTAAAAAACGACATACTATAGTATGCCCTCCGACACCATGGACTATAGCCTTTCGCTTTTCACCTTTTTTCAAATCCTCCGAAATCGTAAAAAACGGCATACTATAGTATGCCCTCCGACACCATGGACTATAGCCTTTCGCTTTTCACCTTTTTTCAAATCCTCCGAAATCGTAAAAAACGACATACTATAGTATGCCCTCCGACACCATGGACTATAGCCTTTTGCTTTTCCGCGATTTTCACCTTTTTTCAAATCCTCCGAAATCGTAAAAAACGACATACTATAGTCTGCCCTCCGACACCATGGACTATAGCCTTTCGCTTTTCCGCGATTTTCACCTTTTTTTCAAATCCTCCAAAATCGTAAAAAACGACATACTATAGTATGCCCTCCGACACCATGGACTATAGCCTTTCGCTTTTCACCTTTTTTCAAATCCTCCGAAATCGTAAAAAACGGCATACTATAGTATGCCCTCCGACACCATGGACTATAGCCTTTCGCTTTTCACCTTTTTTCAAATCCTCCGAAATCGTAAAAAACGACATACTATAGTATGCCCTCCGACACCATGGACTATAGCCTTTCGCTTTTCCCTGATTTTCACCTTTTTTCAAATCCTCCGAAATCGTAAAAAACGACATACTATAGTATGCCCTCCGACACCATGGACTATAGCCTTTCGCTTTTCACCTTTTTTTAAATCCTCCGAAATCGTAAAAAACGATATACTATAGTATGCCCTCCGACACCATGGACTATAGCCTTTCGCTTTTCCGCGATTTTCACCTTTTTTTCAAATCCTCCGAAATCGTAAAAAACGTCATACTATAGTATGCCCTCCGACACCATGGACTATAGCCTTTCGCTTTTCCGCGATTTTCACCTTTTTTTCAAATCCTCCGAAATCGTAAAAAACGACATACTATAGTCTGCCCTCCGACACCATGGACTATAGCCTTTCGCTTTTCCACGATTTTCACCTTTTTTCAAATCCTCCGAAATCGTAAAAAACGACATACTATAGTATGCCCTCCGACACCATGGACTATAGCCTTTCGCTTTTCCGCGATTTTCACCTTTTTTTCAAATCCTCCGAAATCGTAAAAAACGTCATACTATAGTATGCCCTCCGACACCATGGACTATAGCCTTTCGCTTTTCCGCGATTTTCACCTTTTTTTCAAATCCTCCGAAATCGTAAAAAACGACATACTATAGTCTGCCCTCCGACACCATGGACTATAGCCTTTCGCTTTTCCACGATTTTCACCTTTTTTCAAATCCTCCGAAATCGTAAAAAACGACATACTATAGTATGCCCTCCGACACCATGGACTATAGCCTTTCGCTTTTCCGCGATTTTCACCTTTTTTTCAAATCCTCCGAAATCGTAAAAAACGACATACTATAGTATGCCCTCCGACACCATGGACTATAGCCTTTCGCTTTTCACCTTTTTTCAAATCCTCCGAAATCGTAAAAAACGGCATACTATAGTATGCCCTCCGACACCATGGACTATAGCCTTTCGCTTTTCACCTTTTTTCAAATCCTCCGAAATCGTAAAAAACAACATACTATAGTATGCCCTCCGACACCATGGACTATAGCCTTTTGCTTTTCCGCGATTTTCACCTTTTTTCAAATCCTCCGAAATCGTAAAAAACGACATACTATAGTCTGCCCTCCGACACCATGGACTATAGCCTTTCGCTTTTCCGCGATTTTCACCTTTTTTCAAATCCTCCGAAATCGTAAAAAACGGCATACTATAGTATGCCCTCCGACACCATGGACTATAGCCTTTCGCTTTTCACCTTTTTTCAAATCCTCCGAAATCGTAAAAAACGTCATACTATAGTATGCCCTCCGACACCATGGACTATAGCCTTTCGCTTTTCCGCGATTTTCACCTTTTTTTCAAATCCTCCGAAATCGTAAAAAACGACATACTATAGTCTGCCCTCCGACACCATGGACTATAGCCTTTCGCTTTTCCACGATTTTCACCTTTTTTCAAATCCTCCGAAATCGTAAAAAACGACATACTATAGTATGCCCTCCGACACCATGGACTATAGCCTTTCGCTTTTCCGCGATTTCACCTTTTTTTCAAATCCTCCGAAATCGTAAAAAACGTCATACTATAGTATGCCCTCCGACACCATGGACTATAGCCTTTCGCTTTTCCGCGATTTTCACCTTTTTTTCAAATCCTCCGAAATCGTAAAAAACGACATACTATAGTCTGCCCTCCGACACCATGGACTATAGCCTTTCGCTTTTCCACGATTTTCACCTTTTTTCAAATCCTCCGAAATCGTAAAAAACGACATACTATAGTATGCCCTCCGACACCATGGACTATAGCCTTTCGCTTTTCCACGATTTTCACCTTTTTTCAAATCCTCCGAAATCGTAAAAAACGACATACTATAGTATGCCCTCCGACACCATGGACTATAGCCTTTCGCTTTTCCACGATTTTCACCTTTTTTCAAATCCTCCGAAATCGTAAAAAACGACATACTATAGTATGCCCTCCGACACCATGGACTATAGCCTTTCGCTTTTCACCTTTTTTCAAATCCTCCGAAATCGTAAAAAACGGCATACTATAGTATGCCCTCCGACACCATGGACTATAGCCTTTCGCTTTTCACCTTTTTTCAAATCCTCCGAAATCGTAAAAAACGACATACTATAGTATGCCCTCCGACACCATGGACTATAGCCTTTTGCTTTTCCGCGATTTTCACCTTTTTTCAAATCCTCCGAAATCGTAAAAAACGACATACTATAGTCTGCCCTCCGACACCATGGACTATAGCCTTTCGCTTTTCCGCGATTTTCACCTTTTTTTCAAATCCTCCAAAATCGTAAAAAACGACATACTATAGTATGCCCTCCGACACCATGGACTATAGCCTTTCGCTTTTCACCTTTTTTCAAATCCTCCGAAATCGTAAAAAACGGCATACTATAGTATGCCCTCCGACACCATGGACTATAGCCTTTCGCTTTTCACCTTTTTTCAAATCCTCCGAAATCGTAAAAAACGACATACTATAGTATGCCCTCCGACACCATGGACTATAGCCTTTCGCTTTTCCGCGATTTTCACCTTTTTTCAAATCCTCCGAAATCGTAAAAAACGACATACTATAGTATGCCCTCCGACACCATGGACTATAGCCTTTCGCTTTTCACCTTTTTTTAAATCCTCCGAAATCGTAAAAAACGATATACTATAGTATGCCCTCCGACACCATGGACTATAGCCTTTCGCTTTTCCGCGATTTTCACCTTTTTTTCAAATCCTCCGAAATCGTAAAAAACGTCATACTATAGTATGCCCTCCGACACCATGGACTATAGCCTTTCGCTTTTCCGCGATTTTCACCTTTTTTTCAAATCCTCCGAAATCGTAAAAAACGACATACTATAGTCTGCCCTCCGACACCATGGACTATAGCCTTTCGCTTTTCCACGATTTTCACCTTTTTTCAAATCCTCCGAAATCGTAAAAAACGACATACTATAGTATGCCCTCCGACACCATGGACTATAGCCTTTCGCTTTTCCGCGATTTTCACCTTTTTTTCAAATCCTCCGAAATCGTAAAAAACGTCATACTATAGTATGCCCTCCGACACCATGGACTATAGCCTTTCGCTTTTCCGCGATTTTCACCTTTTTTTCAAATCCTCCGAAATCGTAAAAAACGACATACTATAGTCTGCCCTCCGACACCATGGACTATAGCCTTTCGCTTTTCCACGATTTTCACCTTTTTTCAAATCCTCCGAAATCGTAAAAAACGACATACTATAGTATGCCCTCCGACACCATGGACTATAGCCTTTCGCTTTTCCGCGATTTTCACCTTTTTTTCAAATCCTCCGAAATCGTAAAAAACGACATACTATAGTATGCCCTCCGACACCATGGACTATAGCCTTTCGCTTTTCACCTTTTTTCAAATCCTCCGAAATCGTAAAAAACGGCATACTATAGTATGCCCTCCGACACCATGGACTATAGCCTTTCGCTTTTCACCTTTTTTCAAATCCTCCGAAATCGTAAAAAACAACATACTATAGTATGCCCTCCGACACCATGGACTATAGCCTTTTGCTTTTCCGCGATTTTCACCTTTTTTCAAATCCTCCGAAATCGTAAAAAACGACATACTATAGTCTGCCCTCCGACACCATGGACTATAGCCTTTCGCTTTTCCGCGATTTTCACCTTTTTTCAAATCCTCCGAAATCGTAAAAAACGGCATACTATAGTATGCCCTCCGACACCATGGACTATAGCCTTTCGCTTTTCACCTTTTTTCAAATCCTCCGAAATCGTAAAAAACGTCATACTATAGTATGCCCTCCGACACCATGGACTATAGCCTTTCGCTTTTCCGCGATTTTCACCTTTTTTTCAAATCCTCCGAAATCGTAAAAAACGACATACTATAGTCTGCCCTCCGACACCATGGACTATAGCCTTTCGCTTTTCCACGATTTTCACCTTTTTTCAAATCCTCCGAAATCGTAAAAAACGACATACTATAGTATGCCCTCCGACACCATGGACTATAGCCTTTCGCTTTTCCGCGATTTCACCTTTTTTTCAAATCCTCCGAAATCGTAAAAAACGTCATACTATAGTATGCCCTCCGACACCATGGACTATAGCCTTTCGCTTTTCCGCGATTTTCACCTTTTTTTCAAATCCTCCGAAATCGTAAAAAACGACATACTATAGTCTGCCCTCCGACACCATGGACTATAGCCTTTCGCTTTTCCACGATTTTCACCTTTTTTCAAATCCTCCGAAATCGTAAAAAACGACATACTATAGTATGCCCTCCGACACCATGGACTATAGCCTTTCGCTTTTCCGCGATTTTCACCTTTTTTTCAAATCCTCCGAAATCGTAAAAAACGACATACTATAGTATGCCCTCCGACACCATGGACTATAGCCTTTCGCTTTTCACCTTTTTTCAAATCCTCCGAAATCGTAAAAAACGGCATACTATAGTATGCCCTCCGACACCATGGACTATAGCCTTTCGCTTTTCACCTTTTTTCAAATCCTCCGAAATCGTAAAAAACGACATACTATAGTATGCCCTCCGACACCATGGACTATAGCCTTTTGCTTTTCCGCGATTTTCACCTTTTTTCAAATCCTCCGAAATCGTAAAAAACGACATACTATAGTCTGCCCTCCGACACCATGGACTATAGCCTTTCGCTTTTCCGCGATTTTCACCTTTTTTCAAATCCTCCGAAATCGTAAAAAACGACATACTATAGTATGCCCTCTGACACCATGGACTATAGCCTTTCGCTTTTCCGCGATTTTCACCTTTTTTTCAAATCCTCCAAAATCGTAAAAAACGACATACTATAGTATGCCCTCCGACACCATGGACTATAGCCTTTCGCTTTTCACCTTTTTTCAAATCCTCCGAAATCGTAAAAAACGACATACTATAGTATGCCCTCTGACACCATGGACTATAGCCTTTCGCTTTTCCGTGATTTTCACCTTTTTTTCAAATCCTCCGAAATCGTAAAAAACGACATACTATAGTATGCCCTCCGACACCATGGACTATAGCCTTTCGCTTTTCACCTTTTTTCAAATCCTCCGAAATCGTAAAAAACGGCATACTATAGTATGCCCTCCGACACCATGGACTATAGCCTTTCGCTTTTCACCTTTTTTCAAATCCTCCGAAATCGTAAAAAACGACATACTATAGTATGCCCTCCGACACCATGGACTATAGCCTTTTGCTTTTCCGCGATTTTCACCTTTTTTCAAATCCTCCGAAATCGTAAAAAACGACATACTATAGTCTGCCCTCCGACACCATGGACTATAGCCTTTCGCTTTTCCGCGATTTTCACCTTTTTTCAAATCCTCCGAAATCGTAAAAAACGACATACTATAGTATGCCCTCTGACACCATGGACTATAGCCTTTCGCTTTTCCGCGATTTTCACCTTTTTTTCAAATCCTCCAAAATCGTAAAAAACGACATACTATAGTATGCCCTCCGACACCATGGACTATAGCCTTTCGCTTTTCACCTTTTTTCAAATCCTCCGAAATCGTAAAAAACGGCATACTATAGTATGCCCTCCGACACCATGGACTATAGCCTTTCGCTTTTCACCTTTTTTCAAATCCTCCGAAATCGTAAAAAACGACATACTATAGTATGCCCTCCGACACCATGGACTATAGCCTTTCGCTTTTCCGCGATTTTCACCTTTTTTCAAATCCTCCGAAATCGTAAAAAACGACATACTATAGTATGCCCTCCGACACCATGGACTATAGCCTTTCGCTTTTCACCTTTTTTCAAATCCTCCGAAATCGTAAAAAACGACATACTATAGTATAGCCTTTCGCTTTTCACCTTTTTTCAAATCCTCCGAAACCGTAAAAAACGTCATACTATAGTATGCCCTCCGACACCATGGACTATAGCCTTTCGCTTTTCCGCGATTTTCACCTTTTTTTCAAATCCTCCGAAATCGTAAAAAACGACATACTATAGTCTGCCCTCCGACACCATGGACTATAGCCTTTCGCTTTTCCACGATTTTCACCTTTTTTCAAATCCTCCGAAATCGTAAAAAACGACATACTATAGTATGCCCTCCGACACCATGGACTATAGCCTTTCGCTTTTCACCTTTTTTCAAATCCTCCGAAATCGTAAAAAACGACATACTATAGTATGCCCTCTGACACCATGGACTATAGCCTTTCGCTTTTCCGCGATTTTCACCTTTTTTCAAATCCTCCGAAATCGTAAAAAACGACATACTATAGTATGCCCTCCGACACCATGGACTATAGCCTTTCGCTTTTCACCTTTTTTCAAATCCTCCGAAATCGTAAAAAACGACATACTATAGTATGCCCTCCGACACCATGGACTATATATAGCCTTTCGCTTTTCCGCGATTTTCACCTTTTTTTCAAATCCTCCGAAATCGTAAAAAACGACATACTATAGTATGCCCTCCGACACCATGGACTATAGCCTTTCGCTTTTCCGCGATTTTCACCTTTTTTCAAATCCTCCGAAATCGTAAAAAACGACATACTAGTATGCCCTCCAACACTATGGACTATAGCCTTTCGCTTTTCACCTTTTTTAAAATCCTCCGAAATCGTAAAAAACGACATACTATAGTATGCCCTCCGACACCATGGACTATAGCCTTTCGCTTTTCCGCGATTTTCACCTTTTTTCAAATCCTCCGAAATCGTAAAAAACGACATACTATAGTATGCCCTCCGACACCATGGACTATAGCCTTTTGCTTTTCCGCGATTTTCACCTTTTTTTAAAACCTCCGAAATCGTAAAAAACGACATACTATAGTATGCCCTCCGACACCATGGACTATAGCCTTTCGCTTTTCACCTTTTTTCAAATCCTCCGAAATCGTAAAAAACGACATACTATAGTATGCCCTCCGACACCATGGACTATAGCCTTTCGCTTTTCACCTTTTTTCAAATCCTCCGAAATCGTAAAAAACGACATACTATAGTATGCCCTCCGACACCATGGACTATAGCCTTTCGCTTTTCCGCGATTTTCACCTTTTTTTCAAATCCTCCGAAATCGTAAAAAAACGACATACTATAGTATGCCCTCCGACACCATGGACTATAGCCTTTCGCTTTTCCGCGATTTTCACCTTTTTTCAAATCCTCCAAAATCGTAAAAAACGACATACTAGTATGCCCTCCGACACCATGGACTATAGCCTTTCGCTTTTCACCTTTTTTCAAATCCTCCGAAATCGTAAAAAACGACATACTATAGTATGCCCTCCGACACCATGGACTATAGCCTTTTGCTTTTCCGCGATTTTCACCTTTTTTCAAATCCTCCGAAATCGTAAAAAACGACATACTATAGTATGCCCTCCGACACCATGGACTATAGCCTTTTGCTTTTCACCTTTTTTCAAATCCTCCGAAATCGTAAAAAACGACATACTATAGTATGCCCTCCGACACCATGGACTATAGCCTTTTGCTTTTCCGCGATTTTCACCTTTTTTCAAATCCTCCGAAATCGTAAAAAACGACATACTATAGTATGCCCTCCGACACCATGGACTATAGCCTTTCGCTTTTCACCTTTTTTCAAATCCTCCGAAATCGTAAAAAACGACATACTATAGTATGCCCTCCGACACCATGGACTATAGCCTTTCGCTTTTCACCTTTTTTCAAATCCTCCGAAATCGTAAAAAACGACATACTATAGTATGCCCTCCGACACCATGGACTATAGCCTTTCGCTTTTCCGCGATTTTCACCTTTTTTTCAAATCCTCCGAAATCGTAAAAAACGACATACTATAGTATGCCCTCCGACACCATGGACTATAGCCTTTCGCTTTTCCGCGATTTTCACCTTTTTTCAAATCCTCCAAAATCGTAAAAAACGACATACTAGTATGCCCTCCGACACCATGGACTATAGCCTTTCGCTTTTCACCTTTTTTCAAATCCTCCGAAATCGTAAAAAACGAAATACTATAGTATGCCCTCCGACACCATGGACTATAGCCTTTTGCTTTTCCGCGATTTTCACCTTTTTCAAATCTTCCGAAATCGTAAAAAACGACATACTATAGTATGCCCTCTGACACCATGGACTATAGCCTTTCGCTTTTCACCTTTTTTCAAATCCTCCGAAATCGTAAAAAACGATATACTATAGTATGCCCTCTGACACCATGGACTATAGCCTTTCGCTTTTCCGCGATTTTCACCTTTTTTTCAAATCTTCCGAAATCGTAAAAAACGACATACTATAGTATGCCCTCCGACACCATGGACTATAGCCTTTCGCTTTTCACCTTTTTTCAAATCCTCCGAAATCGTAAAAAACGATATACTATAGTATGCCCTCCGACACCATGGACTATAGCCTTTCGCTTTTCCGCGATTTTCACCTTTTTTCAAATCCTCCGAAATCGTAAAAAACGACATACTATAGTATGCCCTCCGACACCATGGACTATAGCCTTTCGCTTTTCCGCGATTTTCACCTTTTTTTCAAATCCTCCGAAATCGTAAAAAACGTCATACTATAGTATGCCCTCCGACACCATGGACTATAGCCTTTCGCTTTTCCGCGATTTTCACCTTTTTTTCAAATCCTCCGAAATCGTAAAAAACGACATACTATAGTCTGCCCTCCGACACCATGGACTATAGCCTTTCGCTTTTCCGCGATTTTCACCTTTTTTTCAAATCCTCCGAAATCGTAAAAAACGACATACTATAGTATGCCCTCCGACACCATGGACTATAGCCTTTCGCTTTTCCGCGATTTTCACCTTTTTTCAAATCCTCCAAAATCGTAAAAAACGACATACTAGTATGCCCTCCGACACCATGGACTATAGCCTTTCGCTTTTCACCTTTTTTCAAATCCTCCGAAATCGTAAAAAACGAAATACTATAGTATGCCCTCCGACACCATGGACTATAGCCTTTTGCTTTTCCGCGATTTTCACCTTTTTCAAATCTTCCGAAATCGTAAAAAACGACATACTATAGTATGCCCTCTGACACCATGGACTATAGCCTTTCGCTTTTCACCTTTTTTCAAATCCTCCGAAATCGTAAAAAACGATATACTATAGTATGCCCTCCGACACCATGGACTATAGCCTTTCGCTTTTCCGCGATTTTCACCTTTTTTTCAAATCTTCCGAAATCGTAAAAAACGACATACTATAGTATGCCCTCCGACACCATGGACTATAGCCTTTCGCTTTTCACCTTTTTTCAAATCCTCCGAAATCGTAAAAAACGATATACTATAGTATGCCCTCCGACACCATGGACTATAGCCTTTCGCTTTTCCGCGATTTTCACCTTTTTTCAAATCCTCCGAAATCGTAAAAAACGACATACTATAGTATGCCCTCCGACACCATGGACTATAGCCTTTCGCTTTTCCGCGATTTTCACCTTTTTTTCAAATCCTCCGAAATCGTAAAAAACGTCATACTATAGTATGCCCTCCGACACCATGGACTATAGCCTTTCGCTTTTCCGCGATTTTCACCTTTTTTTCAAATCCTCCGAAATCGTAAAAAACGACATACTATAGTCTGCCCTCCGACACCATGGACTATAGCCTTTCGCTTTTCCACGATTTTCACCTTTTTTCAAATCCTCCGAAATCGTAAAAAACGACATACTATAGTATGCCCTCTGACACCATGGACTATAGCCTTTCGCTTTTCACCTTTTTTCAAATCCTCCGAAATCGTAAAAAACGGCATACTATAGTATGCCCTCCGACACCATGGACTATAGCCTTTCGCTTTTCACCTTTTTTCAAATCCTCCGAAATCGTAAAAAACGACATACTATAGTATGCCCTCCGACACCATGGACTATATATAGCCTTTCGCTTTTCCGCGATTTTCACCTTTTTTTCAAATCCTCCGAAATCGTAAAAAACGACATACTATAGTATGCCCTCCGACACCATGGACTATAGCCTTTCGCTTTTCCGCGATTTTCACCTTTTTTCAAATCCTCCGAAATCGTAAAAAACGACATACTAGTATGCCCTCCAACACTATGGACTATAGCCTTTCGCTTTTCACCTTTTTTAAAATCCTCCGAAATCGTAAAAAACGACATACTATAGTATGCCCTCCGACACCATGGACTATAGCCTTTCGCTTTTCCGCGATTTTCACCTTTTTTCAAATCCTCCGAAATCGTAAAAAACGACATACTATAGTATGCCCTCCGACACCATGGACTATAGCCTTTCGCTTTTCCGCGATTTTCACCTTTTTTTCAAATCCTCCGAAATCGTAAAAAACGACATACTATAGTATGCCCTCCGACACCATGGACTATAGCCTTTCGCTTTTCCGCGATTTTCACCTTTTTTCAAATCCTCCGAAATCGTAAAAAACGACATACTATAGTATGCCCTCCGACACCATGGACTATAGCCTTTCGCTTTTCCGCGATTTTCACCTTTTTTCAAATCCTCCGAAATCGTAAAAAACGACATACTATAGTATGCCCTCCGACACCATGGACTATAGCCTTTCGCTTTTCCGCGATTTTCACCTTTTTTTCAAATCCTCCGAAATCGTAAAAAACGACATACTATAGTATGCCCTCCCACACCATGGACTATAGCCTTTCGCCTTTTTTCAAATCCTTAACAAGCCTAAATTAACATTATCATGGTATTACGGCCTTGTATATCTGAGTTCTTTTAAACTTTTTATGCTATAGTATGCCGTCTGAGATGGGCTACAGCCCATGGTCAAAAATGATGAAAAACGAGGATTTGAAAAAAAGACGAAAATCACTCCGAGTCCATTGTCTCGGGTGATTTTCGTCTTTTTTTCAAATCCTCAAAAATGATGAAAAACGGCATGCTATAGTATGCTGTCTCGGAGGGCATGCTATAGTATGTCGTTTTTCACGATTTCAGAGGATTTGAAAAAATGGTGAAAATCATGGAAAAGCGAAAGGCTATAGTCCATGGTCTCGGAGTGAACAGAAATCATAAGTAATAAATAGACTTGGTAGCCTAACTGTAGGGAGTACAAACGGAGAACCTGGGAGTTATCTATGAAAAGGCAGCACAATGAGCAGAAAATTAAAATAAACCATGTAAATACAACAAATTGAGCCGAGCACTGCAGGGACTTGAACCCCGTTCTGGTAAACCAGGAGTACCACACCAGTGCCTTAGTTTTGTTGTAATTTACAGGTACATGATAAATTATGATAAATGATGATAAATGATAAATGATGATAAATGATAAATGATGATAAATGATAAATGATGATAAATGATAAATGATAAATGATGATTAATGATGATTAATGATGATTAATGATTAATGATTCAATTCAATTCAATTTTATTAGTGTCAAATCACAACAAGTTGTCTCAAGACACTTTACAACCAACAAAGATCCACCCAGAGCAAGCAATATTGCGACAATGGTAACGAAAAACTCCCCTTTAGGAAGAAACGTCAGGCAGAAACCTACTCTAGGGTGGGCGGCCATCTGCCTCGACCGTGTCGGGGGAGAGGGGGGTAGAGGGGGAATAGGAAGAAAGAATAGAAGAGAGATAGACAGGGTGGGCTGCATGGAGGGGCCTGGTCCACATCTGGTCCAGGTCGTGCACTGTGAGGCCGGGTCCACGGTCACACTTCTGGTAGGCTCCATGAAGTGGCCTGGTCCACGGGGGGACAGCCCCCCATTCCGAAACACCGCCATTCCGAAAGGGGGGCATAAACCCCGCCATTCCGAAAGGGTGGTATACGCTAGTCTGTGAATGGCCGCTCATTCGCCCCCACGGAGCTGTTATTTAATGAGCCCTATCAATGGCCGCTCATTCGCCCCCACGGAGCTGTTATTTAATGAGCCCTATCAATGGCCGCTCATTCGCCCCCACGGAGCTGTTATTTAATGAGCCCTATCAATGGCCGCTCATTCGGAGCCCAATACGCGTGCGTCCATAAACCCAACGTGTCTGATGAGCGCCCATTGACTCGGGAATGGGCCTTGAACAAATAACCCTATAGTATAGAACGAACCAGCAGAACGACCAGAGACGCACAGCATCACCAGCTGGCTGTATGCCCAATCCGTAGAGCTCCACCTGGCTGGAGCGCACAGTCCCGCAACACTCACTCACTCACTCAGGTTTTATTTAATTCATAACAAGTCATAACCTACTGTAAGCTAATTCCATCTCGCCCCAGCTTTTTTCCGCCGACCTCACGTGCTTTGATTTTGAGTTTTCTTTTCTCTAGTGGATAATTTTCTGTTTTAATATGGGCCTACTTTTATTTCTACTCCACTACATGTCCACTTTACTGCAGTAAAATTAGGCCTATTTAATGCCTATTTTGCATTTTTTACATTTGCAAACTGTTTTTGTTTTGTTTTTTTATACCGATGTGTAACTGCTGATGTCATGGCATTGCAAGGAACATGCAAGGAACAGTAAAGGCCTTTCTCAATGTTGATTACCGGACTTATTTCTTCATTGCAATATTGATACTTTAACTTAAGCAAAACTTTTCCACCACTGTGCAAATCGTTCTGAAGGTATAGGCCATGGGTTAATTTGGATATGTGTCCACCCTTTGAATGGGACTGAGAGTAGGCTACTTTTGTACTGAACTTAAGAGCTGAATAGGCTATTGTGTAGCTGTAGCATAGCGCCCCAAAGAAGCGCACAGACTCTGGTTTGGCTGCATCTACCATGACTATGTTTAAAGCACCCTCTTCTGCACGCCTCTTGTTCCTCTGTGAACGGCGAAACCCCCGCATATTGCTTCCGTTATCATATTGTGAAATAGCCATTCCAAATGTATCCATTAGGAAGACTCATTTTCTTTGAGGATTTGCATTGTGCTACCAATGGCATATAGTGCGTTCTCATGCACGTTAATCATTTATTTATTGCTGCTGCGCTGTTATTATTAAGTGCAGTATTTACGCACATAGGCTCGTTTTGGTTTGATGTGGGTCATGACCGAAAGAATAAGGTCGCGAATACAAGCGGCCGAAATGAGTTTTCTTCGACGGGTGGCTGGCATCTCCCTTAGAGATAGGGTGAGAAGTTCAGTCACACGAGAGAGACTCGGAGTAGAACCGCTGGTTCGGGCATCTGGTTAGGATGCCTCGCGGGCGCCTCCCTAGGGAGGTCCTCGACGCACGTCCCACTGGGAGGAGACCCCGGGGCAGACCAAGGCGCAGTTGGAGGAAATACATCGACTCACTGGCCTTGGAACGTCTCGGAATCCCCCAGGAGGAAGTCACTAATGTTGCTGTGGAGAGGGAAGTCTGGAGCACTCTGGTGGAGCTGTTGCCCCCGCGACCAGACTACGGATAAGCGGTTGAAGATGGATGGATGGATTAGTCCAGACCAGACTGGACAGCTGTGCGATCTCATCTCATGGATTCCTTCTGAAGACTTCAATTATGGGCATATGTGGACTATTATGGACAGATTAGCATAAACACCCCATGCTCATGCTGGTTTTCTTTCCAATTGCGCAGTGAGCAACAGGCACAGTCTTATTTTCCATTCTACACCAGTTCCGACATTTCTATTCAAAGCTGTAACATTACCTTTTCCTTGAGTTAATATAATATTTGATACATAAAATGATCATGCACAAGTTGATCATTATAGCCTAAATAACGCTATGTCAATTCCTGCATGCCAATGATTAATGAGATGAAAGTTTCATCATACTTCTGGTGGTTACGGAGTAATTAGAATCACAGACAGCCTTCTGAATGTGGCTATTTGGAGAGCTCCAAGTTGGAGTAATTAGAATCACAGACAGCCTTCTGAATGTGGCTATTTGGAGAGCTCCAAGTTGGAGTAATTAGAATCACAGACAGCCTTCTGAATGTGGCCATTTGGAGAGCTCCAAGTTGGAGTAATTAGAATCACAGACAGCCTTCTGAATGTGGCTATTTGGAGAGCTCCAAGTTGGAGTAATTAGAATCACAGACAGCCTTCTGAATGTGGCTATTTGGAGAGCTCCAAGTTGGAGTAATTAGAATCACAGACAGCCTTCTGAATGTGGCTATTTGGAGAGCTCCAAGTTGGAGTAATTAGAATCACAGACAGCCTTCTGAATGTGGCCATTTGGAGAGCTCCAAGTTGGAGTAATTAGAATCACAGACAGCCTTCTGAATGTGGCTATTTGGAGAGCTCCAAGTTGGAGTAATTAGAGTCACAGACAGCCTTCTGAATGTGGCTATTTGGAGAGCTCCAAGTTGGAGTAATTAGAATCACAGACAGCCTTCTGAATGTGGCTATTTGGAGAGCTCCAAGTTGGAGTAATTAGAATCACAGACAGCCTTCTGAATGTGGCTATTTGGAGAGCTCCAAGTTGGAGTAATTAGAGTCACAGACAGCCTTCTGAATGTGGCTATTTGGAGAGCTCCAAGTTGGAGTAATTAGAATCACAGACAGCCTTCTGAATGTGGCTATTTGGAGAGCTCCAAGTTGGAGTAATTAGAATCACAGACAGCCTTCTGAATGTGGCTATTTGGAGAGCTCCAAGTTGGAGTAATTAGAGTCACAGACAGCCTTCTGAATGTGGCCATTTGGAGAGCTCCAAGTTGGAGTAATTAGAATCACAGACAGCCTTCTGAATGTGGCTATTTGGAGAGCTCCAAGTTGGAGTAATTAGAATCACAGACAGCCTTCTGAATGTGGCTATTTGGAGAGCTCCAAGTTGGAGTAATTAGAATCACAGACAGCCTTCTGAATGTGGCTATTTGGAGAGCTCCAAGTTGGAGTAATTAGAATCACAGACAGCCTTCTGAATGTGGCTATTTGGAGAGCTCCAAGTTGGAGTAATTAGAATCACAGACAGCCTTCTGAATGTGGCTATTTGGAGAGCTCCAAGTTGGAGTAATTAGAATCACAGACAGCCTTCTGAATGTGGCTATTTGGAGAGCTCCAAGTTGGAGTAATTAGAGTCACAGACAGCCTTCTGAATGTGGCTATTTGGAGAGCTCCAAGTTGGAGTAATTAGAATCACAGACAGCCTTCTGAATGTGGCTATTTGGAGAGCTCCAAGTTGGAGTAATTAGAGTCACAGACAGCCTTCTGAATGTGGCTATTTGGAGAGCTCCAAGTTGGAGTAATTAGAATCACAGACAGCCTTCTGAATGTGGCCATTTGGAGAGCTCCAAGTTGGAGTAATTAGAGTCACAGACAGCCTTCTGAATGTGGCCATTTGGAGAGCTCCAAGTTGGAGTAATTAGAGTCACAGACAGCCTTCTGAATGTGGCTATTTGGAGAGCTCCAAGTTGGAGTAATTAGAATCACAGACCGCCTTCTGAATGTGGCTATTTGGAGAGCTCCAAGTTGGAGTAATTAGAGTCACAGACAGCCTTCTGAATGTGGCTATTTGGAGAGCTCCAAGTTGCGCACGGATGCTTGTTATTTTTTCCAGTGGTTCCTAAATGCTAGTTTCTTCGAATATATCTAATCTCCTAGTTCACAAGTTGTCGTGCTGTGATGCAAAATTAGAGAGAACTTTGAACTAATGCGCTTGAGATTTGGGTAAATTCTGGGTTAAAACTATAGCTCTCTCCAAAGGCCCAGAATTAAGGGAGAGGGAGAGAGAGAGAGACAGAGAGACAGAGAGAGAGAGAGAGAGAGAGAGAGAGAGAGAGAGAGGGGTGAGAGAGAGAGAGAGACGGGTGAGAGAGAGAGAGAGAGAGAGAGAGAGAGGGGTGAGAGAGAGAGAGAGAGAGGGG